>NW_027251257.1:1272974-1630503 GCF_044704955.1 Pristiophorus japonicus
GACCAACTTATTGCAGTCTGACATAGAAACCAGAAACTGACCAACTGACTACAGTCTGACCTCGGAACCAGAAACTGACCAACTGACCAAAGTCTGACCTAGAAACTAGAAACTGACCAACTGACCACATTCTGACCGAGAAACCAGAAAATGACCAGCTGAACACAGTCTGACATAGAAACTAGAAACTGACCAAATGACCACAGTCTGACCTAGAAACTAGAAACTGACCAACGGACCACAGTCTGACCGAGAAACCAGAAACTGACCAACTGAACACAGTCTGACCTAGAAACCAGAAACTGACCAAATGACCACAGTCTGTACTAGAAACGAGAAATTGACCAACTGACCACAGTCTGACCTCGGAACCAGAATCTGACCAACTGACCACAGTCTGACCTCGAAACCAGAAATTGAGCAATTGATACAGTCTGACCAATAAACCCGAAACTGACCAACTGACCACAGTCTGACCTAGAAACCACAAACTGAGCAACTGACCACAGTCTGACCTAGAAACCATAAACTGACCAACTGACCACAGTCTGATCCAGAAACCAGAAACTGACCAACTGACCACAGTCTGACCTAGAAACCACAAACTGAGCAACTGACCACAGTCTGACCTAGAAACTAGAAACTGACCAACTGACCACATTCTGACCGAGAAACCAGAAACTGAGCAACTCACTACAGAATGACCTCGCAGCCATAAACTGACCAATTGACCATAGTCTGACCTCGGAACAAGAAACTGACCAACTGACCACAGTCTGACCTAGAAACCAGAAACTGAGCAACTGACCACAGTCTGACCTAGAAACCATAAACTGACCAACTGACCACAGTCTGACCTCGGAACCAGAAACTGAATAACTTGCCACAGTCTGACCACGCAACAATAACTGACCAACTGACCACAGTCTGACCGAGACACAGAAACTGACCAAATGACCACAGTCTGACCGAGAAAACCAGAAACTGGGCAACTGACCACAATCTGACCGAGACAACACGAAACTGACCAACTGACCACAGTCTGACCTAGAAACTAGAAACTGACCAACTGACCACATTCTGACCTAGAAACCAGAAACTGAGCAACTCACCACAGAATGACCTAGCAACAATAAACTGACCAATTGACCACAGTCTGACCTCGGAGCCAGAAACTGACCAACTGACCACAGTCTGATCTAGAAACCAGAAACTGACCAGCTGATCACGGTCTGATCTACTAACCTGAAACTGAGCATCTGACCACAGACTCACCGAGCAACCAGAAACTGACCAACTGACCACAGTCTGATCTAGAAACCAGAAACTGACCAACTTACTGCAGTCTGACATAGAAACCAGAAACTGACCAACTGACTACAGTCTGACCTAGAAACCAGAAACTGACCAAGTGACCACAGTCTGATCGAGAAACCAGAAACTGACCAACTGACCACAGACTGACCTAGCAACCAGAAACTGACCAACTGACCACAGTCTGACCGAGATACCAGAAAATGACCAACTGAACACAGTCTGACATAGAAACTAGAAACTGACCAAATGACCACAGTCTGTACTAGCAACCAGAAACTGACCAACTGACCACAGTCTGACCTAGAAACCAGAAACTGACCAACTGACCACAGTCTGACCTAGAAACCAGAAACTGACCAACTGACCACAGTCTGACCGAGAAACCAGAAACTGACCAACTGAACACAGTCTGAACTAGAAACCAGAAACTGACCAAATGACCACAGTCTGTACTAGAAACCAGAAATTGACCAACTGACCACAGTCTGAACTCGGAACGAGAATCTGACCAACTGTCCACAGTCTGACCTCGGAACCAGAAACTGAATAACTGGCCACAGTCTGACCACGCAATAATAACTGACCAACTGACCACAGTCTGACGGAGACACAGAAACTGACCAAATGACCATAGTCTGACCGAGACAACCAGAAACTGGGCAAATGACCACAATCTGACCGAGTCAATACGAAACTGACCAACTGACCACAGTCTGATCCAGAAACCAGAAACTGACCAACTGACATCAGCCTGACCTCGGAACCAGAAACTGACCAACTGACCAAAGTCTGACCTAGAAACTAGAAACTGACCAACTGACCACATTCTGACCAAGAAACCAGAAACTGAGCAACTCACCACAGAATGACCTAGCAACCATAAACTGACCAATTGACCACAGTCTGACCTAGGAACAAGAAACTGACCAACTGACCACAGTCTGACCTAGAAACCAGAAACTGAGCAACTGACCACAGTCTGACCTAGAAACCATAAAAACTGACCAACTGACCACAGTCTGACCTCAGAACCAGAAACTGAATAACTGGCCACAGTCTGACCACGCAACAATAACTGACCAACTGACCACAGTCTGACCGAGATACAGAAACTGACCAAATGACCACAGTCTGACCGAGAAAACCAGAAACTGGGCAACTGACCACAATCTGACCGAGACAACACGAAACTGACCAACTGACCACAGTCTGATCTATAAACCAGAAACTGACCAACTGACATCAGCCTCACCTCGGAACCAGAAACTGACCAACTGACCACAGTCTGACCTAGAAACTAGAAACTGACCAACTGACCACATTCTGACTTAGAAACCAGAAACTGAGCAACTCACCACAGAATGACCTAGCAACCATAAACTGACCAATTGACCACAGTCTGACCTCGGAGCCAGAAACTGACCAACTGACCACAGTCTGATCTAGAAACCAGAAACTGACCAGCTGATCACGGTCTGATCTAGTAACCTGAAACTGAGCAACTGACCACAGACTCACCGAGCAACCAGAAACTGACCAACTGACCACAGTCTGATCTAGAAACCACAAACTGACCAACTTACTGCAGTCTGACATAGAAACCAGAAACTGACCAACTGACTACAGTCTGACCTAGAAACCAGAAACTGACCAAGTGACCACAGTCTGATCGAGAAACCAGAAACTGACCAACTGACCACAGACTGATCTAGCAACCAGAAACTGACCAACTGACCACAGTCTGACCGAGATACCAGAAAATGACCAACTGAACACAGTCTGACATAGAAACTAGAAACTGACCAAATGACCACAGTCTGTACTAGAAACCAGAAACTGACCAACTGACCACAGTCTGACCTAGAAACCAGAAACTGACCAACTGACCAAAGTCTGACCTAGAAACCAGAAACTGACCAACTGACCACAGTCTGACCGAGAAACCAGAAACTGACCAACTGAACACAGTCTGAACGAGAAACCAGAAACTGACCAAATGACCACAGTCTGTACTAGAAACCAGAAATTGACCAACTGACCACAGTCTGACCTCGGAACGAGAATCTGACCAACTGACCACAGTCTGACCTCGGAACCAGAAACTGAATAACTGGCCACAGTCTGACCACGCAACAATAACTGACCAACTGACCACAGTCTGACCAAGACACAGAAACTGACCAAATGACCATAGTCTGACCGAGACAACCAGAAACTGGACAAATGACCACAATCTGACCGAGTCAATACGAAACTGACCAACTGACCACAGTCTGATCCAGAAACCAGAAACTGACCAACTGACATCAGCCTGACCTCGGAACCAGAAACTGACCAACTGACCACAGTCTGACCTAGAAACTAGAAACTGACCAACTGACCACATTCTGACCTAGAAACCAGAAACTGAGCAACTCACCACAGAATGACCTAGCAACCATAAACTGACCAATTGACCACAGTCTGACCTCGGAGCCAGAAACTGACCAACTGACCACAGTCTGATCTAGAAACCAGAAACTGACCAGCTGATCACGGTCTGATCTAGTAAACTGAAACTGAGCAACTGACCACAGACTGACCGAGCAACCAGAAACTGACCAACTGACCACAGTCTGATCTAGAAACCACAAACTGACCAACTTATTGCAGTCTGACATAGAAACCAGAAACTGACCAACTGACTACAGTCTGACCTCGGAACCAGAAACTGACCAACTGACCAAAGTCTGACCTAGAAACTAGAAACTGACCAACTGACCACATTCTGACCGAGAAACCAGAAAATGACCAGCTGAACACAGTCTGACATAGAAACTAGAAACTGACCAAATGACCACAGTCTGACCTAGAAACTAGAAACTGACCAACGGACCACAGTCTGACCGAGAAACCAGAAACTGACCAACTGAACACAGTCTGAACTAGAAACCAGAAACTGACCAAATGACCACAGTCTGTACTAGAAACGAGAAATTGACCAACTGACCACAGTCTGACCTCGGAACCAGAATCTGACCAACTGACCACAGTCTGACCTCGAAACCAGAAATTGAGCAATTGATACAGTCTGACCAATAAACCCGAAACTGACCAACTGACCACAGTCTGACCTAGAAACCACAAACTGAGCAACTGACCACAGTCTGACCTAGAAACCATAAACAGACCAATTGACCACAGTCTGATCCAGAAACCAGAAACTGACCAACTGACCACAGTCTGACCTAGAAACCACAAACTGAGCAACTGACCACAGTCTGACCTAGAAACTAGAAACTGACCAACTGACCACATTCTGACCGAGAAACCAGAAACTGAGCAACTCACTACAGAATGACCTCGCAGCCATAAACTGACCAATTGACCATAGTCTGACCTCGGAACAAGAAACTGACCAACTGACCACAGTCTGACCTAGAAACCAGAAACTGAGCAACTGACCACAGTCTGACCTAGAAACCATAAACTGACCAACTGACCACAGTCTGACCTCGGAACCAGAAACTGAATAACTGGCCACAGTCTGACCACGCAACAATAACTGACCAACTGACCACAGTCTGACCGAGACACAGAAACTGACCAAATGACCACAGTCTGACCGAGAAAACCAGAAACTGGGCAACTGACCACAATCTGACCGAGACAACACGAAACTGACCAACTGACCACAGTCTGACCTAGAAACTAGAAACTGACCAACTGACCACATTCTGACCTAGAAACCAGAAACTGAGCAGCTCACCACAGAATGACCTAGCAACAATAAACTGACCAATTGACCACAGTCTGACCTCGGAGCCAGAAACTGACCAACTGACCACAGTCTGATCTAGAAACCAGAAACTGACCAGCTGATCACGGTCTGATCTACTAACCTGAAACTGAGCATCTGACCACAGACTCACCGAGCAACCAGAAACTGACCAACTGACCACAGTCTGATCTAGAAACCAGAAACTGACCAACTTACTGCAGTCTGACATAGAAACCAGAAACTGACCAACTGACTACAGTCTGACCTAGAAACCAGAAACTGACCAACTGACCACAGTCTGATCGAGAAACCAGAAACTGACCAACTGACCACAGACTGACCTAGCAACCAGAAACTGACCAACTGACCACAGTCTGACCGAGATACCAGAAAATGACCAACTGAACACAGTCTGACATAGAAACTAGAAACTGACCAAATGACCACAGTCTGTACTAGCAACCAGAAACTGACCAACTGACCACAGTCTGACCTAGAAACCAGAAACTGACCAACTGACCACAGTCTGACCTAGAAACCAGAAACTGACCAACTGACCACAGTCTGACCGAGAAACCAGAAACTGACCAACTGAACACAGTCTGAACTAGAAACCAGAAACTGACCAAATGACCACAGTCTGTACTAGAAACCAGAAATTGACCAACTGACCACAGTCTGAACTCGGAACGAGAATCTGACCAACTGTCCACAGTCTGACCTCGGAACCAGAAACTGAATAACTGGCCACAGTCTGACCACGCAATAATAACTGACCAACTGACCACAGTCTGACGGAGACACAGAAACTGACCAAATGACCATAGTCTGACCGAGACAACCAGAAACTGGGCAAATGACCACAATCTGACCGAGTCAATACGAAACTGACCAACTGACCACAGTCTGATCCAGAAACCAGAAACTGACCAACTGACATCAGCCTGACCTCGGAACCAGAAACTGACCAACTGACCAAAGTCTGACCTAGAAACTAGAAACTGACCAACTGACCACATTCTGACCAAGAAACCAGAAACTGAGCAACTCACCACAGAATGACCTAGCAACCATAAACTGACCAATTGACCACAGTCTGACCTAGGAACAAGAAACTGACCAACTGACCACAGTCTGACCTAGAAACCAGAAACTGAGCAACTGACCACAGTCTGACCTAGAAACCATAAAAACTGACCAACTGACCACAGTCTGACCTCAGAACCAGAAACTGAATAACTGGCCACAGTCTGACCACGCAACAATAACTGACCAACTGACCACAGTCTGACCGAGATACAGAAACTGACCAAATGACCACAGTCTGACCGAGAAAACCAGAAACTGGGCAACTGACCACAATCTGACCGAGACAACACGAAACTGACCAACTGACCACAGTCTGATCTATAAACCAGAAACTGACCAACTGACATCAGCCTCACCTCGGAACCAGAAACTGACCAACTGACCACAGTCTGACCTAGAAACTAGAAACAGACCAACTGACCACATTCTGACCTAGAAACCAGAAACTGAGCAACTCACCACAGAATGACCTAGCAACCATAAACTGACCAATTGACCACAGTCTGACCTCGGAGCCAGAAACTGACCAACTGACCACAGTCTGATCTAGAAACCAGAAACTGACCAGCTGATCACGGTCTGATCTAGTAACCTGAAACTGAGCAACTGACCACAGACTGACCGAGCAACCAGAAACTGACCAACTGACCACAGTCTGATCTAGAAACCACAAACTGACCAACTTACTGCAGTCTGACATAGAAACCAGAAACTGACCAACTGACTACAGTCTGACCTCGGAACCAGAAACTGACCAACTGACCAAAGTCTGACCTAGAAACTAGAAACTGACCAACTGACCACATTCTGACCGAGAAACCAGAAAATGACCAGCTGAACACAGTCTGACATAGAAACTAGAAACTGACCAAATGACCACAGTCTGTACTAGAAACCAGAAACTGACCTACTGACCACAGTCTGACCTAGAAACCAGAAACTGACCAACTGACCACAGTCTGACCTAGAAACTAGAAACTGACCAAATGATCACAGTCTGTACTAGAAACCAGAAATTGACCAACTGACCACAGTCTGACCTCGGAACCAGAATCTGACCAACTGACCACAGTCTGACCTCGAAACCAGAAATTGAGCAATTGATACAGTCTGACCAATAAACCCGAAACTGACCAACTGACCACAGTCTGACCTAGAAACCACAAACTGAGCAACTGACCACAGTCTGACCTAGAAACCATAAACTGACCAACTGACCACAGTCTGACCTCGGAACCAAAACTGAATAACTGGCCACAGTCTGACCACGCAACAATAACTGACCAACTGACCACAGTCTGACCGAGACACAGAAACTGACCAAATGACCATAGTCTGACCTTGACAACCAGAAACTGGGAAAATGACCACAATCTGACCGAGTCAATACGAAACTGACCAACTGACCACAGTCTGACCTAGAAACTAGAAACTGACCAAATGACCACATTCTGACCGAGAAACCAGAAACTGAGCAACTCACCACAGAATGACCTCGCAACCATAAACTTACCAATTGACCACAGTCTGACCTAGGAACAAGAAACTGACCAACTGACCACAGTCTGACTTAGAAACCAGAAACTGAGCAACTGACCACAGTCTGACCTAGAAACCATAAACTGACCAACTGACCACAGTCTGACCTCGGAACCAGAAACTGAATAACTGGCCACAGTCTGACCACGCAACAATAACTGACCAACTGACCACAGTCTGACCGAGACACAGAAACTGACCAAATGACCACAGTCTGACCGAGAAAACCAGAAACTTGGCAACTGACCACAATCTGACCGAGACAACACGAAACTGACCAACTGACCACAGTCTGATCTATAAACCAGAAACTGACCAACTGACATCAGCCTCACCTCGGAACCAGAAACTGACCAACTGACCACAGTCTGACCTAGAAACTAGAAACTGACCAACTGGCCACATTCTGGCCTAGAAACCAGAAACTGAGCAACTCACCACAGAATGACCTAGCAACCATAAACTGACCAATTGACCACAGTCTGACCTCGGAGCCAGAAACTGACCAACTGACCACAGTCTGATCTAGAAACCACAAACTGACCAGCTGATCACGGTCTGATCTAGTAACCTGAAACTGAGCAACTGACCACAGACTGACCAAGCAACCAGAAACTGACCAACTGACCACAGTCTGATCGAGAAACCACACACTGACCAGCTTACTGCAGTCTGACATAGAAACCAGAAACTGACCAACTGACTACAGTCTGACCTAGAAACCAGAAACTGACCAACTGACCACAGTCTGATCTAGAAACCAGAAACTGACCAACTGACCACAGACTGACCTAGCAACCAGAAACTGACAATTGACCACAGACTGACCTAAAAAACAAAAACTGACTAACTGACCACAGTCTGACCTAGAAACCACAAACTGACCAACTGACTACACTCTGACAGAGAAACCAGAAACTGACCAACTGACAACAGTCAGACCGAGAAACCAGAAACTGACCAACTGACTATAGTCTGATCTAGAAACAAGAAACTGACCAACTGACCACAGTCTGACATAGAAACCAGAAACTGACCAACTGACCACAGTCTGACCTAGAAACCAGAAACTGACCAACGGACCACAGTCTGACCGAGAAACCAGAAACTGACCAACTGAACACAGTCTGAACTAGAAACCAGAAACTGACCAAATGACCACAGTCTGTCCTAGAAACCAGAAATTGACCAACTGACCACAGTCTGACCTCAGAACCAGAATCTGACCAAATGACCACAGTCTGTACTAGAAACCAGAAATTGACCTACTGACCACAGTCTGACCTCAGAACCAGAATCTGACCAACTGACCACAGTCTGACCTCGAAACCAGAAATTGAGCAATTGATACGAACTGACCAAGAAACCCGACACTGACCAACTGACCACAGTCTGACCTAGTAACCAGAAACTGAGCAACTGACCACAATCTGACCTAGAAACCATAAACTGACCAATTGACCACAGTCTGACCTAGGAACCAGAAACTGACCAACTGACCACAGTCTGACCTAGAAACCAGAAACTGACCAACTGACCACAGTCTGACCTAGGAACCTGAAACTGAGCAACTGACCACAGACTGACCAAGCAACTAGAAACTGACCTATTGACCACAGTCTGACCTAAAAATCAGAAACTGATCAACTGACCACAGTCTGACCGAGACAACCCGAAACTGGCCAACTGACCACAGTCTGACCGAGCAACCAGAAAGTGACCAACTGAACACAGTCTGACCTAGAAATCAGCAACTGACCAACTGACCACTATCCGACCGAGACAACCAGAAACCGACCAACTGACCACATTCCGACTGAGCAACCAGAAACTGACCAATTGACCAAAGTCTGACCTAAAAATCAGAAACTGACCAACTGACCACAGTCTGACCGAGACAACCAGAAGCTCACCAACCGACCACATTCTTAACTAGGAACCAGAAACTGACCAACTGACCGCAGTCCCACCAAGGAAGCAGAAACTGACCAACTGACCACAGTCTGACATATGAACCACAAACTGACCAACTGACCACAGTCTGACCTAGGAACCAGAAATTTAGCAACTGACCACAGTCTGACCTAGAAACTAGAAACTGGCCAACTGACCACAGTCTGACCGAGAAACCGGAAACTGACCAACTGTCCACAGTCTGACCTAGAAACCAGAAACTGCCCAACTGACCACAGTCTGACCTAGAAACCAGAAACTGAGCAACTCACCACAGAATGACCTAGCAACCATAAACTGACCAATTGACCACAGTCTGACCTCGGAGCCAGAAACTGACCAACTGACCACAGTCTGATCTAGAAACCAGAAACTGACCAGCTGATCACGGTCTGATCTAGTAACCTGAAACTGAGCAACTGACCACAGACTGACCGAGCAACCAGAAACTGACCAACTGACCACAGTCTGATCTAGAAACTACAAACTGACCAACTTACTGCAGTCTGACATAGAAACCAGAAACTGACCAACTAACTACAGTCTGACCTCGGAACCAGAAACTGACCAACTGACCAAAGTCTGACCTAGAAACTAGAAACTGACCAACTGACCACATTCTGACCGAGAAACCAGAAAATGACCAACTGAACACAGTCTGACATAGAAACTAGAAACTGACCAAATGACCACAGTCTGTCCTATAAACCAGAAACTCACCAACTGACCACAGTCTGACCTAGAAACCAGAAACTGACCAACTGACCACAGTCTGACCGAGAAACTAGAAACTGACCAACGGACCACAGTCTGACCGAGAAACCAGAAACTGACCAACTTTACACAGTCTGAACTAGAAACCAGAAACTGACCAAATGACCACAGTCTTTACTAGAAACGAGAAATTGACCAACTGACCACAGTCTGACCTCGGAACCAGAATCTGACCAACTGACCACAGTCTGACCTAGAAACCACAAACTGAGCAACTGACCACAGTCTGACCTAGAAACCATAAACTGACCAACTGACCACAGTCTGACCTCGGAACCAGAAACTGAATAACTGGCCATAGTCTGACCACGCAACAATAACTGACCAACTGACCACAGTCTGACCGAGACACAGAATCTGACCAAATGACCATAGTCTGACCGAGAAAACCAGAACTGGGCAAATGACCACAATCTGACCGAGTCAATACGAAACTGACCAACTGACCACAGTCTGATCCAGAAACAAGAAACTGACCAACTGACATCAGCCTGATCTCGGAACCAGAAACTGACCAACTGACCAAAGTCTGACCTAGAAACTAGAAACTGACCAACTGACCACATTCTGACCGAGAAACCAGAAACTGAGCAACTCACACAGATTGACCTCGCAGCCATAAACTGACCAATTGACCACAGTCTGACCTAGGAACAAGAAACTGACCAACTGACCACAGTCTGACCTGGACACCAGAAACTGAGCAACTGACCACAGTCTGACCTCGAAACCATAAACTGACCAACTGACCACAGTCTGACCTCGGAACCAGAAACTGAATAACTTGCCACAGTCTGACCACGCAACAATAACTGACCAACTGACCACAGTCTGACCGAGACACAGAAACTGACCAAATGACCACAGTCTGACCGAGAAATCCAGAAACTGGGCAACTGACCACAATCTGACCGAGACAACACGAAACTGACCAACTGACCACAGTCTGATCTAGAAACCAGAAACTGACCAACTGACATCAGCCTCACCTCGGAACCAGAAACTGACCAACTGACCACAGTCTGACCTAGAAACTAGAAACTGACCAACTGACCACGGTCTGATCTAGTAACCTGAAACTGAGCAACTGACCACAGACTGACCGAGCAACCAGAAACTGAGCAACTCACCACAGAATGACCTAGCAACCATAAACTGACCAATTGACCACAGTCTGACCTCGGAGCCAGAAACTGACCAACTGACCACAGACTGATCTAGCAACCAGAAACTGACCAACTGACCACAGTCTGACCGAGATACCAGAAAATGACCAACTGAACACAGTCTGACATAGAAACTAGAAACTGACCAAATGACCACAGTCTGTACTAGAAACCAGAAACTGACCAACTGACCACAGTCTGACCTAGAAACCAGAAACTGACCAACTGACCACAGTCTGACCGAGAAACCAGAAACTGACCAACGGACCACAGTCTGACCGAGAAACCAGAAACTGACCAACTGAACACAGTCTGAACTAGAAACCAGAAACTGACCAAATGACCACAGTCTGTACTAGAAACCAGAAATTGACTAACTGACCACAGTCTGACCTCGGAACCAGAATCTGACCAACCGACCACAGTCTGACCTCGAAACCAGAAATTGAGCAATTGATACAGTCTGACCAATAAACCCGAAACTGAGCAACTGACCACAGTCTGACCTAGAAACCACAAACTGAGCAACTGACCACAGTCTGACCTAGAAACCATAAACTGACCAACTGACCACAGTCTGACCTCGGAACCAGAAACTGAATAACTGGCCACAGTCTGACCACGCAACAATAACTGACCAACTGACCACAGAAACTGACCAAATGACCATAGTCTGACCGAGACAACCAGAAACTGGGCAAATGACCACAATCTGACCGAGACAATACGAAACTGACCAACTGACCACAGTCTGATCCAGAAACCAGAAACTGACCAACTGACATCAGCCTGACCTCGGAACCAGAAACTGACCAACTGACCAAAGTCTGACCTAGAAACTAGAAACTGACCAACTGACCACATTCTGACCGAGAAACCAGAAACTGAGCAACTCACCACAGAATGACCTCGCAGCCATAAACTGACCAATTGACCACAGTCTGACCTAGGAACAAGAAACTGACCAACTGACCACAGTCTGACCTAGAAACCAGAAACTGAGCAACTGACCACAGTCTGACCTAGAAACCATAAACTGACCAACTGACCACAGTCTGACCTCGGAACCAGAAACTGAATAACTGCCCACAGTCTGACCACGCAACAATAACTAACCAACTGACCACAGTCTGACCGAGACACAGAAACTGACCAAATGACCACAGTCTGACCGAGAAATCCAGAAACTGGGCAACTGACCACAATCTGACCGAGACAACACGAAACTGACCAACTGACCACAGTCTGATCTAGAAACCAGAAACTGACCAACTGACATCAGCCTCACCTCGGAACCAGCAACTGACCAACTGACCACAGTCTGACCTAGAAACTAGAAACTGACCAACTGACCACATTCTGACCTAGAAACTAGAAACTGACCAACTGACCACATTCTGACCTAGAAACCAGAAACTGAGCAACTCACCACAGAATGACCTAGCAACCATAAACTGACCAATTGACCACAGTCTGACCTCGGAGCCAGAAACTGACCAACTGACCACAGTCTGATCTAGAAACCAGAAACTGACCAGCTGATCACGGTCTGATCTAGTAACCTGAAACTGAGCAACTGACCACAGACTGACCGAGCAACCAGAAACTGACCAACTGACCACAGACTGATCTAGCAACCAGAAACTGACCAACTGACCACAATCTGACCGAGATACCAGAAAATGACCAACTGAACACAGTCTGACCTAGAAACTAGAAACTGACCAAATGACCACAGTCTGTACTAGAAACCAGAAACTGACCAACTGACCACAGTCTGACCTAGAAACCATAAACTGACCAACTGACCACAGTCTGACCTCGGAACCAGAAACTGAATAACTGGCCATAGTCTGACCACGCAACAATAACTGACCAACTGACCACAGTCTGACCGAGACACAGAAACTTACCAAATGACCATAGTCTGACCGAGAAAACCAGAACTGGGCAAATGACCACAATCTGACCGAGTCAATACGAAACTGACCAACTGACCACAGTCTGATCCAGAAACAAGAAACTGACCAACTGACATCAGCCTGACCTCGGAACCAGAAACTGACCAACTGACCAAAGTCTGACCTAGAAACTAGAAACTGACCAACTGACCACATTCTGACCGAGAAACCAGAAACTGAGCAACTCACACAGAATGACCTCGCAGCCATAAACTGACCAATTGACCACAGTCTGACCTTGGAACAAGAAACTGACCAACTGACCACAGTCTGACCTAGACACCAGAAACTGAGCAACTGACCACAGTCTGATCTAGAAACCATAAACTGACCAACTGACCACAGTCTGACCTCGGAACCAGAAACTGAATAACTTGCCACAGTCTGACCACGCAACAATAACTGACCAACTGACCACAGTCTGACCGAGACACAGAAACTGACCAAATGACCACAGTCTGACCGAGAAATCCAGAAACTGGGCAACTGACCACAATCTGACCGAGACAACACGAAACTGACCAACTGACCACAGTCTGATCTAGAAACCAGAAACTGACCAACTGACATCAGCCTCACCTCGGAACCAGAAACTGACCAACTGACCACAGTCTGACCTAGAAACTAGAAACTGACCAACTGACCACGGTCTGATCTAGTAACCTGAAACTGAGCAACTGACCACAGACTGACCGAGCAACCAGAAACTGAGCAACTCACCACAGAATGACCTAGCAACCAGAAACTGACCAATTGACCACAGTCTGACATCGGAGCCAGAAACTGACCAACTGACCACAGACTGATCTAGCAACCAGAAACTGACCAACTGACCACAGTCTGACCGAGATAGCAGAAAATGACCAACTGAACACAGTCTGACATAGAAACTAGAAACTGACCAAATGACCACAGTCTGTACTAGAAACCAGAAACTGACCAACTGACCACAGTCTGACCTAGAAACCAGAAACTGACCAACTAACCACAGTCTGACCTAGAAACCAGAAACTGACCAACGGACCACAGTCTGACCGAGAAACCAGAAACTGACCAACTGAACACAGTCTGAACTAGAAACCAGAAACTGACCAAATGACCACAGTCTGTACTAGAAACCAGAAATTGACTAACTGACCACAGTCTGACCTCGGAACCAGAATCTGACCAACCGACCACAGTCTGACCTCGAAACCACAAACTGAGCAACTGACCACAGTCTGACCTAGAAACCATAAACTGACCAACTGACCACAGTCTGACCTCGGAACCAGAAACTGAATAACTGGCCACAGTCTGACCACGCAACAATAACTGACCAACTGACCACAGAAACTGACCAAATGACCATAGTCTGACCGAGACAACCAGAAACTGGGCAAATGACCACAATCTGACCGAGACAATACGAAACTGACCAACTGACCACAGTCTGATCCAGAAACCAGAAACTGACCAACTGACATCAGCCTGACCTCGGAACCAGAAACTGACCAACTGACCAAAGTCTGACCTAGAAACTAGAAACTGACCAACTGACCACATTCTGACCGAGAAACCAGAAACTGAGCAACTCACCACAGAATGACCTCGCAGCCATAAACTGACCAATTGACCACAGTCTGACCTAGGAACAAGAAACTGACCAACTGACCACAGTCTGACCTAGAAACCAGAAACTGAGCAACTGACCACAGTCTGACCTAGAAACCATAAACTGACCAACTGACCACAGTCTGACCTCGGAACCAGAAACTGAATAACTGGCCACAGTCTGACCACGCAACAATAACTAACCAACTGACCACAGTCTGACCGAGACACAGAAACTGACCAAATGACCACAGTCTGACCGAGAAATCCAGAAACTGGGCAACTGACCACAATCTGACCGAGACAACACGAAACTGACCAACTGACCACAGTCTGATCTAGAAACCAGAAACTGACCAACTGACATCAGCCTCACCTCGGAACCAGCAATTGACCAACTGACCACAGTCTGACCTAGAAACTAGAAACTGACCAACTGACCACATTCTGACCTAGAAACCAGAAACTGAGCAACTCACCACAGAATGACCTAGCAACCAGAAACTGACCAATTGACCACAGTCTGACCTCGGAGCCAGAAACTGACCAACTGACCACAGACTGATCTAGCAACCAGAAACTGACCAACTGACCACAGTCTGACCGAGATACCAGAAAATGACCAACTGAACACAGTCTGACATAGAAACTAGAAACTGACCAAATGACCACAGTCTGTACTAGAAACCAGAAACTGACCAACTGACCACAGTCTGACCTAGAAACCAGAAACTGACCAACTGACCACAGTCTGACCGAGAAACCAGAAACTGACCAACGGACCACAGTCTGACCGAGAAACCAGAAACTGACCAACTGAACACAGTCTGAACTAGAAACCAGAAACCGACCAAATGGCCACAGTCTGTACTAGAAACCAGAAATTGACTAACTGACCACAGTCTGACCTCGGAACCAGAATCTGACCAACCGACCACAGTCTGACCTCGAAACCACAAACTGAGCAACTGACCACAGTCTGACCTAGAAACCATAAACTGACCAACTGACCACAGTCTGACCTCGGAACCAGAAACTGAATAACTGGCCACAGTCTGACCACGCAACAATAACTGACCAACTGACCACAGAAACTGACCAAATGACCATAGTCTGACCGAGACAACCAGAAACTGGGCAAATGATCACAATCTGACCGAGACAATACGAAACTGACCAACTGACCACAGTCTGATCCAGAAACCAGAAACTGACCAACTGACATCAGCCTGACCTCGGAACCAGAAACTGACCAACTGACCAAAGTCAGACCTAGAAACTAGAAACTGACCAACTGACCACATTCTGACCGAGAAACCAGAAACTGAGCAACTCACCACAGAATGACCTCGCAGCCATAAACTGACCAATTGACCACAGTCTGACCTAGGAACAAGAAACTGACCAACTGACCACAGTCTGACCTAGAAACCAGAAACTGAGCAACTGACCACAGTCTGACCTAGAAACCATAAACTGACCAACTGACCACAGTCTGACCTCGGAACCAGAAACTGAATAACTGGCCACAGTCTGACCACGCAACAATAACTAACCAACTGACCACAGTCTGACCGAGACACAGAAACTGACCAAATGACCACAGTCTGACCGAGAAATCCAGAAACTGGGCAACTGACCACAATCTGACCGAGACAACACGAAACTGACCAACTGACCACAGTCTGATCTAGAAACCAGAAACTGACCAACTGACATCAGCCTCACCTCGGAACCAGCAATTGACCAACTGACCACAGTCTGACCTAGAAACTAGAAACTGACCAACTGACCACATTCTGACCTAGAAACCAGAAACTGAGCAACTCACCACAGAATGACCTAGCAACCAGAAACTGACCAATTGACCACAGTCTGACCTCGGAGCCAGAAACTGACCAACTGACCACAGACTGATCTAGCAACCAGAAACTGACCAACTGACCACAGTCTGACCGAGATACCAGAAAATGACCAACTGAACACAGTCTGACATAGAAACTAGAAACTGACCAAATGACCACAGTCTGTACTAGAAACCAGAAACTGACCAACTGACCACAGTCTGACCTAGAAACCAGAAACTGACCAACTGACCACAGTCTGACCGAGAAACCAGAAAATGACCAACGGACCACAGTCTGACCGAGAAACCAGAAACTGACCAACTGAACACAGTCTGAACTAGAAACCAGAAACCGACCAAATGACCACAGTCTGTACTAGAAACCAGAAATTGACTAACTGACCACAGTCTGACCTCGGAACCAGAATCTGACCAACCGACCACAGTCTGACCTCGAAACCACAAACTGAGCAACTGACCACAGTCTGACCTAGAAACCATAAACTGACCAACTGACCACAGTCTGACCTCGGAACCAGAAACTGAATAACTGGCCACAGTCTGACCACGCAACAATAACTGACCAACTGACCACAGAAACTGACCAAATGACCATAGTCTGACCGAGACAACCAGAAACTGGGCAAATGATCACAATCTGACCGAGACAATACGAAACTGACCAACTGACCACAGTCTGATCCAGAAACCAGAAACTGACCAACTGACATCAGCCTGACCTCGGAACCAGAAACTGACCAACTGACCAAAGTCAGACCTAGAAACTAGAAACTGACCAACTGACCACATTCTGACCGAGAAACCAGAAACTGAGCAACTCACCACAGAATGACCTCGCAGCCATAAACTGACCAATTGACCACAGTCTGACCTAGGAACAAGAAACTGACCAACTGACCACAGTCTGACCTAGAAACCAGAAACTGAGCAACTGACCACAGTCTGACCTAGAAACCATAAACTGACCAACTGACCACAGTCTGACCTCGGAACCAGAAACTGAATAACTGGCCACAGTCTGACCACGCAACAATAACTAACCAACTGACCACAGTCTGACCGAGACACAGAAACTGACCAAATGACCACAGTCTGACCGAGAAATCCAGAAACTGGGCAACTGACCACAATCTGACCGAGACAACACGAAACTGACCAACTGACCACAGTCTGATCTAGAAACCAGAAACTGACCAACTGACATCAGCCTCACCTCGGAACCAGCAATTGACCAACTGACCACAGTCTGACCTAGAAACTAGAAACTGACCAACTGACCACATTCTGACCTAGAAACCAGAAACTGAGCAACTCACCACAGAATGACCTAGCAACCATAAACTGACCAATTGACCACAGTCTGACCTCGGAGCCATAAACTGACCAACTGACCACAGTCTAATCTAGAAACCAGAAACTGACCAGCTGATCACGGTCTGATCTAGTAACCTGAAACTGAGCAACTGACCACAGACTGACCGAGCAACCAGAAACTGACCAACTGACCACAGTCTGATCTAGAAACCACAAACTGACCAACTGACCACAGACTGATCTAGCAACCAGAAACTGACCAACTGACCACAGTCTGACCGAGATACCAGAAAATGACCAACTGAACACAGTCTGACATAGAAACTAGAAACTGACCAAATGACCACAGTCTGTACTAGAAACCAGAAACTGACCAACTGACCACATTCTGACCTAGAAACCATAAACTGACCAACTGACCACAGTCTGACCTCGGAACCAGAAACTGACCAACTGACCAAAGTCTGACCTAGAAACTAGAAACTGACCAACTGACCACATTCTGACCGAGAAACCAGAAACTGAGCAACTCACACAGAATGACCTCGCAGCCATAAACTGACCAAGTGACCACAGTCTGACCTAGGAACAAGAAACTGACCAACTGACCACAGTCTGATCTAGACACCAGAAACTGAGCAACTGACCACAGTCTGACCGAGAAACCATAAACTGACCAACTGACCACAGTCTGACCGAGACACAGAAACTGAGCAAATGACCACAGTCTGACCGAGAAATCCAGAAACTGGGCAACTGACCACAATCTGACCGAGACAACACGAAACTGACCAACTGACCACAGTCTGATCTAGAAACCAGAAACTGACCAACTGACATCAGCCTCACCTCGGAACCAGAAACTGACCAACTGACCACAGTCTGACCTAGAAACTAGAAACTGACCAACTGACCACGGTCTGATCTAGTAACCTGAAACTGAGCAACTGACCACAGACTGACCGAGCAACCAGAAACTGAGCAACTCACCACAGAATGACCTAGCAACCATAAACTGACCAATTGACCACAGTCTGACCTCGGAGCCAGAAACTGACCAACTGACCACAGACTGATCTAGCAACCAGAAACTGACCAACTGACCACAGTCTGACCGAGATACCAGAAAATGACCAACTGAACACAGTCTGACATAGAAACTAGAAACTGACCAAATGACCACAGTCTGTACTAGAAACCAGAAACTGACCAACTGACCACAGTCTGACCTAGAAACCAGAAACTGACCAACTGACCACAGTCTGACCTAGAAACCAGAAACTGACCAACGGACCACAGTCTGACCGAGAAACCAGAAACTGACCAACTGAACACAGTCTGAACTAGAAACCAGAAACTGACCAAATGACCACAGTCTGTACTAGAAACCAGAAATTGACCAACTGACCACAGTCTGACCTCGGAACCAGAATCTGACCAACCGACCACAGTCTGACCTCGAAACCAGAAATTGAGCAATTGATACAGTCTGACCAATAAACCCGAAACTGACCAACTGACCACAGTCTGACCTAGAAACCACAAACTGAGCAACTGACCACAGTCTGACCTAGAAACCATAAACTGACCAACTGACCACAGTCTGACCTCGGAACCAGAAACTGAATAACTGGCCACAGTCTGACCACGCAACAATAACTGACCAACTGACCACAGAAACTGACCAAATGACCATAGTCTGACCGAGACAACCAGAAACTGGGCAAATGACCACAATCTGACCGAGACAATACGAAACTGACCAACTGACCACAGTCTGATCCAGAAACCAGAAACTGACCAACTGACATCAGCCTGACCTCGGAACCAGAAACTGACCAACTGACCAAAGTCTGACCTAGAAACTAGAAACTGACCAACTGACCACATTCTGACCGAGAAACCAGAAACTGAGCAACTCACCACAGAATGACCTCGCAGCCATAAACTGACCAATTGACCACAGTCTGACCAGGAACAAGAAACTGACCAACTGACCACAGTCTGACCTAGAAACCAGAAACTGAGCAACTGACCACAGTCTGACCTAGAAACCATAAACTGACCAACTGACCACAGTCTGACCTCGGAACCAGAAACTGAATAACTGGCCACAGTCTGACCACGCAACAATAACTAACCAACTGACCACAGTCTGACCGAGACACAGAAACTGACCAAATGACCACAGTCTGACCGAGAAATCCAGAAACTGGGCAACTGACCACAATCCGACCGAGACAACACGAAACTGACCAACTGACCACAGTCTGACCTAGACACCAGAAACTGAGCAACTGACCACAGTCTGATCTAGAAACCATAAACTGACCAACTGACCACAGTCTGACCTCGGAACCAGAAACTGAATAACTTGCCACAGTCTGACCACGCAACAATAACTGACCAACTGACCACAGTCTGACCGAGACACAGAAACTGACCAAATGACCACAGTCTGACCGAGAAATCCAGAAACTGGGCAACTGACCACAATCTGACCGAGACAACACGAAACTGACCAACTGACCACAGTCTGATCTAGAAACCAGAAACTGACCAACTGACATCAGCCTCACCTCGGAACCAGAAACTGACCAACTGACCACAGTCTGACCTAGAAACTAGAAACTGACCAACTGACCACGGTCTGATCTAGTAACCTGAAACTGAGCAACTGACCACAGACTGACCGAGCAACCAGAAACTGAGCAACTCACCACAGAATGACCTAGCAACCAGAAACTGACCAATTGACCACAGTCTGACATCGGAGCCAGAAACTGACCAACTGACCACAGACTGATCTAGCAACCAGAAACTGACCAACTGACCACAGTCTGACCGAGATAGCAGAAAATGACCAACTGAACACAGTCTGACATAGAAACTAGAAACTGACCAAATGACCACAGTCTGTACTAGAAACCAGAAACTGACCAACTGACCACAGTCTGACCTAGAAACCAGAAACTGACCAACTAACCACAGTCTGACCTAGAAACCAGAAACTGACCAACGGACCACAGTCTGACCGAGAAACCAGAAACTGACCAACTGAACACAGTCTGAACTAGAAACCAGAAACTGACCAAATGACCACAGTCTGTACTAGAAACCAGAAATTGACTAACTGACCACAGTCTGACCTCGGAACCAGAATCTGACCAACCGACCACAGTCTGACCTCGAAACCACAAACTGAGCAACTGACCACAGTCTGACCTAGAAACCATAAACTGACCAACTGACCACAGTCTGACCTCGGAACCAGAAACTGAATAACTGGCCACAGTCTGACCACGCAACAATAACTGACCAACTGACCACAGAAACTGACCAAATGACCATAGTCTGACCGAGACAACCAGAAACTGGGCAAATGACCACAATCTGACCGAGACAATACGAAACTGACCAACTGACCACAGTCTGATCCAGAAACCAGAAACTGACCAACTGACATCAGCCTGACCTCGGAACCAGAAACTGACCAACTGACCAAAGTCTGACCTAGAAACTAGAAACTGACCAACTGACCACATTCTGACCGAGAAACCAGAAACTGAGCAACTCACCACAGAATGACCTCGCAGCCATAAACTGACCAATTGACCACAGTCTGACCTAGGAACAAGAAACTGACCAACTGACCACAGTCTGACCTAGAAACCAGAAACTGAGCAACTGACCACAGTCTGACCTAGAAACCATAAACTGACCAACTGACCACAGTCTGACCTCGGAACCAGAAACTGAATAACTGGCCACAGTCTGACCACGCAACAATAACTAACCAACTGACCACAGTCTGACCGAGACACAGAAACTGACCAAATGACCACAGTCTGACCGAGAAATCCAGAAACTGGGCAACTGACCACAATCTGACCGAGACAACACGAAACTGACCAACTGACCACAGTCTGATCTAGAAACCAGAAACTGACCAACTGACATCAGCCTCACCTCGGAACCAGCAATTGACCAACTGACCACAGTCTGACCTAGAAACTAGAAACTGACCAACTGACCACATTCTGACCTAGAAACCAGAAACTGAGCAACTCACCACAGAATGACCTAGCAACCAGAAACTGACCAATTGACCACAGTCTGACCTCGGAGCCAGAAACTGACCAACTGACCACAGACTGATCTAGCAACCAGAAACTGACCAACTGACCACAGTCTGACCGAGATACCAGAAAATGACCAACTGAACACAGTCTGACATAGAAACTAGAAACTGACCAAATGACCACAGTCTGTACTAGAAACCAGAAACTGACCAACTGACCACAGTCTGACCTAGAAACCAGAAACTGACCAACTGACCACAGTCTGACCGAGAAACCAGAAACTGACCAACGGACCACAGTCTGACCGAGAAACCAGAAACTGACCAACTGAACACAGTCTGAACTAGAAACCAGAAACCGACCAAATGGCCACAGTCTGTACTAGAAACCAGAAATTGACTAACTGACCACAGTCTGACCTCGGAACCAGAATCTGACCAACCGACCACAGTCTGACCTCGAAACCACAAACTGAGCAACTGACCACAGTCTGACCTAGAAACCATAAACTGACCAACTGACCACAGTCTGACCTCGGAACCAGAAACTGAATAACTGGCCACAGTCTGACCACGCAACAATAACTGACCAACTGACCACAGAAACTGACCAAATGACCATAGTCTGACCGAGACAACCAGAAACTGGGCAAATGATCACAATCTGACCGAGACAATACGAAACTGACCAACTGACCACAGTCTGATCCAGAAACCAGAAACTGACCAACTGACATCAGCCTGACCTCGGAACCAGAAACTGACCAACTGACCAAAGTCAGACCTAGAAACTAGAAACTGACCAACTGACCACATTCTGACCGAGAAACCAGAAACTGAGCAACTCACCACAGAATGACCTCGCAGCCATAAACTGACCAATTGACCACAGTCTGACCTAGGAACAAGAAACTGACCAACTGACCACAGTCTGACCTAGAAACCAGAAACTGAGCAACTGACCACAGTCTGACCTAGAAACCATAAACTGACCAACTGACCACAGTCTGACCTCGGAACCAGAAACTGAATAACTGGCCACAGTCTGACCACGCAACAATAACTAACCAACTGACCACAGTCTGACCGAGACACAGAAACTGACCAAATGACCACAGTCTGACCGAGAAATCCAGAAACTGGGCAACTGACCACAATCTGACCGAGACAACACGAAACTGACCAACTGACCACAGTCTGATCTAGAAACCAGAAACTGACCAACTGACATCAGCCTCACCTCGGAACCAGCAATTGACCAACTGACCACAGTCTGACCTAGAAACTAGAAACTGACCAACTGACCACATTCTGACCTAGAAACCAGAAACTGAGCAACTCACCACAGAATGACCTAGCAACCAGAAACTGACCAATTGACCACAGTCTGACCTCGGAGCCAGAAACTGACCAACTGACCACAGACTGATCTAGCAACCAGAAACTGACCAACTGACCACAGTCTGACCGAGATACCAGAAAATGACCAACTGAACACAGTCTGACATAGAAACTAGAAACTGACCAAATGACCACAGTCTGTACTAGAAACCAGAAACTGACCAACTGACCACAGTCTGACCTAGAAACCAGAAACTGACCAACTGACCACAGTCTGACCGAGAAACCAGAAACTGACCAACGGACCACAGTCTGACCGAGAAACCAGAAACTGACCAACTGAACACAGTCTGAACTAGAAACCAGAAACCGACCAAATGGCCACAGTCTGTACTAGAAACCAGAAATTGACTAACTGACCACAGTCTGACCTCGGAACCAGAATCTGACCAACCGACCACAGTCTGACCTCGAAACCACAAACTGAGCAACTGACCACAGTCTGACCTAGAAACCATAAACTGACCAACTGACCACAGTCTGACCTCGGAACCAGAAACTGAATAACTGGCCACAGTCTGACCACGCAACAATAACTGACCAACTGACCACAGAAACTGACCAAATGACCATAGTCTGACCGAGACAACCAGAAACTGGGCAAATGATCACAATCTGACCGAGACAATACGAAACTGACCAACTGACCACAGTCTGATCCAGAAACCAGAAACTGACCAACTGACATCAGCCTGACCTCGGAACCAGAAACTGACCAACTGACCAAAGTCAGACCTAGAAACTAGAAACTGACCAACTGACCACATTCTGACCGAGAAACCAGAAACTGAGCAACTCACCACAGAATGACCTCGCAGCCATAAACTGACCAATTGACCACAGTCTGACCTAGGAACAAGAAACTGACCAACTGACCACAGTCTGACCTAGAAACCAGAAACTGAGCAACTGACCACAGTCTGACCTAGAAACCATAAACTGACCAACTGACCACAGTCTGACCTCGGAACCAGAAACTGAATAACTGGCCACAGTCTGACCACGCAACAATAACTAACCAACTGACCACAGTCTGACCGAGACACAGAAACTGACCAAATGACCACAGTCTGACCGAGAAATCCAGAAACTGGGCAACTGACCACAATCTGACCGAGACAACACGAAACTGACCAACTGACCACAGTCTGATCTAGAAACCAGAAACTGACCAACTGACATCAGCCTCACCTCGGAACCAGCAATTGACCAACTGACCACAGTCTGACCTAGAAACTAGAAACTGACCAACTGACCACATTCTGACCTAGAAACCAGAAACTGAGCAACTCACCACAGAATGACCTAGCAACCAGAAACTGACCAATTGACCACAGTCTGACCTCGGAGCCAGAAACTGACCAACTGACCACAGACTGATCTAGCAACCAGAAACTGACCAACTGACCACAGTCTGACCGAGATACCAGAAAATGACCAACTGAACACAGTCTGACATAGAAACTAGAAACTGACCAAATGACCACAGTCTGTACTAGAAACCAGAAACTGACCAACTGACCACAGTCTGACCTAGAAACCAGAAACTGACCAACTGACCACAGTCTGACCGAGAAACCAGAAAATGACCAACGGACCACAGTCTGACCGAGAAACCAGAAACTGACCAACTGAACACAGTCTGAACTAGAAACCAGAAACCGACCAAATGACCACAGTCTGTACTAGAAACCAGAAATTGACTAACTGACCACAGTCTGACCTCGGAACCAGAATCTGACCAACCGACCACAGTCTGACCTCGAAACCACAAACTGAGCAACTGACCACAGTCTGACCTAGAAACCATAAACTGACCAACTGACCACAGTCTGACCTCGGAACCAGAAACTGAATAACTGGCCACAGTCTGACCACGCAACAATAACTGACCAACTGACCACAGAAACTGACCAAATGACCATAGTCTGACCGAGACAACCAGAAACTGGGCAAATGATCACAATCTGACCGAGACAATACGAAACTGACCAACTGACCACAGTCTGATCCAGAAACCAGAAACTGACCAACTGACATCAGCCTGACCTCGGAACCAGAAACTGACCAACTGACCAAAGTCAGACCTAGAAACTAGAAACTGACCAACTGACCACATTCTGACCGAGAAACCAGAAACTGAGCAACTCACCACAGAATGACCTCGCAGCCATAAACTGACCAATTGACCACAGTCTGACCTAGGAACAAGAAACTGACCAACTGACCACAGTCTGACCTAGAAACCAGAAACTGAGCAACTGACCACAGTCTGACCTAGAAACCATAAACTGACCAACTGACCACAGTCTGACCTCGGAACCAGAAACTGAATAACTGGCCACAGTCTGACCACGCAACAATAACTAACCAACTGACCACAGTCTGACCGAGACACAGAAACTGACCAAATGACCACAGTCTGACCGAGAAATCCAGAAACTGGGCAACTGACCACAATCTGACCGAGACAACACGAAACTGACCAACTGACCACAGTCTGATCTAGAAACCAGAAACTGACCAACTGACATCAGCCTCACCTCGGAACCAGCAATTGACCAACTGACCACAGTCTGACCTAGAAACTAGAAACTGACCAACTGACCACATTCTGACCTAGAAACCAGAAACTGAGCAACTCACCACAGAATGACCTAGCAACCATAAACTGACCAATTGACCACAGTCTGACCTCGGAACCATAAACTGACCAACTGACCACAGTCTAATCTAGAAACCAGAAACTGACCAGCTGATCACGGTCTGATCTAGTAACCTGAAACTGAGCAACTGACCACAGACTGACCGAGCAACCAGAAACTGACCAACTGACCACAGTCTGATCTAGAAACCACAAACTGACCAACTGACCACAGACTGATCTAGCAACCAGAAACTGACCAACTGACCACAGTCTGACCGAGATACCAGAAAATGACCAACTGAACACAGTCTGACATAGAAACTAGAAACTGACCAAATGACCACAGTCTGTACTAGAAACCAGAAACTGACCAACTGACCACATTCTGACCTAGAAACCATAAACTGACCAACTGACCACAGTCTGACCTCGGAACCAGAAACTGACCAACTGACCAAAGTCTGACCTAGAAACTAGAAACTGACCAACTGACCACATTCTGACCGAGAAACCAGAAACTGAGCAACTCACACAGAATGACCTCGCAGCCATAAACTGACCAAGTGACCACAGTCTGACCTAGGAACAAGAAACTGACCAACTGACCACAGTCTGATCTAGACACCAGAAACTGAGCAACTGACCACAGTCTGACCGAGAAACCATAAACTGACCAACTGACCACAGTCTGACCGAGACACAGAAACTGAGCAAATGACCACAGTCTGACCGAGAAATCCAGAAACTGGGCAACTGACCACAATCTGACCGAGACAACACGAAACTGACCAACTGACCACAGTCTGATCTAGAAACCAGAAACTGACCAACTGACATCAGCCTCACCTCGGAACCAGAAACTGACCAACTGACCACAGTCTGACCTAGAAACTAGAAACTGACCAACTGACCACGGTCTGATCTAGTAACCTGAAACTGAGCAACTGACCACAGACTGACCGAGCAACCAGAAACTGAGCAACTCACCACAGAATGACCTAGCAACCATAAACTGACCAATTGACCACAGTCTGACCTCGGAGCCAGAAACTGACCAACTGACCACAGACTGATCTAGCAACCAGAAACTGACCAACTGACCACAGTCTGACCGAGATACCAGAAAATGACCAACTGAACACAGTCTGACATAGAAACTAGAAACTGACCAAATGACCACAGTCTGTACTAGAAACCAGAAACTGACCAACTGACCACAGTCTGACCTAGAAACCAGAAACTGACCAACTGACCACAGTCTGACCTAGAAACCAGAAACTGACCAACGGACCACAGTCTGACCGAGAAACCAGAAACTGACCAACTGAACACAGTCTGAACTAGAAACCAGAAACTGACCAAATGACCACAGTCTGTACTAGAAACCAGAAATTGACCAACTGACCACAGTCTGACCTCGGAACCAGAATCTGACCAACCGACCACAGTCTGACCTCGAAACCAGAAATTGAGCAATTGATACAGTCTGACCAATAAACCCGAAACTGACCAACTGACCACAGTCTGACCTAGAAACCACAAACTGAGCAACTGACCACAGTCTGACCTAGAAACCATAAACTGACCAACTGACCACAGTCTGACCTCGGAACCAGAAACTGAATAACTGGCCACAGTCTGACCACGCAACAATAACTGACCAACTGACCACAGAAACTGACCAAATGACCATAGTCTGACCGAGACAACCAGAAACTGGGCAAATGACCACAATCTGACCGAGACAATACGAAACTGACCAACTGACCACAGTCTGATCCAGAAACCAGAAACTGACCAACTGACATCAGCCTGACCTCGGAACCAGAAACTGACCAACTGACCAAAGTCTGACCTAGAAACTAGAAACTGACCAACTGACCACATTCTGACCGAGAAACCAGAAACTGAGCAACTCACCACAGAATGACCTCGCAGCCATAAACTGACCAATTGACCACAGTCTGACCAGGAACAAGAAACTGACCAACTGACCACAGTCTGACCTAGAAACCAGAAACTGAGCAACTGACCACAGTCTGACCTAGAAACCATAAACTGACCAACTGACCACAGTCTGACCTCGGAACCAGAAACTGAATAACTGGCCACAGTCTGACCACGCAACAATAACTAACCAACTGACCACAGTCTGACCGAGACACAGAAACTGACCAAATGACCACAGTCTGACCGAGAAATCCAGAAACTGGGCAACTGACCACAATCCGACCGAGACAACACGAAACTGACCAACTGACCACAGTCTGATCTAGAAACCAGAAACTGACCAACTGACATCAGCCTCACCTAGGAACCAGCAACTGACCAACTGACCACAGTCTGACCTAGAAACTAGAAACTGACCAACTGACCACATTCTGACCTAGAAACCAGAAACTGAGCAACTCACCACAGAATGACCCAGCAACCATAAACTGACCAATTGACCACAGTCTGACCTCGGAGCCAGAAACTGACCAACTGACCACAGTCTGATCTAGAACCAGAAACTGACCAGCTGATCACGGTCTGATCTAGTAACCTGAAACTGAGCAACTGACCACAGACTGACCGAGCAACCAGAAACTGACCAACTGACCACAGTCTGATCTAGAAAACAGAAACTGACCAACTGACCACAGACTGATCTAGCAACCATAAAATGACCAACTGACAACAGTCTGACCGAGATACCAGAAAATGACCAACTGAACACAGTCTGACATAGAAACTAGAAAGTGACCAAATGACCACAGTCTGTACTAGAAACCAGAAACTGACCAACTGACCACAGTCTGACCTAGAAACCAGAAACTGACCAACTGACCACAGTCTGACCTAGAAACCAGAAACTGACCAACGGACCACAGTCTGACCGAGAAACCAGAAACTGACCAACTGAACACAGTCTGAACTAGAAACCAGAAACTGACCAAATGACCACAGTCTGTACTAGAAACGAGAAATTGACCAACTGACCACAGTCTGACCTCGGAACCAGAATCTGACCAACTGACCACAGTCTGACCTCGAAACCAGAAATTGAGCAATTGATACAGTCTGACCAATAAACCCGAAACTGACCAACTGACCACAGTCTGACCTAGAAACCACAAACTGAGCAACTGACCACAGTCTGACCTAGAAACCATAAACTGACCAACTGACCACAGTCTGACCTCGGAACCAGAAACTGAATAACTGGCCACAGTCTGACCACGTAACAATAACTGACCAACTGACCACAGTCTGACCGAGACACAGAAACTGACCAAATGACCATAGTCTGACCGAGACAACCAGAAACTGGGCAAACGACCACAATCTGACCGAGTCAATACGAAACTGACCAACTGATCACAGTCTGATCTATAAACCAGAAACTGACCAACTGACATCAGCCTGACCTCGGAACCAGAAACTGACCAACTGACCACAGTCTGACCTAGAAACTAGAAACTGACCAACTGACCACATTCTGACCGAGAAACCAGAAACTGAGCAACTCACCACAGAATGACCTCGCAACCATAAACTGACCAATTGACCACAGTCTGACCTAGGAACAAGAAAGTGACCAACTGACCACAGTCTGACCTAGAAACCAGAAACTGAGCAACTGACCACAGTCTGACCTAGAAACCAGAAACTGACCAACTGACCACAGTCTGACCTCGGAACCAGAAACTGAATAACTGGCCACAGTCTGACCACACAACAATAACTGACCAACTGACCACAGTCTGACCGAGACACAGAAACTGACCAAATGACCACAGTCTGACCGAGAAAACCAGAAACTGGGCAACTGACCACAATCTGACCGAGACAACACGAAACTGACCAACTGGCAACAGTCTGATCTAGAAACCAGAAACTGACCAACTGACATCAGCCTCACCTCGGAACCAGAAACTGACCAACTGACCACAGTCTGACCTAGAAACTAGAAACTGACCAACTGACCACATTCTGACCTAGAAACCAGAAACTGAGCAACTCACCACAGAATGACCTAGCAACCATAAACTGACCAATTGACCACAGTCTGTCCTCGGAGCCAGAAACTGACCAACTGACCACAGTCTGATCTAGAAACCAGAAACTGACCAGCTGATCACGGTCTGATCTAGTAAACTGAAACTGAGCAACTGACCACAGACTGACATAGAAACCAGAAACTGACCAACTGACCACAGTCTGATCTAGAAACCAGAAAATGACAATTGACCACAGACTGACCTAAAAAACAAAAACTGACTAACTGACCACAATCTAACCTAGAAACCACAAACTGACCAACTGACTACAGTCTGACAGAGAAACCAGAAACTGACCAACTGACAACAGTCTGACCGAGAAACCAGAAACTGACCAACTGAACACAGTCTGAACTAGAAACCAGAAACTGACCAAATGACCACAGTCTGTACTAGAAACCAGAAATTGACCAACTGACCACAGTCTGACCTCAGAACCAGAATCTGACCAAATGACCACAGTCTGTACTAGAAACCAGAAATTGACCAACTGACCACAGTCTGACCTAGAAACCAGAAACTGACCAAATGATCACAGTCTGTACTAGAAACCAGAAATTGACCAACTGACCACAGTCTGACCTCGGAACCAGAATCTGACCAACTGACCACAGTCTGACCTCGAAAACAGAAATTGAGCAATTGATACAGTCTGACCAATAAACCCGAAACTGACCAACTGACCACAGTCTGACCTAGAAACCACAAACTTAGCAACTGACCACAGTCTGACCTAGAAACCATAAACTGACCAACTGACCACAGTCTGACCTCGGAACCAAAACTGAATAACTGGCCACAGTCTGACCACGCAACTATAACTGACCAACTGACCACAGTCTGACCGAGACACAGAAACTGACCAAATGACCATAGTCTGACCTTGACAACCAGAAACTGGGAAAATGACCACAATCTGACCGAGTCAATACGAAACTGACCAACTGACCACAGTCTGATCCAGAAACCAGAAACTGACCAACGGACCACAGTCTGACCGAGAAACCAGAAACTGACCAACTGAACACAGTCTGAACTAGAAACCAGAAACTGACCAAATGACCACAGTCTGTACTAGAAACCAGAAATTGACCAACTGACCACAGTCTGACCTCGGAACCAGAATCTGACCAACCGACCACAGTCTGACCTCGAAACCAGAAATTGAGCAATTGATACAGTCTGACCAATAAACCCGAAACTGACCAACTGACCACAGTCTGACCTAGAAACCACAAACTGAGCAACTGACCACAGTCTGACCTAGAAACCATAAACTGACCAACTGACCACAGTCTGACCTCGGAACCAGAAACTGAATAACTGGCCACAGTCTGACCACGCAACAATAACTGACCAACTGACCACAGAAACTGACCAAATGACCATAGTCTGACCGAGACAACCAGAAACTGGGCAAATGACCACAATCTGACCGAGACAATACGAAACTGACCAACTGACCACAGTCTGATCCAGAAACCAGAAACTGACCAACTGACATCAGCCTGACCTCGGAACCAGAAACTGACCAACTGACCAAAGTCTGACCTAGAAACTAGAAACTGACCAACTGACCACATTCTGACCGAGAAACCAGAAACTGAGCAACTCACCACAGAATGACCTCGCAGCCATAAACTGACCAATTGACCACAGTCTGACCAGGAACAAGAAACTGACCAACTGACCACAGTCTGACCTAGAAACCAGAAACTGAGCAACTGACCACAGTCTGACCTAGAAACCATAAACTGACCAACTGACCACAGTCTGACCTCGGAACCAGAAACTGAATAACTGGCCACAGTCTGACCACGCAACAATAACTAACCAACTGACCACAGTCTGACCGAGACACAGAAACTGACCAAATGACCACAGTCTGACCGAGAAATCCAGAAACTGGGCAACTGACCACAATCCGACCGAGACAACACGAAACTGACCAACTGACCACAGTCTGATCTAGAAACCAGAAACTGACCAACTGACATCAGCCTCACCTAGGAACCAGCAACTGACCAACTGACCACAGTCTGACCTAGAAACTAGAAACTGACCAACTGACCACATTCTGACCTAGAAACCAGAAACTGAGCAACTCACCACAGAATGACCCAGCAACCATAAACTGACCAATTGACCACAGTCTGACCTCGGAGCCAGAAACTGACCAACTGACCACAGTCTGATCTAGAACCAGAAACTGACCAGCTGATCACGGTCTGATCTAGTAACCTGAAACTGAGCAACTGACCACAGACTGACCGAGCAACCAGAAACTGACCAACTGACCACAGTCTGATCTAGAAAACAGAAACTGACCAACTGACCACAGACTGATCTAGCAACCATAAAATGACCAACTGACAACAGTCTGACCGAGATACCAGAAAATGACCAACTGAACACAGTCTGACATAGAAACTAGAAAGTGACCAAATGACCACAGTCTGTACTAGAAACCAGAAACTGACCAACTGACCACAGTCTGACCTAGAAACCAGAAACTGACCAACTGACCACAGTCTGACCTAGAAACCAGAAACTGACCAACGGACCACAGTCTGACCGAGAAACCAGAAACTGACCAACTGAACACAGTCTGAACTAGAAACCAGAAACTGACCAAATGACCACAGTCTGTACTAGAAACGAGAAATTGACCAACTGACCACAGTCTGACCTCGGAACCAGAATCTGACCAACTGACCACAGTCTGACCTCGAAACCAGAAATTGAGCAATTGATACAGTCTGACCAATAAACCCGAAACTGACCAACTGACCACAGTCTGACCTAGAAACCACAAACTGAGCAACTGACCACAGTCTGACCTAGAAACCATAAACTGACCAACTGACCACAGTCTGACCTCGGAACCAGAAACTGAATAACTGGCCACAGTCTGACCACGTAACAATAACTGACCAACTGACCACAGTCTGACCGAGACACAGAAATTGACCAAATGACCATAGTCTGACCGAGACAACCAGAAACTGGGCAAACGACCACAATCTGACCGAGTCAATACGAAACTGACCAACTGATCACAGTCTGATCTATAAACCAGAAACTGACCAACTGACATCAGCCTGACCTCGGAACCAGAAACTGACCAACTGACCACAGTCTGACCTAGAAACTAGAAACTGACCAACTGACCACATTCTGACCGAGAAACCAGAAACTGAGCAACTCACCACAGAATGACCTCGCAACCATAAACTGACCAATTGACCACAGTCTGACCTAGGAACAAGAAAGTGACCAACTGACCACAGTCTGACCTAGAAACCAGAAACTGAGCAACTGACCACAGTCTGACCTAGAAACCAGAAACTGACCAACTGACCACAGTCTGACCTCGGAACCAGAAACTGAATAACTGGCCACAGTCTGACCACACAACAATAACTGACCAACTGACCACAGTCTGACCGAGACACAGAAACTGACCAAATGACCACAGTCTGACCGAGAAAACCAGAAACTGGGCAACTGACCACAATCTGACCGAGACAACACGAAACTGACCAACTGGCAACAGTCTGATCTAGAAACCAGAAACTGACCAACTGACATCAGCCTCACCTCGGAACCAGAAACTGACCAACTGACCACAGTCTGACCTAGAAACTAGAAACTGACCAACTGACCACATTCTGACCTAGAAACCAGAAACTGAGCAACTCACCACAGAATGACCTAGCAACCATAAACTGACCAATTGACCACAGTCTGTCCTCGGAGCCAGAAACTGACCAACTGACCACAGTCTGATCTAGAAACCAGAAACTGACCAGCTGATCACGGTCTGATCTAGTAAACTGAAACTGAGCAACTGACCACAGACTGACATAGAAACCAGAAACTGACCAACTGACCACAGTCTGATCTAGAAACCAGAAAATGACAATTGACCACAGACTGACCTAAAAAACAAAAACTGACTAACTGACCACAATCTAACCTAGAAACCACAAACTGACCAACTGACTACAGTCTGACAGAGAAACCAGAAACTGACCAACTGACAACAGTCTGACCGAGAAACCAGAAACTGACCAACTGAACACAGTCTGAACTAGAAACCAGAAACTGACCAAATGACCACAGTCTGTACTAGAAACCAGAAATTGACCAACTGACCACAGTCTGACCTCAGAACCAGAATCTGACCAAATGACCACAGTCTGTACTAGAAACCAGAAATTGACCAACTGACCACAGTCTGACCTAGAAACCAGAAACTGACCAAATGATCACAGTCTGTACTAGAAACCAGAAATTGACCAACTGACCACAGTCTGACCTCGGAACCAGAATCTGACCAACTGACCACAGTCTGACCTCGAAAACAGAAATTGAGCAATTGATACAGTCTGACCAATAAACCCGAAACTGACCAACTGACCACAGTCTGACCTAGAAACCACAAACTTAGCAACTGACCACAGTCTGACCTAGAAACCATAAACTGACCAACTGACCACAGTCTGACCTCGGAACCAAAACTGAATAACTGGCCACAGTCTGACCACGCAACTATAACTGACCAACTGACCACAGTCTGACCGAGACACAGAAACTGACCAAATGACCATAGTCTGACCTTGACAACCAGAAACTGGGAAAATGACCACAATCTGACCGAGTCAATACGAAACTGACCAACTGACCACAGTCTGATCCAGAAACCAGAAACTGACCAACTGACATCAGCCTGACCTCTGAACCAGAAACTGACCAACTGACCAAAGTATGACCTAGAAACTAGAAACTGACCAATTGACCACATTCTGACCGAGAAACCAGAAACTGAGCAACTCACCACAGAATGACCTCGCAACCATAAACTTACCAATTGACCACAGTCTGACCGAGGAATAAGAAACTGACCAACTGACCACAGTCTGACCTAGAAACCAGAAACTGAGCAACTGACCACAGTCTGACCTAGAAACCATAAACTGACCAACTGACCACAGTCTGACCTCGCAACCAGAAACTGAATAACTGGCCACAGTCTGACCACGCAACAATAACTGACCAACTGACCACAGTCTGACCGAGACACAGAAACTGACCAAATGACCACAGTCTGACCGAGAAAACCAGAAACTTGGCAACTGACCACAATCTGACCGAGACAACACGAAACTGACCAACTGACCACAGTCTGATCTATAAACCAGAAACTGACCAACTGACATCAGCCTCACCTCGGAACCAGAAACTGACCAACTGACCACAGTCTGACCTAGAAACTAGAAACTGACCAACTGACCACATTCTGGCCTAGAAACCAGAAACTGAGCAACTCACCACAGAATGACCTAGCAACCATAAACTGACCAATTGACCACAGTCTGACCTCGGAGCCAGAAACTGACCAACTGACCACAGTCTGATCTAGAAACCAGAAACTGACCAGCTGATCACGGTCTGATCTAGTAACCTGAAACTGAGCAACTGACCACAGACTGACCAAGCAACCAGAAACTGACCAACTGACCACAGTCTGATCGAGAAACCACAAACTGACCAACTTACTGCAGTCTGACATAGAAACCAGAAACTGACCAACTGACTACAGTCTGACCTAGAAACCAGAAACTGACCAACTGACCACAGTCTGATCTAGAAACCAGAAACTGACCAACTGACCACAGACTGACCTAGCAACCAGAAACTGACAATTGACCACAGACTGACCTAAAAAACAAAAACTGACTAACTGACCACAGTCTGACCTAGAAACCACAAACTGACCAACTGACTACAGTCTGACAGAGAAACCAGAAACTGACCAACTGACAACAGTCAGACCGAGAAACCAGAAACTGACCAACTGACCACAGTCTGACCTAGAAACCAGAAACTGACCAACGGACCACAGTCTGACCGAGAAACCAGAAACTGACCAACTGAACACAGTCTGAACTAGAAACCAGAAACTGACCAAATGACCACAGTCTGTACTAGAAACCAGAAATTGACCAACTGACCACAGACTGACCTCAGAACCAGAATCTGACCAAATGACCACAGTCTGTACTAGAAACCAGAAATTGACCTACTGACCACAGTCTGACCTCAGAACCAGAATCTGACCAACTGACCACAGTCTGACCTCGAAACCAGAAATTGAGCAATTGATACGAACTGACCAAGAAACCCGACACTGACCAACTGACCACAGTCTGACCTAGAAACCAGAAACTGAGCAACTGACCACAGTCTGACCTAGAAACCATAAACTGACCAATTGACCACAGTCTGACCTAGGAACCAGAAACTGACCAACTGACCACAGTCTGACATAGAAACCAGAAACTGACCAACTGACCACAGTCTGACCTAGGAACCTGAAACTGAGCAACTGACCACAGACTGACCAAGCAACTAGAAACTGACCTATTGACCACAGTCTGACCTAAAAATCAGAAACTGATCAACTGACCACAGTCTGACCGAGACAACCCGAAACTTGCCAACTGACATCAGTCTGACCGAGCGACCAGAAAGTGACCAACTGAACACAGTCTGACCTAGAAATCAGCAACTGACCAACTGACCACTATCCGACCGAGACAACCAGAAACCGACCAACTGACCACATTCCGACTGAGCAACCAGAAACTGACCAATTGACCAAAGTCTGACCTAAAAATCAGAAACTGACCTACTGACCACAGTCTGACCGAGACAACCAGAAGCTCACCAACTGACCACATTCTTAACTAGGAACCAGAAGCTAACCAACTGACCGCAGTCCCACCAAGGAAGCAGAAACTGACCAACTGACCACAGTCTGACATATGAACCACAAACTGACCAACTGACCACAGTCTGACCTAGGAACCAGAAATTTAGCAACTGACCACAGTCTGACCTAGAAACCAGAAACTGGCCAACTGACCACAGTCTGACCGAGAAACCGGAAACTGACCAACTGTCCACAGTCTGACCTAGAAACCAGAAACTGCCCAACTGACCACAGTCTGACCTAGAAACCAGAAACTGAGCAACTCACCACAGAATGACCTAGCAACCATAAACTGACCAATTGACCACAGTCTGACCTCGGAGCCAGAAACTGACCAACTGACCACAGTCTGATCTAGAAACCAGAAACTGACCAACTGACCACAGTCTGATCTAGAAACCAGAAACTGACCAACTGACCACAGACTGACCTAGCAACCAGAAAATGACAATTGACCACAGACTGACCTAAAAAACAAAAACTGACTAACTGACCACAATCTAACCTAGAAACCACAAACTGACCAACTGACTACAGTCTGACAGAGAAACTAGAAACTGACCAACTGACAACAGTCAGACGGAGAAACCAGAAACTGACCAACTGACCACATTCTGACCGAGAAACCAGAAACTGACCAACTGAACACAGTCTGAACTAGAAACCAGAAACTGACCAAATGACCACAGTCTGTACTAGAAACCAGAAATTGACCAACTGACCACAGTCTGACCTCAGAACCAGAATCTGACCAAATGACCACAGTCTGTACTAGAAACCAGAAATTGACCAACTGACCACAGTCTGACCTAGAAACTAGAAACTGACCAAATGATCACAGTCTGTACTAGAAACCAGAAATTGACCAACTGACCACAGTCTGACCTCGGAACCAGAATCTGACCAACTGACCACAGTCTGACCTCGAAAACAGAAATTGAGCAATTGATACAGTCTGACCAATAATCCCGAAACTGACCAACTGACCACAGTCTGACCTAGAAACCACAAACTGAGCAACTGACCACAGTCTGACCTAGAAAAAATAAACTGACCAACTGACCACAGTCTGACCTCGGAACCAAAACTGAATAACTGGCCACAGTCTGACCACGCAACAATAACTGACCAACTGACCACAGTCTGACCGAGACACAGAAACTGACCAAATGACCATAGTCTGACCTTGACAACCAGAAACTGGGAAAATGACCACAATCTGACCGAGTCAATACGAAACTGACCAACTGACCACAGTCTGATCCAGAAACCAGAAACTGACCAACTGACATCAGCCTGACCTCTGAACCAGAAACTGACCAACTGACCAAAGTCTGACCTAGAAACTAGAAACTGACCAATTGACCACATTCTGACCGAGAAACCAGAAACTGAGCAACTCACCACAGAATGACCTCGCAACCATAAACTTACCAATTGACCACAGTCTGACCGAGGAAAAAGAAACTGACCAACTGACCACAGTCTGACCTAGAAACCAGAAACTGAGCAACTGACCACAGTCTGACCTAGAAACCATAAACTGACCAACTGACCACAGTCTGACCTCGGAACCAGAAACTGAATAACTGGCCACAGTCTGACCACGCAACAATAACTGACCAACTGACCACAGTCTGACCGAGACACAGAAACTGACTTAATGACCACAGTCTGACCGAGAAAACCAGAAACTTGGCAACTGACCACAATCTGACCGAGACAACACGAAACTGACCAACTGACCACAGTCTGATCTATAAACCAGAAACTGACCAACTGACATCAGCCTCACCTCGGAACCAGAAACTGACCAACTGACCACAGTCTGACCTAGAAACTAGAAACTGACCAACTGACCACATTCTGGCCTAGAAACCAGAAACTGAGCAACTCACCACAGAATGACCTAGCAACCATAAACTGACCAATTGACCACAGTCTGACCTCGGAGCCGGAAACTGACCAACTGACCACAGTCTGATCTAGAAACCAGAAACTGACCAGCTGATCACGGTCTGATCGAGTAACCTGAAACTGAGCAACTGACCACAGACTGACCAAGCAACCAGAAACTGACCAACTGACCACAGTCTGATCGAGAAACCACAAAATGACCAACTTACTGCAGTCTGACATAGAAACCAGAAACTGACCAACTGACTACAGTCTGACCTAGAAACCAGAAACTGACCAACTGACCACAGTCTGATCTAGAAACCAGAAACTGACCAACTGACCACAGACTGACCTAGCAACCAGAAACTGACAATTGACCACAGACTGACCTAAAAAACAAAAACTGACTAACTGACCACAGTCTGACCTAGAAACCACAAACTGACCAACTGACTACAGTCTGACAGAGAAACCAGAAACTGACCAACTGACAACAGTCAGACCGAGAAACCAGAAACTGACCAACTGACCACAGTCTGACCTAGAAACCAGAAACTGACCAACGGACCACAGTCTGACCGAGAAACCAGAAACTGACCAACTGAACACAGTCTGAACTAGAAACCAGAAACTGACCAAATGACCACAGTCTGTACTAGAAACCAGAAATTGACCAACTGACCACAGACTGACCTCAGAACCAGAATCTGACCAAATGACCACAGTCTGTACTAGAAACCAGAAATTGACCTACTGACCACAGTCTGACCTCAGAACCAGAATCTGACCAACTGACCACAGTCTGACCTCGAAACCAGAAATTGAGCAATTGATACGAACTGACCAAGAAATCCGACACTGACCAACTGACCACAGTCTGACCTAGAAACCAGAAACTGAGCAACTGACCACAGTCTGACCTAGAAACCATAAACTGACCAATTGACCACAGTCTGACCTAGGAACCAGAAACTGACCAACTGACCACAGTCTGACATAGAAACCAGAAACTGACCAACTGACCACAGTCTGACCTAGGAACCTGAAACTGAGCAACTGACCACAGACTGACCAAGCAACTAGAAACTGACCTATTGACCACAGTCTGACCTAAAAATCAGAAACTGATCAACTGACCACAGTCTGACCGAGACAACCCGAAACTTGCCAACTGACATCAGTCTGACCGAGCGACCAGAAAGTGACCAACTGAACACAGTCTGACCTAGAAATCAGCAACTGACCAACTGACCACTATCCGACCGAGACAACCAGAAACCGACCAACTGACCACATTCCGACTGAGCAACCAGAAACTGACCAATTGACCAAAGTCTGACCTAAAAATCAGAAACTGACCTACTGACCACAGTCTGACCGAGACAACCAGAAGCTCACCAACTGACCACATTCTTAACTAGGAACCAGAAACTGACCAACTGACCGCAGTCCCACCAAGGAAGCAGAAACTGACCAACTGACCACAGTCTGACATATGAACCACAAACTGACCAACTGACCACAGTCTGACCTAGGAACCAGAAATTTAGCAACTGACCACAGTCTGACCTAGAAACCAGAAACTGGCCAACTGACCACAGTCTGACCGAGAAACCGGAAACTGACCAACTGTCCACAGTCTGACCTAGAAACCAGAAACTGCCCACTGACCACAGTCTGACCTAGAAACCAGAAACTGAGCAACTCACCACAGAATGACCTAGCAACCATAAACTGACCAATTGACCACAGTCTGACCTCGGAGCCAGAAACTGACCAACTGACCACAGTCTGATCTAGAAACCAGAAACTGACCAGCTGATCACGGTCTGATCTAGTAACCTGAAACTGAGCAACTGACCACAGACTGACCGAGCAACCAGAAACTGACCAACTGACCACAGTCTGATCTAGAAACCACAAACTGACCAACTTACTGCAGTCTGACATAGAAACCAGAAACTGACCAACTAACTACAGTCTGACCTCGGAACCAGAAACTGACCAACTGACCAAAGTCTGACCTAGAAACTAGAAACTGACCAACTGACCACATTCTGACCGAGAAACCAGAAAATGACCAACTGAACACAGTCTGACATAGAAACTAGAAACTGACCAAATGACCACAGTCTGTACTATAAACCAGAAACTCACCAACTGACCACAGTCTGACCTAGAAACCAGAAACTGACCAACTGACCACAGTCTGACCAAGAAACTAGAAACTGACCAACTGACCACAGTCTGACCAAGAAACCAGAAACTGACCAACTGAACACAGTCTGAACTAGAAACCAGAAACTGACCAAATGACCACAGTCTGTACTAGAAACGAGAAATTGACCAACTGACCACAGTCTGACCTCGGAACCAGAATCTGACCAACTGACCACAGTCTGACGTCGAAACCAGAAATTGAGCAATTGATACAGTCTGACCAAGAAACCCGAAACTGACCAACTGACCACAGTCTGACCTAGAAACCACAAACTGAGCAGCTGACCACAGTCTGACCTAGAAACCATAAACTGACCAACTGACCACAGTCTGACCTCGGAACCAGAAACTGAATAACTGGCCATAGTCTGACCACGCAACAATAACTGACCAACTGACCACAGTCTGACCGAGACACAGAAACTGACCAAATGACCATAGTCTGACCGAGAAAACCAGAACTGGGCAAATGACCACAATCTGACCGAGTCAATACGAAACTGACCAACTGACCACAGTCTGATCCAGAAACAAGAAACTGACCAACTGACATCAGCCTGACCTCGGAACCAGAAACTGACCAACTGACCAAAGTCTGACCTAGAAACTAGAAACTGACCAACTGACCACATTCTGACCGAGAAACCAGAAACTGAGCAACTCACACAGATTGACCTCGCAGCCATAAACTGACCAATTGACCACAGTCTGACCTAGTAACAAGAAACTGACCAACTGACCACAGTCTGACCTAGACACCAGAAACTGAGCAACTGACCACAGTCTGACCTAGAAACCATAAACTGACCAACTGACCACAGTCTGACCTCGGAACCAGAAACTGAATAACTTGCCACAGTCTGACCACGCAACAATAACTGACCAACTGACCACAGTCTGACCGAGACACAGAAACTGACCAAATGACCACAGTCTGACCGAGAAATCCAGAAACTGGGCAACGGACCACAATCTGACCGAGACAACACGAAACTGACCAGCTGACCACAGTCTGATCTAGAAACCAGAAACTGACCAACTGACATCAGCCTCACCTCGGAACCAGAAACTAACCAACTGACCACAGTCTGACCTAGAAACTAGAAACTGACCAACTGACCACGGTCTGATCTAGTAACCTGAAACTGAGCAACTGACCACAGACTGACCGAGCAACCAGAACCTGAGCAACTCACCACAGAATGACCTAGCAACCATAAACTGACCAATTGACCACAGTCTGACCTCGGAGCCAGAAACTGACCAACTGACCACAGACTGATCTAGCAACCAGAAACTGACCAACTGACCACAGTCTGACCGAGATACCAGAAAATGACCAACTGAACACAGTCTGACATAGAAACTAGAAACTGACCAAATGACCACAGTCTGTACTAGAAACCAGAAACTGACCAACTGACCACAGTCTGACCTAGAAACCAGAAACTGACCAACTGCCCACAGTCTGACCTAGAAACCAGAAACTGACCAACGGACCACAGTCTGACCGAGAAACCAGAAACTGACCAACTGAACACAGTCTGAACTAGAAACCAGAAACTGACCAAATGACCACAGTCTGTACTAGAAACCAGAAATTGACCAACTGACCACAGTCTGACCTCGGAAGCAGAATCTGACCAACCGACCACAGTCTGACCTCGAAACCAGAAATTGAGCAATTGATACAGTCTGACCAATAAACCCGAAACTGACCAACTGACCACAGTCTGACCTAGAAACCACAAACTGAGCAACTGACCACAGTCTGACCTAGAAACCATAAACTGACCAACTGACCACAGTCTGACCTCGGAACCAGAAACTGAATAACTGGCCACAGTCTGACCACGCAACAATAACTGACCAACTGACCACAGAAACTGACCAAATGACCATAGTCTGACCGAGACAACCAGAAACTGGGCAAATGACCACAATCTGACCGAGACAATACGAAACTGACCAACTGACCACAGTCTGATCCAGAAACCAGAAACTGACCAACTGACATCAGCCTGACCTCGGAACCAGAAACTGACCAACTGACCAAAGTCTGACCTAGAAACTAGAAACTGACCAACTGACCACATTCTGACCGAGAAACCAAAAACTGAGCAACTCACCACAGAATGACCTCGCAGCCATAAACTGACAAATTGACCACAGTCTGACCGAGGAACAAGAAACTGACCAACTGACCACAGTCTGACCTAGAAACCAGAAACTGAGCAACTGACCACAGTCTGACCTAGAAACCATAAACTGACCAACTGACCACAGTCTGACCTCGGAACCAGAAACTGAATAACTGGCCACAGTCTGACCACGCAACAATAACTAACCAACTGACCACAGTCTGACCGAGACACAGAAACTGACCAAATGACCACAGTCTGACCGAGAAATCCAGAAACTGGGCAACTGACCACAATCTGACCGAGACAACACGAAACTGACCAACTGACCACAGTCTGATCTAGAAACGAGAAACTGACCAACTGACATCAGCCTCACCTCGGAACCAGCAACTGACCAACTGTCCACAGTCTGACCTAGAAACTAGAAACTGACCAACTGACCACATTCTGACCTAGAAACCAGAAACTGAGCAACTCACCACAGAATGACCTAGCAACCATAAACTGACCAATTGACCACAGTCTGACCTCGGAGCCAGAAACTGACCAACTGACCACAGTCTGATCTAGAAACCAGAAACTGACCAGCTGATCATGGTCTGATCTAGTAACCTGAAACTGAGCAACTGACCACAGACTGGCCGAGCAACCAGAAACTGACAAACTGACCACAGTCTGATCTAGAAACCAGAAACTGACCAACTGACCACAGACTGATCTAGCAACCAGAAACTGACCAACTGACCACAGTCTGACCGAGATACCAGAAAATGACCAACTGAACACAGTCTGACATGGAAACTAGAAACTGACCAAATGACCACAGTCTGTACTAGAAACCAGAAACTGACCAACTGACCACAGTCTGACCTAGAAACCATAAACTGACCAACTGACCACAGTCTGACCTAGGAACCAGAAACTGAATAACTGGCCACAGTCTGACCACGCAACAATAACTGACCAACTGACCACAGTCTGACCGAGACACAGAAACTGACCAAATGACCATAGTCTGACCGAGAAAACCAGAACTGGGCAAATGACCACAATCTGACCGAGTTAATACGAAACTGACCAACTGACCACAGTCTGATCCAGAAACAAGAAACTGACCAACTGATATCAGCCTGACCTCGGAACCAGAAACTGACCAACTGACCAAAGTCTGACCTAGAAACTAGAAACTGACCAACTGACCACATTCTGACCGAGAAACCAGAAACTGAGCAACTCACACAGAATGACCTCGCAGCCATAAACTGACCAATTGACCACAGTCTGACCTAGGAACAAGAAACTGACCAACTGACCACAGTCTGACCTAGACACCAGAAACTGAGCAACTGACCACAGTCTGACCTAGAAACCATAAACTGACCAACTGACCACAGTCTGACCTAGACACCAGAAACTGAGCAACTGACCACAGTCTGACCTAGAAACCATAAACTGACCAACTGACCACAGTCTGACCGAGACACAGAAACTGACCAAATGACCACAGTCTGACCGAGAAATCCAGAAACTGGGCAACTGACCACAATCTGACCGAGACAACACGAAACTGACCAGCTGACCACAGTCTGATCTAGAAACCAGAAACTGACCAACTGACATCAGCCTCACCTCGGAACCAGAAACTGACCAACTGACCACAGTCTGACCTAGAAACTAGAAACTGACCAACTGACCACGGTCTGATCTAGTAACCTGAAACTGAGCAACTGACCACAGACTGACCGAGCAACCAGAAACTGAGCAACTCACCACAGAATGACCTAGCAACCATAAACTGACCAATTGACCACAGTCTGACCTCGGAGCCAGAAACTGACCAACTGACCACAGACTAATCTAGCAACCAGAAACTGACCAACTGACCACAGTCTGACCGAGATACCAGAAAATGACCAACTGAACACAGTCTGACATAGAAACTAGAAACTGACCAAATGACCACAGTCTGTACTAGAAACCAGAAACTGACCAACTGACCACAGTCTGACCTAGAAACCAGAAACTGACCAACTGACCACAGTCTGACCTAGAAACCAGAAACTGACCAACGGACCACAGTCTGACCGAGAAACCAGAAACTGACCAACTGAACACAGTCTGAACTAGAAACCAGAAACTGACCAAATGACCACAGTCTGTACTAGAAACCAGAAATTGACCAACTGACCACAGTCTGACCTCGGAACCAGAATCTGACCAACCGACCACAGTCTGACCTCGAAACCAGAAATTGAGCAATTGATACAGTCTGACCAATAAACCCGAAACTGACCAACTGACCACAGTCTGACCTAGAAACCACAAACTGAGCAACTGACCACAGTCTGACCTAGAAACCATAAACTGACCAACTGACCACAGTCTGACCTCGGAACCAGAAACTGAATAACTGGCCACAGTCTGACCACGCAACAATAACTGACCAACTGACCACAGAAACTGACCAAATGACCATAGTCTGACCGAGACAACCAGAAACTGGGCAAATGACCACAATCTGACCGAGACAATACGAAACTGACCAACTGACCACAGTCTGATCCAGAAACCAGAAACTGACCAACTGACATCAGCCTGACCTCGGAACCAGAAACTGACCAACTGACCAAAGTCTGACCTAGAAACTAGAAACTGACCAACTGACCACATTCTGACCGAGAAACCAGAAACTGAGCAACTCACCACAGAATGACCTCGCAGCCATAAACTGACCAATTGACCACAGTCTGACCTAGGAACAAGAAACTGACCAACTGACCACAGTCTGACCTAGAAACCAGAAACTGAGCAACTGACCACAGTCTGACCTAGAAAGCATAAACTGACCAACTGACCACAGTCTGACCTCGGAACCAGAAACTGAATAACTGGCCACAGTCTGACCACGCAACAATAACTAACCAACTGACCACAGTCTGACCGAGACACAGAAACTGACCAAATGACCACAGTCTGACCGAGAAATCCAGAAACTGGGCAACTGACCACAATCTGACCGAGACAACACGAAACTGACCAACTGACCACAGTCTGATCTAGAAACCAGAAACTGACCAACTGACATCAGCCTCACCTCGGAACCAGCAACTGACCAACTGACCACAGTCTGACCTAGAAACTAGAAACTGACCAACTGACCACATTCTGACCTAGAAACCAGAAACTGAGCAACTCACCACAGAATGACCTAGCAACCATAAACTGACCAATTGACCACAGTCTGACCTCGGAGCCAGAAACTGACCAACTGACCACAGTCTGATCTAGAAACCAGAAACTGACCAGCTGATCACGGTCTGATCTAGTAACCTGAAACTGAGCAACTGACCACAGACTGACCGAGCAACCAGAAACTGACCAACTGACCACAGTCTGATCTAGAAACCAGAAACTGACCAACTGACCACAGACTGATCTAGCAACCAGAAACTGACCAACTGACCACAGTCTGACCGAGATACCAGAAAATGACCAACTGAACACAGTCTGACATAGAAACTAGAAAGTGACCAAATGACCACAGTCTGTACTAGAAACCAGAAACTGACCAACTGACCACAGTCTGACCTAGAAACCAGAAACTGACCAACTGACCACAGTCTGACCTAGAAACAAGAAACTGACCAACGGACCACAGTCTGACCGAGAAACCAGAAACTGACCAACTGAACACAGTCTGAACTAGAAACCAGAAACTGACCAAATGACCACAGTCTGTACTAGAAACCAGAAATTGACCAACTGACCACAGTCTGACCTCGGAACCAGAATCTGACCAACTGACCACAGTCTGACCTCGAAACCAGAAATTGAGCAATTGATACAGTCTGACCAATAAACCCGAAACTGACCAACTGACCACAGTCTGACCTAGAAACCACAAACTGAGCAACTGAACACAGTCTGACCTAGAAACCATAAACTGACCAACTGACCACAGTCTGACCTCGGAACCAGAAACTGAATAACTGGGCACAGTCTGACCACGCAACAATAACTGACCAACTGACCACAGTCTGACCGAGACACAGAAACTGACCAAATGACCATAGTCTGACCGAGACAACCAGAAACTGGGCAAATGACCACAATCTGACCGAGTCAATACGAAACTGACCAACTGACCACAGTCTGATCCAGAAACCAGATACTGACCAACTGACATCAGCCTGACCTCGGAACCAGAAACTGACCAACTGACCAAAGTCTGACCTAGAAACTAGAAACTGACCAACTGACCACATTCTGACCGAGAAACCAGAAACTGACCAACTGACATCAGCCTGACCTCGGAACCAGAAACTGACCAACTGACCAAAGTCTGACCTAGAAACTAGAAACTGACCAACTGACCACATTCTGACCGAGAAACCAGAAACTGACCAACTGACATCAGCCTGACCTCGGAACCAGAAACTGACCAACTGACCAAAGTCTGACCTAGAAACTAGAAACTGACCAACTGACCACATTCTGACCGAGAAACCAGAAACTGACCAACTGACATCAGCCTGACCTCGGAACCAGAAACTGACCAACTGACCAAAGTCTGACCTAGAAACTAGAAACTGACCAATTGACCACATTCTGACCGAGAAACCAGAAACTGAGCAACTCACCACAGAATGACCTCGCAACCATAAACTGACCAATTGACCACAGTCTGACCTAGGAACAAGAAACTGACCAACTGACCACAGTCTGACCTAGAAACCAGAAACTGAGCAACTGACCACAGTCTGACCTAGAAACCATAAACTGACCAACTGACCACAGTCTGACCTCGGAACCAGAAACTGAATAACTGGCCACAGTCTGACCACGCAACAGTAACTGACCAACTGACCACAGTCTGACCGAGACACAGAAACTGACCAAATGACCACAGTCTGACCGAGAAAACCAGAAACTGGGCAACTGACCACAATCTGACCGAGACAACACGAAACTGACCAACTGACCACAGTCTGATCTAGAAACCAGAAACTGACCAACTGACATCAGCCTCACCTCGGAACCAGAAACTGACCAACTGACCACAGTCTGACCTAGAAACTAGAAACTGACCAACTGACCACATTCTGACCTGGAAACCAGAAACTGAGCAACTCACCACAGAATGACCTAGCAAACATAAACTGACCAATTGACCACAGTCTGACCTCGGAGCCAGAAACTGACCAACTGACCACAGTCTGATCTAAAAACCAGAAACTGACCAGCTGATCACGGTCAGATCTAGTAACCTGAAACTGAGCAACTGACCACAGACTGACCAAGCAACCAGAAACTGACCAACTGACCACAGTCTGATCTAGAAACCACAAACTGACCAACTTACTGCAGTCTGACATAGAAACCAGAAACTGACCAACTGACTACAGTCTGACCTAGAAACCAGAAACTGACCAACTGACCACAGTCTGATCTAGAAACCAGAAACTGACCAACTGACCACAGACTGACCTAGCAACCAGAAACTGACAAATGACCACAGACTGACCTAAAAAAACAAAAACTGACTAACTGACCACAGTCTGACCTAGAAACCACAAACTGACCAACTGACTACAGTCTGACAGAGAAACCAGAAACTGACCAACTGACAACAGTCAGATCGAGAAACCAGAAACTGACCAACTGACTATAGTCTGATCTAGAAACCAGAAACTGACCAACTGACAACAGTCAGATCGAGAAACCAGAAACTGACCAACTGACTATAGTCTGATCTAGAAACCAGAAACTGACCAACTGACCACAGTCTGACATAGAAACCAGAAACTGACCAACTGACCACAGTCTGACCTAGAAACCAGAAACTGACCAACTGACCACAGTCTGACCAAGAAACCAGAAACTGACCAAATGACCACAGTCTGTACTAGAAACCAGAAATTGACCGACTGGCCACAGTCTGACCTCAGAACCAGAATCTGACCAAATGACCACAGTCTGTACTAGAAACCAGAAGTTGACCAACTGACCACAGTCTGACCTCAGAACCAGAATCTGACCAACTGACCACAGTCTGACCTCGAAACCAGAAATTGATCAACTGACCACAGTCTGACCCTGAAACCAGAAACTGACCAACTGACCACAGTCTGACCTAAAAACCTGAAACTGAGCAACTGACCACAGACTGACCAAGCAACTAGAAACTGACAAATTGACCACAGTCTGACCTAAAAATCAGAAACTGACCAACTGACCACAGTCTGACCGAGACAACCCGAAACTGGCCAACTGACCACAGTCTGACCGAGCAACCAGAAACTGACCAACTGAACACAGTCTGACCTAGAAATCAGCAACTGACCAACTGACCACTATCCGACCGAGACAACCAGAAACCGACCAACTGACCACATTCCGACTGAGCAACGAGAAACTGACCAATTGACCACAGTCTGACCTAAAAATCAGAAACTGACCAACTGACCACAGTCTGACCGAGACAACCAGAAGCGCACCAACTGACCACATTCTTACCTAGGAACCAGAAACTGACCAACCGACCGCAGTCCCACCAAGGAAGCAGAAACTGACCAACTGACCACAGTCTGACATATGAACCAGAAACTGGCCAACTGACCACAGTTTGACCGAGAAACTGGAAACTGACCAACTGTCCACAGTCTGATCTAGAAACCAGAAACTGCCCAACTGACCACAGTGTGACCTAGAAACCAGAAACTGAGCAACTCACCACAGAATGACCTAGCAACCATAAACTGACCAATTGACCACAGTCTGACCTCGGAGCCAGAAACTGACCAACTGTCCACAGTCTGACCTAGAAACCAGAAACTGCCCAACTGACCACAGTGTGACCTAGAAACCAGAAACTGAGCAACTCACCACAGAATGACCTAGCAACCATAAACTGAGCAACTGACCACAGACTGACCGAGCAACCAGAAACTGACCAACTGACCACAGTCTGATCTAGAAACCACAAACTGACCAACTTACTGCAGTCTGACATATAAACCAGAAACTGACCAACTGACTACAGTCTGACCTCGGAACCAGAAACTGACCAACTGACCAAAGTCTGACCTAGAAACTAGAAACTGACCAACTGACCACATTCTGACCGAGAAACCAGAAAATGACCAACTGAACACAGTCTGACGTAGAAACTAGAAACTGACCAAATGACCACAGTCTGCACTAGAAACCAGAAACTGACCAACTGACCACAGTCTGACCTAGAAACCAGAAACTGACCAACTGACCACAGTCTGACCTAGAAACCAGAAACTGACCAACAGACCACAGTCTGACCGAGAAACCAGAAACTGACCAACTGAACACAGTCTGAACTAGAAACCAGAAACTGACCAAATGACCACAGTCTGTACTAGAAACGAGAAATTGACCAACTGACCACAGTCTGACCTCGGAACCAGAATCTGACCAACTGACCACAGTCTGACCTCGAAACCAGAAATTGAGCAATTGATACAGTCTGACCAATAAACCCGAAACTGACCAACTGACCACAGTCTGACCTAGAAACCACAAACTGAGACAACTGACCACAGTCTGACCTAGAAACCATAAACTGACCAACTGACCACAGTCTGACCTCGGAACCAGAAACTGAATAACTGGCCACAGTCTGACCACGTAACAATAACTGACCAACTGACCACAGTCTGACCGAGACACAGAAACTGACCAAATGACCATAGTCTGACCGAGACAACCAGAAACTGGGCAAACGACCACAATCTGACCGAGTCAATACGAAACTGACCAACTGATCACAGTCTGATCCGGAAACCAGAAACTGACCAACTGACATCAGCCTGACCTCGGAACCAGAAACTGACCAACTGACCACAGTCTGACCTAGAAACTAGGAACTGACCAACTGACCACATTCTGACCGAGAAACCAGAAACTGAGCAACTCACCACAGAATGACCTCGCAACCATAAACTGACCAATTGACCACAGTCTGACCTAGGAACAAGAAAGTGACCAACTGACCACAGTCTGACCTAGAAACCAGAAACTGAGCAACTGACCACAGTCTGACCTCGGAACCAGAAACTGAATAACTGGCCACAGTCTGACCACGCAACAATAACTGACCAACTGACCACAGTCTGACCGAGACACAGAAACTGACCAAATGACCACAGTCTGACCGAGAAAACCAGAAACTGGGCAACTGACCACAATCTGACCGAGACAACACGAAACTGACCAACTGGCAACAGTCTGATCTAGAAACCAGAAACTGACCAACTGACATCAGCCTCACCTCGGAACCAGAAACTGACCAACTGACCACAGTCTGACCTAGAAACTAGAAACTGACCAACTGACCACATTCTGACTTAGAAACCAGAAACTGAGCAACTCACCACAGAATGACCTAGCAACCATAAACTGACCAATTGACCACAGTCTGACCTCGGAGCCAGAAACTGACCAACTGACCACAGTCTGATCTAGAAACCAGAAACTGACCAGCTGATCACGGTCTGATCTAGTAACCTGAAACTGAGCAACTGACCACAGACTGACCGAGCAACCAGAAACTGACCAACTGACCACAGTCTGATCTAGAAACCAGAAACTGACCAACTGACCACAGACTGATCTAGCAACCAGAAACTGACCAACTGACCACAGTCTGACCGAGATACCAGAAAATGACCAACTGAACACAGTCTGACATAGAAACTAGAAAGTGACCAAATGACCACAGTCTGTACTAGAAACCAGAAACTGACCAACTGACCACAGTCTGACCTAGAAACCAGAAACTGACCAACTGACCACAGTCTGACCTAGAAACAAGAAACTGACCAACGGACCACAGTCTGACCGAGAAACCAGAAACTGACCAACTGAACACAGTCTGAACTAGAAACCAGAAACTGACCAAATGACCACAGTCTGTACTAGAAACCAGAAATTGACCAACTGACCACAGTCTGACCTCGGAACCAGAATCTGACCAACTGACCACAGTCTGACCTCGAAACCAGAAATTGAGCAATTGATACAGTCTGACCAATAAACCCGAAACTGACCAACTGACCACAGTCTGACCTAGAAACCACAAACTGAGCAACTGAACACAGTCTGACCTAGAAACCATAAACTGACCAACTGACCACAGTCTGACCTCGGAACCAGAAACTGAATAACTGGGCACAGTCTGACCACGCAACAATAACTGACCAACTGACCACAGTCTGACCGAGACACAGAAACTGACCAAATGACCATAGTCTGACCGAGACAACCAGAAACTGGGCAAATGACCACAATCTGACCGAGTCAATACGACACTGACCAACTGACCACAGTCTGATCCAGAAACCAGATACTGACCAACTGACATCAGCCTGACCTCGGAACCAGAAACTGACCAACTGACCAAAGTCTGACCTAGAAACTAGAAACTGACCAACTGACCACATTCTGACCGACAAACCAGAAACTGACCAACTGACATCAGCCTGACCTCGGAACCAGAAACTGACCAACTGACCAAAGTCTGACCTAGAAACTAGAAACTGACCAACTGACCACATTCTGACCGAGAAACCAGAAACTGACCAACTGACATCAGCCTGACCTCGGAACCAGAAACTGACCAACTGACCAAAGTCTGACCTAGAAACTAGAAACTGACCAACTGACCACATTCTGACCGAGAAACCAGAAACTGACCAACTGACATCAGCCTGACCTCGGAACCAGAAACTGACCAACTGACCAAAGTCTGACCTAGAAACTAGAAACTGACCAATTGACCACATTCTGACCGAGAAACCAGAAACTGAGCAACTCACCACAGAATGACCTCGCAACCATAAACTGACCAATTGACCACAATCTGACCTAGGAACAAGAAACTGACCAACTGACCACAGTCTGACCTAGAAACCAGAAACTGAGCAACTGACCACAGTCTGACCTAGAAACCATAAACTGACCACAGTCTGACCTCGGAACCAGAAACTGAATAACTGGCCACAGTCTGACCACGCAACAGTAACTGACCAACTGACCACAGTCTGACCGAGACACAGAAACTGACCAAATGACCACAGTCTGACCGAGAAAACCAGAAACTGGGCAACTGACCACAATCTGACCGAGACAACACGAAACTGACCAACTGACCACAGTCTGATCTAGAAACCAGAAACTGACCAACTGACATCAGCCTCACCTCGGAACCAGAAACTGACCAACTGACCACAGTCTGACCTAGAAACTAGAAACTGACCAACTGACCACATTCTGACCTGGAAACCAGAAACTGAGCAACTCACCACAGGATGACCTAGCAACCATAAACTGACCAATTGACCACAGTCTGACCTCGGAGCCAGAAACTGACCAACTGACCACAGTCTGATCTAAAAACCAGAAACTGACCAGCTGATCACGGTCTGATCTAGTAACCTGAAACTGAGCAACTGACCACAGACTGACCAAGCAACCAGAAACTGACCAACTGACCACAGTCTGATCTAGAAACCACAAACTGACCAACTTACTGCAGTCTGACATAGAAACCAGAAACTGACCAACTGACTGCAGTCTGACCTAGAAACCAGAAACTGACCAACTGACCACAGTCTGATCTAGAAACCAGAAACTGACCAACTGACCACAGACTGACCTAGCAACCAGAAACTGACAAATGACCACAGACTGACCTAAAAAAACAAAAACTGACTAACTGACCACAGTCTGACCTAGAAACCACAAACTGACCAACTGACTACAGTCTGACAGAGAAACCAGAAACTGACCAACTGACAACAGTCAGATCGAGAAACCAGAAACTGACCAACTGACTATAGTCTGATCTAGAAACCAGAAACTGACCAACTGACAACAGTCAGATCGAGAAACCAGAAACTGACCAACTGACCACAGTTTGACCTAGAAACCAGAAACTGACCAACTGACCACAGTCTGACCAAGAAACCAGAAACTGACCAAATGACCACAGTCTGTACTAGAAACCAGAAATTGACCGACTGACCACAGTCTGAACTCAGAACCAGAATCTGACCAAATGACCACAGTCTGTACTAGAAACCAGAAGTTGACCAACTGACCACAGTCTGACCTCAGAACCAGAATCTGACCAACTGACCACAGTCTGACCTCGAAACCAGAAATTGATCAACTGACCACAGTCTGACCTAGAAACCAGAAACTGACCAACTGACCACAGTCTGACCTAAAAACCTGAAACTGAGCAACTGACCACAGACTGACCAAGCAACTAGAAACTGACAAATTGACCACAGTCTGACCTAAAAATCAGAAACTGACCAACTGACCACAGTCTGACCGAGACAACCCGAAACTGGCCAACTGACCACAGTCTGACCGAGCAACCAGAAACTGACCAACTGAACACAGTCTGGCCTAGAAATCAGCAACTGACCAACTGACCACTATCCGACCGAGACAACCAGAAACCGACCAACTGACCACATTCCGACTGAGCAACGAGAAACTGACCAATTGACCACAGTCTGACCTAAAAATCAGAAACTGACCAACTGACCACAGTCTGACCGAGACAACCAGAAGCTCACCAACTGACCACATTCTTACCTAGGAACCAGAAACTGACCAACCGACCGCAGTCCCACCAAGGAAGCAGAAACTGACCAACTGACCACAGTCTGACATATGAACCAGAAACTGGCCAACTGACCACAGTTTGACCGAGAAACCGGAAACTGACCAACTGTCCACAGTCTGACCTAGAAACCAGAAACTGCCCAACTGACCACAGTGTGACCTAGAAACCAGAAACTGAGCAACTCACCACAGAATGACCTAGCAACCATAAACTGACCAATTGACCACAGTCTGACCTCGGAGCCAGAAACTGACCAACTGACCACAGTCTGATCTAGAAACCAGAAACTGACCAGCTGATCACGGTCTGATCTAGTAACCTGAAACTGAGCAACTGACCACAGACTGACCGAGCAACCAGAAACTGACCAACTGACCACAGTCTGATCTAGAAACCACAAACTGACCAACTTACTGCAGTCTGACATATAAACCAGAAACTGACCAACTGACTACAGTCTGACCTCGGAACCAGAAACTGACCAACTGACCAACGTCTGACCTAGAAACTAGAAACTGACCAACTGACCACATTCTGACCGAGAAACCAGAAAATGACCAACTGAACACAGTCTGACATAGAAACTAGAAACTGACCAAATGACCACAGTCTGCACTAGAAACCAGAAACTGACCAACTGACCACAGTCTGACCTAGAAACCAGAAACTGACCAACTGACCACAGTCTGACCTAGAAACCAGAAACTGACCAACGGACCACAGTCTGACCGAGAAACCAGAAACTGACCAACTGAACACAGTCTGAACTAGAAACCAGAAACTGACCAAATGACCACAGTCTGTACTAGAAACGAGAAATTGACCAACTGACCACAGTCTGACCTCGGAACCAGAATCTGACCAACTGACCACAGTCTGACCTCGAAACCAGAAATTGAGCAATTGATACAGTCTGACCAATAAACCTGAAACTGACCAACTGACCACAGTCTGACCTAGAAACCACAAACTGAGCAACTGACCACAGTCTGACCTAGAAACCATAAACTGACCAACTGACCACAGTCTGACCTCGGAACCAGAAACTGAATAACTGGCCACAGTCTGACCACGTAACAATAACTGACCAACTGACCACAATCTGACCGAGACACAGAAACTGACCAAATGACCATAGTCTGACCGAGACAACCAGAAACTGGGCAAACGACCACAATCTGACCGAGTCAATACGAAACTGACCAACTGATCACAGTCTGATCCAGAAACCAGAAACTGACCAACTGACATCAGCCTGACCTCGGAACCAGAAACTGACCAACTGACCACAGTCTGACCTAGAAACTAGAAACTGACCAACTGACCACATTCTGACTGAGAAACCAGAAACTGAGCAACTCACCACAGAATGACCTCGCAACCATAAACTGACCAATTGACCACAGTCTGACCTAGGAACAAGAAAGTGACCAACTGACCACAGTCTGACCTAGAAACCAGAAACTGAGCAACTGACCACAGTCTGACCTAGAAACCAGAAACTGACCAACTGACCACAGTCTGACCTCGGAACCAGAAACTGAATAACTGGCCACAGTCTGACCACGCAACAATAACTGACCAACTGACCACAGTCTGACCGAGACACAGAAACTGACCAAATGACCACAGTCTGACCGAGAAAACCAGAAACTGGGCAACTGACCACAATCTGACCGAGACAACACGAAACTGACCAACTGGCAACATTCTGATCTAGAAACCAGAAACTGACCAACTGACATCAGCCTCACCTCGGAACCAGAAACTGACCAACTGACCACAGTCTGACCTAGAAACTAGAAACTGACCAACTGACCACATTCTGACCTAGAAACCAGAAACTGAGCAAATCACCACAGAATGACCTAGCAACCATAAACTGACCAATTGACCACAGTCTGACCTCGGAGCCAGAAACTGACCAACTGACCACAGTCTGATCTAGAAACCAGAAACTGACCAGCTGATCACGGTTTGACCTAGAAACCAGAAACTGACCAACTGACCACAGTCTGACCAAGAAACCAGAAACTGACCAAATGACCACAGTCTGTACTAGAAACCAGAAATTGACCGACTGACCACAGTCTGAACTCAGAACCAGAATCTGACCATATGACCACAGTCTGTACTAGAAACCAGAAGTTGACCAACTGACCACAGTCTGACCTCAGAACCAGAATCTGACCAACTGACCACAGTCTGACCTCGAAACCAGAAATTGATCAACTGACCACAGTCTGACCTAGAAACCAGAAACTGACCAACTGACCACAGTCTGACCAAAACCTGAAACTGAGCAACTGACCACAGACTGACCAAGCAACTAGAAACTGACAAATTGACCACAGTCTGACCTAAAAATCAGAAACTGACCAACTGACCACAGTCTGACCGAGACAACCCGAAACTGGCCAACTGACCACAGTCTGACCGAGCAACCAGAAACTGACCAACTGAACACAGTCTGACCTAGAAATCAGCAACTGACCAACTGACCACTATCCGACCGAGACAACCAGAAACCGACCAACTGACCACATTCCGACTGAGCAACGAGAAACTGACCAATTGACCACAGTCTGACCTAAAAATCAGAAACTGACCAACTGACCACAGTCTGACCGAGACAACCAGAAGCTCACCAACTGACCACATTCTTACCTAGGAACCAGAAACTGACCAACCGACCGCAGTCCCACCAAGGAAGCAGAAACTGACCAACTGACCACAGTCTGACATATGAACCAGAAACTGGCCAACTGACCACAGTTTGACCGAGAAACCGGAAACTGACCAACTGTCCACAGTCTGACCTAGAAACCAGAAACTGCCCAACTGACCACAGTGTGACCTAGAAACCAGAAACTGAGCAACTCACCACAGAATGACCTAGCAACCATAAACTGACCAATTGACCACAGTCTGACCTCGGAGCCAGAAACTGACCAACTGACCACAGTCTGATCTAGAAACCAGAAACTGACCAGCTGATCACGGTCTGATCTAGTAACCTGAAACTGAGCAACTGACCACAGACTGACCGAGCAACCAGAAACTGACCAACTGACCACAGTCTGATCTAGAAACCACAAACTGACCAACTTACTGCAGTCTGACATATAAACCAGAAACTGACCAACTGACTACAGTCTGACCTCGGAACCAGAAACTGACCAACTGACCAAAGTCTGACCTAGAAACTAGAAACTGACCAACTGACCACATTCTGACCGAGAAACCAGAAAATGACCAACTGAACACAGTCTGACATAGAAACTAGAAACTGACCAAATGACCACAGTCTGCACTAGAAACCAGAAACTGACCAACTGACCACAGTCTGACCTAGAAACCAGAAACTAACCAACTGACCACATTCTGACCTAGAAACCAGAAACTGACCAACTGACCACAGTCTGTACTAGAAACCAGAAATTGACCAACTGACCACAGTCTGAACTCAGAACCAGAATCTGACCAAATGACCACAGTCTGTACTAGAAACCAGAAATTGACCAACTGACCACAGTCTGACCTCAGAACCAGAATCTGACCAACTGACCATAGTCTGACCTCGAAACCAGAAATTGAGCAATTGATACGATCTGACCAAGAAACCCGACACTGACCGACTGACCACAGTCTGACCGAGCAACCAGAAACTGAGCAACTGACCACAGTCTGACCTAGAAACCATAAACTGACCAATTGACCACAGTCTGACCTAGGAACCAGAAACTGACCAACTGACCACAGTCTGACCTAGAAACCAGAAACTGGCCAACTGACCACATTCTGACCTAGAAACCTGAAACTGAGCAACTGACCACAGACTGACCAAGCAACAAGAAACTGACCAATTGACCACAGTCTGACCTAACAATCAGAAACTGACCAACTGACCACAGTCTGACCGAGACAACCCGAAACTGGCCTACTGACCACAGTCTGACCGAGCAACCAGAAACTGACCAACTGAACACAGTCTGACCTAGAAATCAGCAACTGACCAACTGGCCACTACCCGACCGAGACAACCAGAAACCGACCAACTGACCACATTCCGACTGAGCAACCAGAAACTGACCAATTGACCACAGTCTGACCTAAAAAGCAGAAACTGACCAACTGACCACAGTCTGACCGAGACAACCAGAAGCTCACCAACTGACCACATTCTTACCTAGGAACCAGAAACTGACCAACTGACCGCAGTCCCACCAAGGAAGCAGAAACTGACCAACTGACCACAGTCTGACATATGAACCAGAAACTGACCAACTGACCACAGTCTGACCTAGGAAGCAGAAATTTAGCAACTGACCACAGTCTGACCTAGAAACCAGAAACTGGCCAACTGACCACAGTCTGACCTAGAAACCGGAAACTGACCAACTGTCCACAGTCTGACCTAGAAACCAGAAACTGCCCAACTGACCACAGTCTGACCGAGACAACCAGAAACTGACCAACTGGCCACAGTCTGACATAGAAACCAGAAACTGACCAACTGACCACAGTCTGATCTTGAAACCCGAAACTGCTCAACTGACCACATTCTGACCACGAAACCAGAAACTGACCAACTGACCACAGTCTGACCTAGAAACTAGAAACTGAGCAACAGACCACAGACTGACCTAGAAACGAGAAACTGACCAACTCACCAGAGTCTGACCCAGAAACCAGAAGCTGACCAACTGACCACAGTCTTACCTAGGAACCAGAAACTGACAAACTGACCACAGTCTGACCTAGAAACCAGTAACTGACCAACTGACCACAGACTGTCCTAGAAATCAGAAACTGACAACCTGCCCACCACCTGATCGAGCGCCCAGAATCTGACCTGCAACCTAAGGGAACATACAGAAATTGATTAAATGACCGCTGTGTGACCATGGATTAAGAAACTGACAGATGACCAGAAACTGGTAAACTAAAAACACCCTGACCGTGCAAAAGATAATGATAAGTTTGGCACAATATGATGTGACATCGAGAAACTTACCAACTGACCTGAAATGGAAGGAGACTCAGAAACTGACTCACTGAGCACTGACTGACCGATCACCCAGACACTGACCTATTTACCACTACCTGACAGAACACCCAGACAATAAAATACTGAACAAAACCTGACTGACCATCATGAAACTGACCAGCACCAACAAACGGTCAAATTGACTACAACCTGTTCCAACATCTGAAAACTGACCAACTGACAACATCTTGATGGAGAAAACAGAATCCGACCAATTGACCACATCGAGCCCGAGCAGCCAAAGCATGTACTAATTGTCCACAACTTGAATGAATAGCCAGAAACGGACCAAAGAACCACAACCCCAGCTCCTCCTCACCACACCATATATCCCCAGCTCCTCCTCACGTCACCATATGTCCCCAGTTTCTCCCCAAGAAACCCAATATCCTCAGCTTCAACCCACCCCACGTAATATCGTCAGCTCCTCCCCAGCATAATATCCTCATCTCCTTCCTCTCCCCAATCTATGGTCCTCAGCTCCTCCATAAACCATCTCATATTATCAGCTACAGCCCAAGTCTACCTAGCATTCTCAAGGTCTCTTCACTTACTTGTGCATAGAGTCTGCTGCTGTCAATCATATAATCTCCTTTGGAGAACTGTCAAGGAATTTACTGCACGAGTTTGTACATAAAGTCTTCAGCTCTCAATCTAGCGGGCCAGACGTCCAATCATATTTTATCAACCAGATATAACAACAGCATCCTCCTGACAATACTTTGGTGAAAGAGCAAGAATGTGCTGACTGTTCTGATGAGGAACGTGTGCGAGTGCCTGCTGCCTACCGTGTGGAGAAAGATAAGTGCATGATGCTCCTGACTTAGAGTCCCGCGTACAGTTTTGGTCTCCTTATTTAAGGAAGAATATATTTGCATTGAAGGCAGTCCAGAGAAGGTACACTATGTAGCTTCCTGAGATTAGGGGGTTGATTTCTGAAGAAAGGTGGATCAGGTTGGGCCGATATTCATTGCAGTTTAGAAGAATGACAGGTGATTTTATTGAAATATATAAGATACAACAGGGGCTCGACGAGATCAGTGCTGAGAGGATGCTTCCTTTCTTAGTGGAAGCTAGAAATAGGGCGCATAGTTTCAGAATAAGTGTCGCCCATTTTGAACTGAGATAAGGAGGAAGTTCTTCTCTCAGAGAGTGGTAAATCTGTGAAATTCTCTGCACCAGAGAGCGGTGAAGCAGCCGCCATTAAATATATTTAAAGCTGAGATAGACATATTTTTGAGTGATAATGCAATAAATGGTTATAGGGATCGGGCAGGGAAGTGGAACTGAGCCCAGCATCAGATCAGCCATGAACGGACTGAATGAAGGAACAGGCTCGAGTGGCCAAATGACCCATTTCTTTTCTTCTTAGGTTCTCTCTGACAGTGCCTGGGGCAGAGTTTCTGATTGACAGCTGTAGACTGTTGGCATAAATTAGTGTTGGAAGTTCATTCTCCAACCGAAACTCTCAGGGATTTCCCAACACTGATTCCTGCACCCAGTCTGCAGCTGTCAGTCACACACACCTCCTAATAATGGTCAGGGAACTTCCTGCACTGATTCCTGCACCTAGTGTACAGCTGCCAGTCACGCACTCTCCTGATAATGGTCATGGAACTTCCTGCACTGATACCTGCACCCAGTGTACAGCTGTCAGTCACATACTCTCCTCCTGATAATGGTCAGGGAACTTCCTGCACTGATACCTGCACCCAGTGTACAGCTGCCAGTCACGCACTCTCCTGATAATGGTCATGGAACTTCCTGCACTGATACCTGCACCCAGTGTACAGCTGCCAGTCACGCACTCTCCTGATAATGGTCAGGGAACTTCCTGCACTGATACCTGCACCCAGTGTACAGCTGTCAGTCGCACACTCTCCTCCTGATAATGGTCAGGGAACTTCCTGCACTGATACCAGCACCCAATGTACAGCTTTTAGTCACACACTATACCCCTGATAATGGTCATGGAACTTCCTGCACGATTGCCTGCACCCAGTGTGCAGCTGTCATTCACACACTCTCCTGATAATGGTCAGGTGAACTTCCTGCACTGACACCAGCACCCACAGTCCAGCTGTCCGTCACACACTTCCCTCCTGGTAATGGTCAGGCACCTTCCTGCACTGAAACCTGCAACCAGTGTCCAGCTGTCTCTCACACACTCTCCTCCAGTGAAATTTCATGGACATTCCTGTTCTTGCATCGAATTGTAAATCCTTCAGAGAAATTTGCTGTTGTTCCATCTAAAAGGCAATCCGCAATAGTTAATTGTACCCAACATAACAGAACAACCTTCAGTTGTGTTTTTCAATTTATATAGACTATATTCCACATGCGGATAACAATGTTAAGCCTCTAATCTCCCGCTGTGTTCCATGGGTCACATTGCGATAATCAGTGTCTGGCCCCGGCACTGCATTTTTCTCAGTGTAACCTGGAATTATTATTTATTTTTTCCCAAGTTATTTGTGCAACACAAGCAGTTTTGAAAACTGTGTTCTTCATTCATTACTGATAATTTTGAACATTAATGATGACTTGAATTTGGTTCCATTTCTTCAGGAATTATCGTGGTTTGGTAGAGTCAATTTGTAATGCTGAAATAATTGTAATAAAGTGGATTTATTTATTGCCATTCTCTAGCTCAGAATGTCCTGAAGTGGATTTACAAACCGGGGAGGCTATTTGTGTTTCACCAATAGATAGCCATGTGAGTGTCACCAACAGATGCCCATATGTGTGTCACCTATAGATGGCCATGTTTGTATCAAATTCAGATGGCCATGTGTCAACTGCAGATTGCCAAATGTATGTTTCACCTAAAGATGGCCAGGTGTGTTTCACCAACAGGCCAACACGTTATTTTTTTATTAGACATTATCAATCGGTTCAACATATTTTTCAGTGTAATTTATTTTACGTAAATGTTTTATTGAAATGACTTAACAGGTATATTATTAACAATTATTTATTGTTGTAGATTTGTGAATTCCTTTCCCAGCTTTGGTGTGAGAAGGAAAGACTCTACGAGAAGGACGAACTATCCCTGGCCAGCTGAGGAAGTAAAGGATGGTGCCACATTTAAAACAAATACATATGATGTTGTGAAGAACAGTGGAAGGCCAAAGGATTGGGAAATGTTCAGAAATCAGGAAAGGACGATTAAAAATAACAACGAGAGCGAAGAAAAATTATGAATTTAAAGTAGGAAGAAATATAAAAATAGACAATAAGAATCCCTACAGGTATATAAAAATGAAGAGAGTAGCTAATGTAAACGTTTATCCCTTAGACTCTGAGGATGTGGAAATTATAATGGGAAACAGGTAATTGGCAGATTATCTGTCCAAACATTTTACATCAAACTTCATGTTCGAAGGCATCCCAATAATTGATAATCAAGGGGCTAATGGGAGGGTGTGGGGGCCTTAAAACAATCACTATCACTAGACACAAAGTACTAGGCAAACTAATTGGACAAAATGCGCAAAACACCTCTGCACTTGATGGCCTGCATCCTTGAATGTGAAATGAATTGGATACAGAGATCGTGGATGATTTGGTTGTAATTTCCTAAAATTCCCTGGATTCGGGAGAGGTCCCAGCTGATTCTAAAACCGCCAAAGTAGCTACCCTATTTAAGAAAGGAGTGAGATAGTAAACAGGAAACTATAGACCAGTTAGCTTAACTTCTGCCATTGGGGAAGTGCTAGAGACCGGTATTAAGGAAGTTGTAGAAGGACAATAAGAAAATTATAATAGAGTCAAGCCAAATTAGCATGGTTTTATATAAGATAAATCATGTGTGACAAATGTTATGCAGATCTTTGAGGTTGCACCGAGCAGGGTGGATAAAGTCGAACCAGTAGATGTTGTGGATATGACTTTGCAAAGGACATTCGATAAGTTGCCACATTATAAAAGGTTACTGCACAAGATAAAGGTCACGGGTTCGAGGGTAATATATTAACATGGAAAGAAGAATGGGTAACTAACAGAAAACAGATTCGGGATAAATGGGTCATTTTCAGGTTGGCAAACTGTCACTAGCAGGGTGTCCCAGGGATCAATGCTGGGACGTACAATTTACATTCTATATTAAAGACTTGGATGAAAGCACCTAGTGCAATTTAACCAAATTTGTTCATGATACAAAGATATGTGGGAAAACAAGTTGTGAGGAGGACATAAATAATCTGCAAAGGTATATCGATGGACTCATTGAGTGGGCAATAATTAGGCGGATGGAGGATGGCGGATAGAAACGTTTAAAATTCTGACGGGTTTAGACAGGTTGGATGCAGGAAGAATGTTCCCAATGTTGGGGAAGTCCAGAACCAGGGGTCACAGTCTGAGGATAAGGGGTAAGCCATTCAGGACCGAGATGAAGAGAAACTTCTTCACCCAGAGAGTGGTGAACCTGTGGAATTCTCTACCACAGAAAGTAGTTGAGGCCAATTCACTAAATATATTTAAAAGGGAGTTAGATGAAGTCCTTACTACTCGGGGGATCAAGGGGTATGGCGAGAAAGCAGGAAGGGGGTACTGAAGTTTCATGTTCAGCCATGAACTCATTGAATGGCGGTGCAGGCTAGAAGGGCTGAATGGCCTGCTCCTGCACCTATTTTCTATGTTTCTATGTTTCTAATGTGGGAAAATGTGAAGTTATCCACTTTGGTAGGAAAAAAAAAAGAAAACCATAATTTGAATCGGGCGAGAGTACAACATTTTGCGGTAAAGGGGAATCTGGGTATGGACATGAAACACAGATAGTTAGTATGCAGATAGAGCAAGTAATTAGGAAGGCAAATGGAATATTGCCCTTTATTGCAAGGGGCATGGCGTATAAAAGTGGGGAGGTCCTTCTACAACTGCACAGGGCGTTGGTGAGGCTACATTTGGAGCACTTCCTACAGTTTTTTTGAAACAGGTAGAAAACTGGACGGGTTTTTGGGGAGAGCGAGTTATAGATACAAATGTGATCCATATGCTGAAGAGTCAGAGAGAGAAAGACACAGACTCGGGAAACAGACGGAAGAGAAACAGATGAATGGGGGAGCGCGGCGGACAGGAGACGACAGAGAGAGAAAGAGACCTGGCGAAAGAGTGACAGTGGAAACAGAGAGAGAGGCAGTTAGACAGACGGACAGGGAGTTTAATACAGGGAGACTGATGCAGCAGAAACAAACCGAGTGGACTGACGGGGAGGCAGACATGGGGACAAAGAGAGAGAGATAGAGTCAAAGGTTAAGCGGAGCGGGCAGGGAAGTGGAGCTGAGTCCATGATCTGATCAGCCATGATCTTATTGAGTGGCGGAGCAGGCTCGAGGGTCTAAAGGAGTAGGCCACTTCGACATTTGACCTACTCCCGCTCCTATTTCTTATGTTTTTATGTGCATACTTTATAACGTGGGAGAGAGAGAGGTTTCAGAAACTTTAACGGGGAGAGGGATGGACGGAGTCAGACTGAGGCGAGACAGACGGTGGGGGACAAAGAGAGAGAGGTGGCAGACAGGGGAGGCACATGGAAGGCAGACAGGGAGAGAGAGTCAGACGGTACGTGGCAGAAAGAGAACATACTAGGTTGAGACAGATAGAAGGGAAGTGAGAGACAGAGATATGTCACACAGAGAGAGAGAGGGAGAGAGAGGGAGGCGGGAGTTACGGGAGGGAGAGAGTGGAGACAGAGAGAGAGATAGAGAGAGAGAGAGAGAGACGGGGACAGAGATTCGCGAGGGAGAGAGGGGAGACAGAGAAAAAGATAGATAGAGAGAGAGAGAGAGAGAGAGACGGTAACAGAGATATGGGAGGGAGACACGGGAGACGGAGAAAGAGATAGAGGGAGAGAGAGAGAGAGATGGGGACACAGATATAGGAGAGAGACATGGGAGAGAGAGAGAGACGAGGAGAGCGACACGGGAGGGAGAGAGGGGAGACAGTAAGGGAGAGAGAGAGAAAGAGAGAGAGATACGGGAGGAAGAGAGTGGGGGGACAGAGAGAGAGATAGAGAGAGAGAGAGAGAGAGACGGGGACAGAGATACGGGAGGGAGAGAGTGGGGGGACAGAGAGAGATATATATAGAGAGAGAGACGGCAACAGAGATACAGGAGAGAGACACGGGAGAGAGAGAAAGAGAGACGAGGAGAGAGACACGGGAGGGAGAGAGGGGAGACAGAGAGAGAGAGAGAGAGAGAGACGGGGACAGAGATAGAGGAGAGAGACATGGGGGAGAGAGAGAGAGAGACTGGGAGAGAGACACGGGAGGGAGAGAGCGGAGACAGAGAGAGAGAGAGAGAGACGGGGACAGAGTTATGGGAGAGAGATAGTGGGGGACAGAGAAAGAGATAGAGAGAGAGAGAGAGATGGCAACAGAGATATAGATGAGAGACACAGGAGAGAGAGAGAGATAGAGACTGGGAGAGAGACACGGGAGGGAGAAAGGGGAGACAGAGAGAGAGCTAGAGAGAGACAGAGAGAGAGAGAGACGGGACAGAGATACGGAACAGAGAGAGGTAAGACACAGAGAGAGAGGAAGAGAGAGACGGGGAGAGATACAGGAGGGAGAGAGGGGAGGCACAGAGAGAGAGAGAGAGAGAGAGACGGGGACAGAGATACGGGAGGGAGAGAGGGGAGAAAGAGAGAGAGAGAGATGGACGGGGACAGAGATACGGGAGGGAGACAGGGGAGACAGAGAGAGATAGAGAGAGAGAGAAAGAGACGGGACAGAGATACGGAAGGGAGAGTGTGGGGACAAAGAGAGAGAGAGAGAGAGAGGGACGAGGACAGAAATATGGGAGTGAGAGAGGGGAGACAGAGAGAGAAAGATAGAGAGAGAGAAATAGAGAGAGAGAGAGAGCTAGACGGGGACAGATAGATAGGAGAGAGAGAGAGAGAGAGAGACATATAGAGAGAGAGAAAGATACTGGAACCGGAGACAATGGAGACAGAGAGAGCGAGAAAGATAAAGATAAGGGATGGAGGCAGGTGAGACACAGAGTGAGAGACAGAGACAGGGACAGAAATGCGGGAGGGAGATGCAGGAGACAGAAAGAGGAAGAGCGAGAGAAAGAAAGAGAGAGGGAGAGAGAGAGAGAGAGAGAGAGACAGACAGAGTGAGAGACAGACAGACGAGGACAGATATACGGGAGGGAGACGGGCGAGAGAGAGAGATCGAGAGATAGACAGACGGGGGCAGAAATCCGGGAGGGAGAAGGGGAGACAGCGGAAGAGAGAGAGAGAGAGAGAGGGGGGGGGGGTGGTGAGAGAGAGATGAAAGAGAGAGAGAGAGTGAAAGACAGAGAGAGGGAGAGAGACAGACGGGGACAGAAATACGGTTGGGAGACAGGGGAGACAGAGAGAGAGAGAGATAGAGTGACGGGGACAGAGATACAGGAGGGAGACAGGCGAGAAAGAGAGAGGGAGAGAGACAGACTGCGACAGAGATACAGGAGGGACATAGGGGAGTCAGAGAGAGGGAGAGAGATAGATGGGGATAGAGATACTTGAGGGAGACAGGGGAAACAGAGAGAGGGAGAGAGACAGACGGGGACAGAGATACGGGAGGGAGAGAGGAGAGACAGAGAGAGGGAGAGAGAAAGACGGGGATAGAGATACAGGAGGGAGACAGGGGAGACAGAGAGAGAGACCTAAGGAGTAGACAGAATGGGGAGATATGAGGCAGATGGACTTGGGAGAAAGATTTGCATGACAGGCAGAGAAAAAACGCTGAGACCGACAGGAAGACAGCAAGAGATCCAAACTTCACCTGCACAAACCCAGACAATCCCTACACTGTTAGAGGGAACTCCCACACCAAAGGGCACAACTTCAACACAGACCTTGGCTGCACCTACAAGCACACAGACAACTCATTTTGGAGACGCAGACAGCTCCAACACAAACACCGGAAGCTCCTACACAGATCTAGCTGGTACTAGACAGAGACAGACAGCACCACTCTTGAACGAAGGAGCTGAAACTCACACTCATGACCACCCACATAAACCCAGGGAGCTCCTACAATGAGCCAGGAATCACTCGCAGACCTAGGACCACCCACACAGACCCAGGACCACCCACACAGACCCATGGACCACCCACGCAGACCCAGGACCACCCACACAGACCCAGGACCACCCACACAGACCCATGGACCACCCACACAGATCCATGGACCACCCACACATACCATGGACCATCCACACAGATCCATGGACCACCCACACAGACCCAGGACCACCCACACAGAAAAATGGACCATCCACACAGATCCATGGACCACCCACACATACCATGGACCACCCACACAGATCCATGCACCACCCACACAGACCCATGGACCACCCACACAGACACATGGACCATCCACACAGACAAAGGACCACCCACACGGATCCATGGACCACCCACACAGACCCATGGACCACCCACACAGACCCAGGTCCACCCACACAGACACATGGACCACCCACTCAGACACACAGAGTCAGGACCATCGACACAGAGCCATTGACCAGCTACACAGGCCCAGGACCACCAACGCAGACCCAAAAACACCCTTGCAGACATAGGGAACACCAATACTGACACAGTGCCAACCTATACTGACCGAAGGTGCCCCCATACTGAACCAGGAGCACCCGCACAGACTCAGGAAGCCCCTATACTGACCCAGGACCAACCGCACAGACTCAGGGAGCCGCTATACTGACCCAAGACCAACGGCACAGATCTCGGGAGCCCATATACCAGCCATAGAAAATAGGTGCAGGAGTAGGCCAATTGATCCTTCGAGCCTGTACTGCCATTCAATGAGTTCATGGTTGAACATGCAACTTCAGTACCCCATTCCTGTTTTCTCGCCATACCCCTTGATCCCCCTAGTAGTAAGGGCTACATCTAATGCCTTTTTGAATATATTTAGTGAATTGGCCTCAACAAATTTCTGTCGTAGAGAATTCCACATGTTCACCACTCTCTGGGTGAAGATATTTCTCCTCATCTCGGTCCTAAATGGCTTACCCCTTATCGTTAGACTGTGACCCCTGATTTTGGACTTCCCCAACATTGGGAACATCCTTCCTGCATCTAACCTGTCTAAACCCATCAGAATTTTAAACGTTTCCATGAGATCCCCTCTCATTCTTCTGAACTCCAGTCAATACAAGCCCAGTTGATCCAATCTTTCTTGATATGTCAGTCCTGCAATCTCGGGAGTCAGTCTGGTGAACCTTCGCTGCTCTCTCTCAATAGCAAGAATGTTCATCCTCAAGTTAGGAGACCAAAACTGTACACAATACTCCAGGCCAAGGCCCTGTACAACTGTAGTAACACCTCCTTGCCCCTGTACTCAAATCCCCTTGCTCCGAAGGCCAAAATGCCATTTGCTTTCTTAACCATCTGCTGTACCTGCATGCCAACCTTCAATGACTGATGTACCATGACACTCAGGTTTCGATGCACCTCCCCTTTTTCTAATCTGTCACCATTCAGATAATAGTCTGTCTCTCCGTTTTTACCACCAAAGTGAATAACCTCACAGTTATCCACATTATACTTCATCAGCCATGCATTTGCCCACTCACCTAACCTATCCAATCACTCTGCAGCCTCATAGCATCCTCCTCGCAGCTCACACTGCCACCCAACTTACTGTCATCCGCAAATGTGGAGATACTACATTTAATACCCTCGTCTAAATCATTAATGTACAATGTAAACGGCTGGGGCCCCAGCTCAGAACCTTCCGGTACCCCACTAGTCACTTCCTGTCATTCTGAAAAGTACCCATTTACTCCTACTCTTTGCGTCCTGTCCGCCAACCAGTTCTCAATGCACGTCAGCACACTACCCCCAATCCCATGTGCCTTAACTTTGCACATTAATCTCTTGTGTGGGACCTTGTCGAACGCCTTTAGAAAGGCCAAATACACCACATCAACTGGTTCTCCCTTGTCCCAGGACAACACAGTCAGACCCAGGGAGCACCCAGACAGACCTAGGGAACATCCACACAAACCCAAGACCAAACGCACAGACCAAGGCAACACCTATACTGACAAAGGGCCACCCATATAGACCCAGGGAGCCACTATACTGACCCAGGACCACCCGCATAGACTCAGGGAGACCCTATACTGACCCAGGACCAACCGCACAGACCTAGGGAGCCCCGGAAGGGAACCAGGACAACATAGTCAGACCCAGGGAGCAAGCAGACAGACCCAGGGAAAATCTATACTGACGCAGCGACCACCTACGCAGATACAGGTAGCCCCTAAACCGACCCAGGAACACCCTCACAGAACAAGGACCACCACAGAGAATCAGGGTACACTTATATTGACAAGGACCACACACTCAGACCCAGTGAACATCAATGCTGACACAGGGACCAATCACACAGACCCAGGGAGCCCATATACTTACCCAGGATCATCCAAAAAGAACAAGGACCACCGATACAGAGCCACGGAACAACCTAAACCGACCCAGGTCCACCCACAGAGACCCAGCGGCCATATATACTGACACAGGACCACCCACAGAGCGCCAGGACCACCCACACTAACCTAGGGACCACCCTCACTGACCCAGGGACCACCCACACAGACCCAGAACCATCCGCACAGACCCAGGAACAACCCACACAGACCCAGGGGCCATCCACACAGATCTAGGACCATCGACACAGACCCAGGGACCACCTTTACTGACCCAGGGACCACCCACACTAACCTAGGGACCAACCTCACTGACCCAGGGACCACCCACACAGACCCAGGACCATCCACACAGATCTAGGACCATCGACACAGACCCAGGGACCACCTTTACTGACGCAGTGACCACCCACACAGACCGAGGTCCATCCACGCCGACCCATGAATGACTTCTGTTGACAGAGGACCTCCTACACAGAACTAACGAGCAACTAAACTCAACCAGGACCACCTACACAGGTTCTTATTTTTGAGTGATAAGGAATAAATGTATATCATTTTTCAGGGTTTCTTTGTCCTCCTCACAACTTGCTTTTATACCCATCTTTATTATATCAGAAAACATGACGATATTATAATCGATCCCCTCATCGAACTCATTAATATAAATCACGGACTGCACCATTTTACCAACGATAGATGCAAGGCTAACTGGTCTACAGTTTCTTCCTTTCTCTCTGCCTGCATTTTTTAAGTAAAGCCATGACCTTTGCGGTTTTCTAATCCGCTGGGACCTCAACAGAATTAAGGACATTTTGGTAGATTACAATCGATGCATCCACGATCACTGCAGACACTTTTTTAAGAGCCGAGGATGCAACCCATCAGGTACAGGAGATCTGCCCATCATTAGATACATATTTTACCGAAAAAGTTTCTTCAGTGACAGTGATAACTTTAATCACCTCCCTCCCTATAGTCCCTTGATTATCCATTATTCGGATGTCTTTCGATTATTCTACCGTGAAGAACGATACAAAATATTTGTTCAAAGTCTCTGCCATTTCCCTGTTTCCTATTATTAATTCCCGAGGCTGTTCCTCTAAGGGACCTACATTTATCTAAGCCACTCTTTTCCTTTTTATATACCTGCAGAATCGCTTACTCTCCTGCTACTCTGCTGGTCCAGGCAGGTCCTAATCTTGCCCAGTCAGGTCCAACTCCGGCCCATTCAGCTACTACACAGACCCGGACAGGTCCTATGTGGGCTAAAACACAACCCATAAAACTACTCGACAAACCGAGACAGCTACTGCACAGACACTGCCTGAACCTACTCGTGTCCAGACGCTTCTTCACAATGCCAACAGCTACTATGCTGAAACAGAAAAACTACATAACCTAGACAACTCTTACACAGACCCAGATAATACTACACAATCCAAACAGCTCCATCACAGATACAGTTATCTTCTACACAACCGAGACAGCAACTACACAGACCCAGACAACGATTGCACAGACCCAGACCGCTCCTGCACCGCAAACAGATAGCTCGTTCTCTGAATCCAACAGCTCCTTCACAGAATCATACAACTAATACACAGATCCAAACAGCTACTACACAGAACGAGACATACACTTCACGGGCGCAGACAGCTACTACACAGAAGCGGGCAGTAACTACACAGACCCAGTCAGGTCCTACTGGTGCCCAGACAGATACTACATAACATTGACAACTATCACACAGTACCAGGCAGGACATACTCGGCCCTGAGAGATATTGCACTAACCAGACCGCTACGACTGGGACACAGGCAGCTGCTACATATACAGGCAGCTATTAAACAAACCAAGACAAACTGCTGCACAGACACAGTCTGCTGCTACATAGACGTAGACAGGTCATGCTCGGAGTCAGACAGCTGCTACACATACCCAGACAGGTCCTATTCGGGAACAGACAGTTGTTACACAAGTCAGCGAGCTACAACACAGAAACAGATAGTTCCTACACAGACCCAGACAGGTCCTACTCGGGCGCAGACATCAACTACACCATCCAGACACCAACTACACAGACACAGGCAGTACCTACACAACACAGACAGCTGCTAAACAGACCAAACAGCTGCTTCACAGAACCACACAAGTCCTAATCGGTCCCCGACATCGACTACACGGGATAGAGCTCCTGCACAAAACAGTCAGTTACGAAACAGATCGAGACAGCTACTAACCGATCCCAGACAGGTCCTACTCGGACCCAGGCAGCTACTACACAACTCATACAACTAGGACACAGACCCAGAGAACTACTGCCCAGATGCATATAACAATGACACAGACCAGAAAGCTCCTGCTCGGGTCCAGATAGCTGCTTGACAAACCAAACACGTTCTAAATCAACACAGAAAATTATTACACAGAGCCAGATAGCTACTACAAAACAAACAGACCTACTACACAGACACAGACAACAACTAAACAGACTTAGGCAGATATTCAAGAGGCGCAGACAACTACTGCATAGAACCAGAAACGACTGCACATACACAGACAAGTCCGACACAGTCCTCGACAGACTCTACACAAAACAGACCGCTACTATTGGCTCCCAGAGCGCTGACACGCACACAGGAAACCCCTAAACAAACTCAGACAACGACCACACAGATCCAGACAACTACACAGACCCAGGCAACTAATAAACAACCCATACAGAAGTCAAAAAAGAAGTAGAAAGAAATCAAAAGGTGACGTCACAGCCAACGTGGTAAGTGATTGACTGCTGATTGGTGAGTAGTTTTTCTTTTTCTTTATTAGTCAGTAACTTTTAACATTGTTGTCGGCAATTTAAGTGTATCTAGGGGTTAAGTCATGGCAGGACAGCTCGGTCATGTGATATGCTCCTCCTGTACCATGTGGGAACACGGGGACAACACCAGTGTCCCTGACGACTACATGTGCGGGAAGTGTGTCCACCTCCGGCTACTGACGGTCCGCGTTGCGGAGTTGGAGCTGAAGGTGGATTCACTCTGGAGCATCCACGATGCTGAGAATGACGTGAGTATCACGTGTAGCGAGTTGGTCTTACCGCAGGAGAAGGGTCCACAGCCAGCGAGGGAATGGAAGACCAGCAGGAAGAGTAGTGCAAGGAAGGTAGTGCTGGGGTCCCCTGTGGTCATCCCACTGCAAAACAGATACACTGCTTTGAGTGCTGTTGAGGGGGATGACTCATCAGGAGTGGGCAGCAGCAGCCAAGTTCATGGCACCGTGGCTGGCTCTGTTGCACAGGAGGGCAGGAAAAAGAGTGGGCGAGCGATAGTGATAGGGGATTCAATTGTAAGGGGAATAGATAGGCGTTTCTGCGGCCGCAACCGAGACTCCAGGATGGTATGTTGCCTCCCTGGTGCAAGGGTCAAGGATGTCTCGGAGCGGGTGCAGGACATTCTAAAAAGGGAGGGAGAACAGCCAGTTGTCGTGGTGCATGTTGGTACCAATGACATACGTAAAAAAAGGGATGACTTCCTACGAAATGAATTTAAGGAGCTAGGAGCTAAATTAAAAAGTAGGACCTCAAAAGTAGTAATCTCGGGATTGCTACCAGTGTCACGTGCTAGTCAGAGTAGGAATCGCAGGATAGCTCAGATGAATACGTGGCTTGAGCAATGGTGCAGCAGGGAGGGATTCAAATTCCTGGGGCATTGGAACCGGTTCTGGGGGAGGTGGGACTAGTACAATCCGGACGGTCTGCACCTGGGCAGAATCGGAACCAATGTCCTCGGGGGAGTGTTTGCTAGTGCTGTTGGGGAGGAGTTAAACTAATATGGCAGGGGGATGGGAACCAATGCAGGGAGATAGAGGGAAACAAAAAGGAGGCAAAAACAAAAGACAGAAAGGAGATGAGGAAAAGTGGAGGGCAGAGAAACCCAAGGCAAAGAACAAAAAGGGCCATTGTACAGCAAAATTCTAAAAGGACAGAGGGTGTTAAAAAAACAAGCCTAAAGGCTTTGTGTCTTAATGCAAGGAGTATCCGCAATAAGGTGGATGAATTAACTGTGCAAATAGATGTTAACAAATATGATGTGATTGGGATTACGGAGACGTGGCTCCAGGATGAGCAGGGCTGGGAACTCAACATCCAGGGGTATTCAACATTCAGGAAGGATAGAATAAAAGGAAAAGGAGGTGGGGTAGCATTGCTGGTTAAGGAGGAGATTAAGGCAATAGTTAGGAAGGACATTAGCTTGGATGATGTGGAATCTATATGGGTAGAGCTGCAGAACACCAAAGGGCAAAAAACGTTAGTGGGAGTTGTGTACAGACCTCCAAACAGTAGTAGTGATGTTGGGGAGGGCATCAAACAGGAAATTAGGGGTGCGTGCAATAAAGGTGCAGCAGTTATAATGGGTGACTTTAATATGCACATAGATTAGGCTAACCAAACTGGAAGCAATACGGTGGAGGAGGATTTTCTGGAGTGCATAAGGGATGGTTTTTTAGACCAATATGTCGAGGAACCAACTAGGGGGGAGGCCATCTTAGACTGGGTGTTATGTAATGAGAAAGGATTAATTAGCAATCTCGTTGTGCGAGGCCCCTTGGGAATTCTGCATTAGGATGGAGAATGAAACAGTTAATTCAGAGACCATGGTCCAGAACTTAAAGAAGGCTAACTTTGAAGGTATGAGGCGTGAATTGGCTGAGATGGATTGGCGAATGATACTTAAGGGGTTGACTGTGGATGGGCAATGGCAGACATTTAGAGACCGCATGGATGAACTACAACAATTGTACATTCCTGTCTGGCATAGAAATAAAAAAGGGAAGGTGGCTCAACCGTGGCTATCAAGGGAAATCAGGGATAGTATTAAAGCCAAGGAAGTGGCATACAAATTGGCCAGAAATAGCAGCGAACCTGGGGACTGGGAGAAATTTAGAACTCAGCAGAGGAGGACAAAGGGTTTGATTAGGGCAGGGAAAATGGAGTATGAGAAGAAGCTTGCAGGGAACATTAAGACGGATTGCAAAAGTTTCTATAGATATGTAAAGAGAAAAAGGTTAGTAAAGACAAACGTAGGTCCCCTGCAGTCAGAATCAGGGGAAGTCATAACGGGGAACAAAGAAATGGCGGACCAATTGAACAAGTACTTTGGTTCGGTATTCACGAAGGAGGACACGAACAACCTTCCGGTTATAAAAGGGGTCGGGGGGGTCTAGTAAGGAGGAGGAACTGAGGGAAATCCTTATTAGCCGGGAAATTGTGTTGGGGAAATTGATGGGATTGAAGGCCGATAAATCCCCAGGGCCTGATGGACTGCATCCCAGAGCACTTAAGGAGGTGGCCTTGGAAATAGTGGATGCGTTGACAGTCATTTTCCAACATTCCATTGACTCTGGATCAGTTCCTATGGAGTGGAGGGTAGCCAATGTAACCCCACTTTTTAAAAAAGGAGGGAGAGAGAAAACAGGGAATTATAGACTGGTCAGCCTGACATCGGTAGTGGGTAAAATGATGGAATCAATTATTAAGGATGTCATAGCAGTGCATTTGGAAAGAGGTGACATGATAGGTCCAAGTCAGCATGGATTTGTGAAAGGGAGATCATGCTTGACAAATCTTCTGGAATTTTTTGAGGATGTTTCCAGTAGAGTGGATAAGGGAGAACCAGTTGATGTGGTATATTTGGACTTTCAGAAGGCGTTCGACAAGGTCCCACACAAGAGATTGATGTGCAAAGTTAGAGCACATGGGATTGGGGGTAGCGTACTGACATGGATTGAGAACTGGTTGTCAGACAGGAAGCAAAGAGTAGGAGTAAATGGGTACTTTTCAGAATGGCAGGCAGTGACTAGTGGGGTACCGCAAGGTTCTGTGCTGGGGCCCCAGCTGTTTACACTGTACATTAATGATTTAGATGAGGGGATTAAATGTAGTATCTCCAAATTTGCGGATGACACTAAGTTGGGTGGCAGTGTGAGCTGCGAGGAGGATGCTGTGAGGCTGCAGAGCGACTTGGATAGGTTAGGTGAGTGGGCAAATGCATGGCAGATGAAGTATAATGTGGATAAATGTGAGGTTATCCACTTTGGTGGTAAAAACAGAGAGACAGACTATTATCTGAATGGTGACAGATTAGGAAAAGGGGAGGTGCAAAGAGACCTGGGTGTCATGGTACATCAGTCATTGAAGGTTGGCATGCAGGTGCAGCAGGCGGTTAAGAAAGCAAATGGCATGTTGGCCTTCATAGCAAGGGGATTTGAGTACAGGGGCAGGGAGGTGTTGCTACAGTTGTACAGGGCATTGGTGAGGCCACACCTGGAGTATTGTGTACAGTTTTGGTCTCCTAACCTGAGGAAGGACATTCTTGCTATTGAGGGAGTGCAGCGAAGGTTCACCAGACTGATTCCCGGGATGGCGTGACTGACCTATCAAGAAAGACTGGATCAACTGGGCTTGTATTCACTGGAGTTCAGAAGAATGAGAGGGGACCTCATAGAAACATATAAAATTCTGACGGGGTTAGACAGGTTAGATGCAGTAAGAATGTTCCCAATGTTGGGGAAGTCCAGAACCAGGGGTCACAGTCTAAGGATAAGGGGTAAGCCATTTAGGACCGAGATGCGGAGGAACTTCTTCACCCAGAGAGTGGTGAACCTGTGGAATTCTCTACCACAGAAAGTTGTTGAGGCCAATTCACTAAATATATTCAAAAAGGAGTTAGATGAGGTCCTTACTGCTAGGGGTATCAAGGGGTATGGCGAGAAAGCAGGAATGGGGTACTGAAGTTGAATGTTCAGCCATGAACTCATTGAATGGCGGTGCAGGCTAGAAGGGCCGAATGGCCTACTCCTGCACCTATTTTCTATGTTTCTATGTTTCTATGTTTCCTCCCCTGAAGGTGCTGACTCTGGCTGGGTTCAGTTCTAAACTCACTGGCTCCCCTCCCTCTCCTCCCCTGAAGATGCTGATTTTGGCTGGGTTCAGTTCTACACTCACTGGTTCCCCTCCCCTGAAGGTGCTGACTCTGGCTGTGTTCAGTTCTACACTCAGTGGTACCTCTCCCTCTCCTCCCCTGAAGGTGCTGACTCTGGCTAGGTTCAGTTCTACACTCACGGGCTCCCCCCTCTAATCCCCCCTTAACTGCTGACTTTTGCTGAATTCAGATCTGTATGTGTTGGTTCTCCGCCTCTCCTTCATTGAAGGGACTGACTCTGGCTGGATTCAGTTCAACACTCACCATTTTCTCTCCGATATGTGACCCATATGCCCAACCTACATCTGTGACACTTGAGAGATACATTCTGAAAGCTCGACCCCTGTCGTCAGCTTAATCCTGACATGTGCTGCTCCCAGCAGCTTCACCCGACTTTCTCTCAATGACTCAGTTGTTACTGGCACTGCCCAGTGCTGTTGAGTCATAGCAACAGGAATCGGCAATTCAGCCCCTCCAGTCTGTTCAATAACTCAATTGGATCATTGCTGACCTGTAGCTCAAATACAATTACACCTCTTTGCTCCATATCACTGAATAAATGTAACTAATCCTGTGTCAGCAGTGGCTCAGTGGGCAGCACTCTCGCTTCTGAGGAAGCAGTCTGTCGGTTCAATTCTCAGTCTAATGACCTAAGTACAAAATTCTAGTCTGACACTCCAGTGACGGACTAACGTACTGCTGCACTTTCGAAGGTGAGAAACTTCGGCTCTTTTAGGCGTAGATAAATATTCCCATGGTAATGTTTCAAAGAAAAGGAGCGGACTTATCCCCGGTGTTCTGGCCATCGTTCATCTCTCAATAAACATCACTAAAAACAGATTATATGGTCTCCTCACACTGGTCTTTGAGGGAGCTCGCTGTACGTAAGTTGGTTAGGTACGTTTCCTACATTACAACATTGACTACACTTCTAAACAGATGTATTGTATTAATACTCAATGCGACATTTCAGGGTTGCAAAAGACACGGTATGAATCAAACCGTTTCTTGATCCAATAAAAAAAAGTTCACAATCTTGAAAGCACAATTGACACGCAGCATTCGAAGACTATTGTGGTTAAGTTCCTGATTTCACTCCTTAATGGCCCAGATCTTAGTTTAATATTAGTTCACCTTATTCAGTGTTCCTCCACAAGGTGAAATGTTTTCCCCGCATTTACCGGATCAATACACGTTATTATTGTGAATACCTGGATAATATTTCCCCTCAACCTTCGAATCCGAAAGGTATGTGTGTGTGTGTGTGTGTGTGTGTTTCTGTGATCTCAGGCCCATGGGGAACCTGAGTCACATGCCACTGTAGTGTTTGGACCCCGGCTACAGTGAGGACTGTGCCACGGCCCTGTGACACTGGACTGTGACCCCTGTGCGACAGGACTGTGATCCTGTTGGACTAAACTTTGATCCCTGTGGGACTGGACTGTGACCGCTGTGGGACAGGACTGTGACCCCTGTGGGATTGGACTGTAAGCCCTGTGGAACAGGACTGTGATCCCTGTTGGACGAAACTTTGATCCCTGTGGGACTGGACTGTGACCGCTGTGGGACAGGACTGTGAACCCTGTGGGAGAGGTCGGTGACCCCTGTGGGACTGGACGTTGATCACTGTTGGACTAAACTTTGATCCCTGTGGGACTGGACTGTGATCCCTGTTGGACTGGACTGTGACCCCTGTGAGACAGGACTGTGATCCCTGTTGGACTAAACTTTGATCCCTGTGGGACTGGACTGTGAGCCCTGTGGGACAGGACATTGATCCCTGTTGGACTAAACTTTGACCCCTGTGGGATAGGAATCTGACCCCTGTGGGACTGCACTGTGATCCCTGTTGGACTGGACTGTGAACCCTGCGGGACTGGACTGTGACCCCTGTGGGACAGGACTGTGAACCCTGCGGGACTGGACTGTGACCCCTGTGGGACAGGGCTGTGAACCCTGCGGGACAGGACTGTGATCCCTGTGGGAATGGACTGTGACCCCTGTGGGACAGGACTGTGATCCCTGTTGGACTTAACTTTGATCCCTGTGGGACTGTACTGTGAGCGCTGATGGACAGGACTATGAACCTGTGGGACTGGACTGTAACCCCTGTGGGACAGGACTGTGATCCCTGTTGGACTAAACTTTGATCCCTGTGGGACTGGACTGTGACCGCTGTGGGACAGGACTGTGACCCCTATGGGACAGGACAGTGATCCCTGTGGGACTGGACTGTGATCCCTGTTGGATTAAACTTGGATCCCTGTGGGACTGGATTGTGATGCCTGTTGGACTGGACTGTGACCACTGTGAGACAGGACTGTGACCCCTGTGGGACTGGTCTGTGACCCTAGTGGGACTGGACTGTGACCGCTGTAGGACAGGAATTTGATCCCTGTGGGAATGGACTGTGATTCCTTTGGGACTGGACTGTAACCCCTGTGGGACAGGACTGTGACCCCTGTGACACTGGACTGTAACCCCAGTGGGACAGGACAGTGATCCCTGTTGGACTAAACTTTGATCCCTGTGGGACTGGACTGTGATCCCTGTGGGACAGGACTGTGACCCCTGGGACAGTGGACTGTGATCCCTGTTGGACTAAACTTTGATCCCTGTGGGACTGGACTGTGAGCCCTGTGGGACTGGACTGTGACCCCTTTGGGACAGGAATGTGACCCCTGTGGGACAGGATTGTGACCGCTGTGGGAAAAGACTTTGATCCCTGTGGGAATGGACTGTGATCCCTGTGGGACTGGACTGTGACCACTGTGGGACAGGACTGTGACCCCTGTGACACTGGACTGTAACCGCTTTGGGACAGGACTGTGATCCCTGTTGGACTAAACTTTGATCCCAGTGGGACTGGACTGTGATCCCTGTGGGACTGGACTGTGATCCCTGGCGACTGGACTGTGATCCCTGTGTGACTGGACTCTGACCACTGTGGGACTGGACTGTGACCCCTGTGGGACTGGACTGTGATCCCTGTGGGACTGGACTTTTATCCCTGTAGGTCTGGACTGTGATCCCTATGTGAATGGACTGTGACCCCAGTGGGACTGGACTGTGACCCCTGTGGGACTGGACTAGTGAACGCTGTGCGACTGAACTGTGACCACTGTAGGACTGGACTGTGACCCCTGTGGGATAGGACTTTGATCCTTGTGGGACTGGATTGTGACCGCTGTGGGATATGACTGTGATCCCTGTGGGACTGAAATCTAATCCCTGTGGAACAGGACTGTGACCCCTTTGCGACTGGACTGTGATCACTGTGGGACTCGACTGTGAACCTTGTGGGACTGGACTGTGATCCCTGTGGGACTGGGCTGTGACCCCTGTAGGACTGGACTGTCATCCCTGTTGGACTGGACTGTGACCCCTGTGGGACAGGACTGTGATCCTTGTGGGACTGGATTGTGACCGCTGTGGGATATGACTGTGATCCCTGTGGGACTGGAATCTAATCCCTGTGGAACTGGACTATGACCCCTGTGCGACTGGACTGTGACCCCTGTGGGACTGGACTGTGAACCTTGTGGGACTGGACTGTGACCCCTGTGGGACAGCACTGTGATCCCTGTGGGACTGGACTGTGACCCCTGTGGGACTGGACTGTGATCCCTGTGGGACTGGATTGTGACCACTGTGGGACTGGACTGTGATCCCTGTGGGACTGGACTGTGAACATTGTGGGACTGGACTGTGAACCCTGTGGGACTGGACTGTGATCCCTGTTGGACTGGACTGTGACCCCTGTGGGACAGGACTGTGATCCTTGTGGGACTGGATTATGACCGCTGTGGTATATGACTGTGATCCCTCTGGGACTGGACTCTGATGCCTGTTGAACTGGACTGTGACCCCTGTGCGACTGAACTGTGATCCTTGTGGGACTGGACTGTGATCCCTGTGGGACTGGACTGTGATCCCTGTGGGAGTGGACTGTGAACCTTGTGGGACTGGACTGTGATCCCTGTGGGACAGCACTGTGATCTTTGTGGGTCTGCACTGTGATCCCTGTAGGACTGGACTATGATCCCTGTGGGACTGGACTGTGATCCCTGTGGGACTGGACTGTGACTGCTGTGGGACAGGTCTGAGATCCCTGTGGGACTGGACTGTGATCCCTGTGGAACTGGACTGTGAGCCCTGTGCGACTGGACTGTGATCCCTGTCGGACTGGACTGTGAACCCTGTGGGACGAGACTGTCATTCCTGTGGGACTGGACTGTGAACCTTGTGGGACTGGACTGTGATCCCTTTGGGACTGGACTGTGACCCCTGTGGGACTGGACTGTGATCCCTGTGGGTCTGGACTGTGATCCCTGTCGGATTGGACTCTGATCCCTGTTGGACTAAACTTTGATCACTGCGGAACATGACTGTGATTCCTGTTTGACTGGACTGTGATCCCTGTGGTATGGACTGTTATCCCTGTGGGACTGGACAGTGACCCCTGTGGGACTGGACTGTGATCCCTGTGGGAGTGGACTGTGATCCCTGTGGGACTGGATTGTGGCCGCTGTGGGACAGGACTGTCATACCTGTGGGACTGGACTGTGATCCCTGTGGAATTGGACTGTGACCCCTGTGGGACTGGACTGTGATCCCTGTGGGACTGGATTCTAACCCGTGTGGGACAGGACTGTGATCCCTGTTGGACTAAACTTTGATCCCTGTGGGACTGGACTGTGACCGCTGTGGAACAGGACTGTGACCCCTGTGGGACTGGACTATGATCCCTATGGGACTGGACTGTGTTCCCTGTGGGACTGGACTGTGCTCCCTATGGGACTGGACTGTGACCACTTTGGGACAGGACTGTGATCCCTGTTGGACTGGACTGTGACCCCTGTAGGTCAGGACTGTGATCCCTGTTGGACGAAGCTTTGATCCCTGTGGGACTGGACAGTGACCCCTGTGGACAGGACTGTGACCCCTGTGGGACTGGACTGTGATCCTTGTGGGACTGGACTGTTACCCCTGTGGGATAGGGCTGTGATTACTGTTGGACTAAACTTTGATCCCTGTGGGACTGGACTGTGACCGCTGTGGGCTAGGACTTTGATCCCCGTGGGACTGGACTGTGACCCCTGTGCGACAGGACTGTGATCCCTGTTGGACTAAACTTTGATCCCTGTGGGACTGAACTGTGACCGCTGTGGAACAGGACTGTGATCCCTGTGGGACTGTTTTGTGATCCCTTTTGGACTAAACTGTGACCCCTGTGGGACAGGACTGTGACCCCTGTGGTACTGGACTGTAACCCGTGTGGAACTGGACTGTGATCCCTGTTGGACTGAACTTTGATTCCTGTGGGACTGGAATATGACCTCTGTGGGACTGGAGTGTGATCGCTGTGGGACAGGACTGTGATCCCTGTTGGACTAAACTTTGATCCCTGTGGGACTGGATTGTGAACTCTGTGGGACAGGACTGTGACCCCTGTGGGACTGGATTGTAACCCCTGTGGGACAGCACTGTGATCCCTCTGGGACTGGACTGTGAGCCCTGTGGGACTGGTCTGTAACCATTGTGGACAGCACTGTGATCCCTGTGGATAAGGAATGTGATCCCTGTGGGACTGGACTGTGATCCCTGTGGGACTGGATTGTGACCGCTGTGGGACTGGACTGTGATCCCTGTTGGACTGGACTGTGACCCCTGTGGGACAGGACTGTGATCCTTGTGGGACTGGATTATGACCGCTGTGGCATATGACTGTGATCCCTCTGGGACTGGACTCTGATCCCTGTTGAACTCGACTGTTACCCCTGTGCGACTGGACTGTGATCCTTGTGGGACTGGACTGTGATCCCTGTGGGACTGGACTGTGATCCCTGTGGGACTGGACTGTGAACCTTGTGGGACTGGACTGTGATCCCTGTGGGACAGCACTGTGATCCCTGTGGGTCTGCACTGTGATCCCTGTAGGACTGGACTATGATCCCTGTGGGACTGGACTGTGATCCCTGTGGGACTGGATTGTGACTGCTGTGGGACAGGTCTGAGATCCCTGTGGGACTGGACTGTGATCCCTGTGGAACTGGACTGTGAGCCCTGTGCGACTGGACTGTGATCCCTGTCGGACTGGACTGTGATCCCTGTGGGACTGGACTGTGATCCCTGTGGGACTGGACTGTGAACCTTGTGGGACAGGACTGTGATCCCTGTGGGACTGGACTTTGAACCTTGTGGGACTGGACTGTGAACCCTGTGGGACGAGACTGTCATTCCTGTGGGACTGGACTGTGAACCTTGTGGGACCGGACTGTGATCCCTGTGGGTCTGGACTGTGATCCCTGTCGGATTGGACTCTGATCCCTGTTGGACTAAACTTTGATCACTGCGGAACATGACTGTGATTCCTGTTTGACTGGACTGTGATCCCTGTGGTATGGACTGTTATCCCTCTGGGACTGGACAGTGACCCCTGTGGGACTGGACTGTGATCCCTGTGGGACTGGATTGTGGCCGCTGTGGGACAGGACTGTCATACCTGTGGGACTGGACTGTGATCCCTGTGGAATTGGACTGTAACCCCTGTGGGACAGGACTGTGATCCCTGTTGGACTAAACTTTGATCCCTGTGGGACTGGACTGTGACCGCTGTGGAACAGGACTGTGACCCCTGTGGGACTGGACTATGATCCCTATGGGACTGGACTGTGTTCCCTGTGGAACTGGACTGTGCTCCCTATGGGACTGGACTGTGACCACTTTGGGACAGGACTGTGATCCCTGTTGGACTGGACTGTGACCCCTGTAGGTCAGGACTGTGATCCCTGTTGGACGAAGCTTTGATCCCTGTGGGACTGGACAGTGACCCCTGTGGACAGGACTGTGACCCCTGTGGGACTGGACTGTGATCCTTGTGGGACTGGACTGTTACCCCTGTGGGATAGGGCTGTGATTACTGTTGGACTAAACTTTGATCCCTGTGGGACTGGACTGTGACCGCTGTGGGCTAGGACTTTGATCCCCGTGGGACTGGACTGTGACCCCTGTGCGACAGGACTGTGATCCCTGTTGGACTAAACTTTGATCCCTGTGGGACTGAACTGTGACCGCTGTGGAACAGGACTGTGATCCCTGTGGGACTGTTTTGTGATCCCTTTTGACTAAACTGTGACCCCTGTGGGACAGGACTGTGACCCCTGTGGTACTGGACTGTAACCCGTGTGGAACTGGACTGTGATCCCTGTTGGACTGAACTTTGATTCCTGTGGGACTGGAATATGACCTCTGTGGGACTGGAGTGTGACCGCTGTGGGACAGGACTGTGATCCCTGTTGGACTAAACTTTGATCCCTGTGGGACTGGATTGTGAACTCTGTGGGACAGGACTGTGACCCCTGTGGGACTGGATTGTAACCCCTGTGGGACAGCACTGTGATCCCTCTGGGACTGGACTGTGAGCCCTGTGGGACAGGACTGTGACCCCTGTGGGACTGGTCTGTAACCCTTGTGGGACAGCACTGTGATCCCTGTGGATAAGGAATGTGATCCCTGTGGGACTGGACTGTGATCCCTGTGGGACTGGATTGTGACCGCTGTGGGACTGGACTGTGATCCCTGTTGGACTGGACTGTGACCCCTGTGGGACAGGACTGTGATCCTTGTGGGACTGGATTATGACCGCTGTGGTATATGACTGTGATCCCTCTGGGACTGGACTCTGATCCCTGTTGAACTCGACTGTGACCCCTGTGCGACTGGACTGTGATCCTTGTGGGACTGGACTGTGATCCCTGTGGGACTGGACTGTGATCCCTGTGGGACTGGACTGTGAACCTTGTGGGACTGGACTGTGATCCCTGTGGGACAGCACTGTGATCCCTGTGGGTCTGCACTGTGATCCCTGTAGGACTGGACTATGATCCCTGTGGGACTGGACTGTGATCCCTGTGGGACTGGATTGTGACCGCTGTGGGACAGGTCTGAGATCCCTGTGGGACTGGACTGTGACCCCTGTGGGATAGGGCTGTGATTCCTGTTGGACTAAACTTTGATCCCTATGGGACTGGACTGTGACCACTTTGGGACAGGACTGTGATCCTTGTGGGACTGGACTGTTACCCCTGTGGGATAGGGCTGTGATTCCTGTTGGACTAAACTTTGATCCCTGTGGGACTGGACTGTGACCGCTGTGGGCTAGGACTTTGATCCCTGTGCGACTAGACTGTGATCCTTGTGGGACTGGACTGTGATCCCTGTGGGACTGGACTGTGATCCCTGTGGGACTGGACTGTGAAACTTGTGGGACTGGACTGTGATCCCTGTGGGACAGCACTGTGATCCCTGTGGGTCTGCACTGTGATCCCTGTAGGACTGGACTATGATCCCTGTGGGACTGGACTGTGATCCCTGTGGGATAGGGCTGTGATTCCTGTTGGACTAAACTTTGATCCCTATGGGACTGGACTGTGACCACTTTGGGACAGGACTGTGATCCTTGTGGGACTGGACTGTGACCCCTGTGGGACAGGACTGTGATCCCTGTTGGACTAAACTTTGATCCCTGTGGGACTGAACTGTGACCGCTGTGGAACAGGACTGTGATCCCTGTGGGACTGGTCTGTGATCCCATTTGGACTAAACTATGACCCCTGTGGGACAGGACTGTGATCCCTGTGGGACTGGACTGTGATCCCTGTGGAACTGGACTGTAACCCCTGTGCGACTGGACTGTAATCCCTGTGGGACTGGACTGTGATCCCTGTGGGACTGGACTGTGATCCCTGTGGGACTGGACTGTGAACCTTGTGGGACTGGACTGTGATCCCTGTTGGACTGGACTGTGACCCCTGTGGGACAGGACTGTGATCCTTGTGGGCCCTGGATTGTGACCGCTGTGGGATATGACTGTGATCCCTGTGGGACTGGACTGTGATCCCTTTTGGACTAAACTATGACCCCTGTGGGACAGGACTGTGATCCCTGTGGGACTGGACAGTGATCCCTGTGGGACTGGACTGTGATCCCTGTGGGACTGCACTGTGAACCTTGTGGGACTGGACTGTGATCCCTGTGGGACAGCACTGTGATCCCTGTGGGACTGGACTTTGACCCCTGTGGGACTGGACTGTGATCCCTGTGGGACTGGACTGTGACCCCTGTGGGACAGGACTGTGATCCTTGTGGGACTGGATTGTGACCCCTGTGGGACTGGTCTGTGATCCCTGTGGGACTGGACTGTGATCCCTGTGGGACTGGACTGTGATCCCTGTGGGACTGGACTGTGATCCCTGTGGGACAGGACTGTGATCCCTGTGGGACTGGACTGCAACTTCTGGGGACTGGACTGTAATTCCTGTGGGACTGAACTGTGACCGCTGTGGGACTGGACTGTGATCCCTGTGGGACTGGATTGTGACCCCTGTGGGACTGGACTGTGATCCCTGTGGGACTGGACTGTGAGCCCTGTGGTACTGGAATGTGATCCCTGTGGGACTGGATTGTGACCGCTGTGGGACAGGACTGTGATCCCTGTGGGACTGCACTGTGACCCCTGTGGGACTGGACGATGATCCCTATGGGACTGGACTGTGATCCCTGTGGGACTGGACTGTGATCCCTGTGGGACTGGACTGTGACCACTGTGGGACAGAACTGTGATCCCTGTTGGACTGGTCTGTGACCCCTGTAGGTCAGGACTGTGATCCCTGTTGGACTAAACTTTGATCCCTGTGGGACTGGACTGTGACACCTGTGGACAGGTCTGTGACCCCTGTGGGACTGGACTGTGATCCCTGTGGGACTGGAATGTGACCCCTGTGATTTGGACTGTGATCCCTGTTGGACTAAACTTTGATCCCTGTGGGACTGGACTGTGACCGCTGTGGGACTGGACTGTGATCCCTTTTGGACTAAACTGTGACCCCTGTGGAACAGGACTGTGACCCCTGTGGTACTGGACTGTAACCCGTGTGGAACTGGACTGTGATCCCTGTTGGACTGAACTTTGATTACTGTGGGACTGGAATATGACCTCTGTGGGACTGGAGTGTGACCAATGTGGGACAGGATTGTGATCCCTGTTGGACCAAACATTGATCCCTGTGGGACTGGACTGTGAACTCTGTGGGACAGGACTGATACCCCTGTGGGACTGGACTGTAACCCCTGTGGGATAGCACTGTAATCCCTCTGAGACTGGACTGTGAGCCCTGAGGGACTGGACTGTAACCCCTGTGGGACAGCACTGTGATCCCTGTGGATAAGGAATGTGATCCCTGTGGGACTGGACTGTGATCCCTGTGGGACTGGATTGTGACCGCTGTGGAACATGACTGTGATCCCTGTTGGACTGGACTGTGATCCCTGTGGGACTGGACTGTGACCCCTGTGGGACAGGACTGTGACCCCTGTGGGACTGGACTTAGATCCCTATGGGAATGGTCTGTGATCCCTGTGGGACTGAACTGGGATCCCTGTGGGAGTGGACTGTGACCACTTTGGGACAGGACTGTGATCCCTGTTGGACTGGACTGTGACCCCTGTGGGACTGGAATGTGATCCCTGTGGGACTGGATTGTGATCCCTGTTGGACAAAACTTTGATCCCTGTAGGACGGGACTGTGACCTCTGTCGGACAGGACTGTGACCCCTGTGGGACTGGACTGTGATCCCTGTGGGACTGGACTGTGACCCCGGTGGGATAGGACTGTGATCCCTGTTGGACTAAACTTTGATCCCTGTGGGACTGGACTGTGACCGCTGTGGGCTAGGACTGTGATCCCTGTGGGACTGGACTGCGACCGCTGTGGGACAGGACTGTGATCCCTGTTGGACGAAACTTTGATCCCTGTGGTACAGGACTGTGATACCTTTGGGACAGGACTGTGATCCCTGTGGGACTGGACTGTGATCCCTGTTGGACTGAACTTTGATTCCTGTGGGACTGGACTGTGACCGCTGTGGGACAGGACTGTGACCCCTGTAGGACTGGACTATGATCCCTATGGGACTGGACTGTGATCCCTGTGGGACTGGACTGTGATCCCTGTGGGACTGCACTGTGACCCCTGTGTGACAGGACTGTGATCCCTGTGGGACTGGACTGTGATCCTTGTGGGACTGGACTGTGATCCCTGTGGGACTGGACTGTAACCCCTGTGGGACAGGACTGTGACCCCTGTGGGACTGGACTGTGACCGCTGTGGGACTGGACTGTGATCCCTGTGGGACTGGACTGTGACCCCGGTGGGATAGGACTGTGATCCCTGTTGGACTAAACTTTGATCCCTGTGGGACTGGACTGTGACCGCTGTGGGCTAGGACTGTGATCCCTGTGGGACTGGACTGCGACCGCTGTGGGACAGGACTGTGATCCCTGTTGGACTAAACTTTGATCCCTGTGGTACAGGACTGTGATCCCTGTTGAACTATCTTTGATCCCTGTGGGACTGGACTGTGACCGCTGTGGGACAGGACTGTGACCCCTGTAGGACTGGACTATGATCCCTATGGGACTGGACTGTGATCCCTGTGGGACTGGACTGTGATCCCTGTGGGACTGCACTGTGACGCCTGTGTGACAGGACTGTGATCCCTGTGGGACTGGACTGTGATCCTTGTGGGACTGGACTGTGATCCCTGTGGGACTGGACTGTGATCCCTGTGGGACTGGACTGCAACTTCTGGGGACTGGACTGTAATTCCTGTGGGACTGAACTGTGACCGCTGTGGGACTGGACTGTGATCCCTGTGGGACTGGATTGTGATCCTTGTGGGACTGGACTGTGATCCCTGTGGGACAGGACTGTGATCCCTGTGGGACTGGACTGCAACTTCTGGGGACTGGACTGTAATTCCTGTGGGACTGAACTGTGACCGCTGTGGGACTGGACTGTGATCCCTGTGGGACTGGATTGTGACCCCTGTGGGACTGGACTGTGATCCCTGTGGGACTGGACTGTGAGCCCTGTGGTACTGGAATGTGATCCCTGTGGGACTGGATTGTGACCGCTGTGGGACAGGACTGTGATCCCTGTGGGACTGCACTGTGACCCCTGTGGAACTGGAATGTGATCCCTGTGGGACTGGATTGTGACCGCTGTGGGACTGGACTGTGATCCCTGTGGGACTGGATTGTGACCACTGTGGGACAGGACTGTGATCCCTGTTGGACTGGTCTGTGACCCCTGTAGGTCAGGACTGTGATCCCTGTTGGACTAAACTTTGATCCCTGTGGGACTGGACTGTGACACCTGTGGACAGGTCTGTGACCCCTGTGGGACTGGACTGTGATCCCTGTGGGACTGGAATGTGATCCCTGTGATTTGGACTGTGATCCCTGTTGGACTAAACTTTGATCCCTGTGGGACTGGACTGTGACCGCTGTGGGACTGGACTGTGACCCCTGTGATTTGGACTGTGATCCCTGTTGGACTAAACTTTGATCCCTGTTGGACTAAACTTTGATCCCTGTGGGACTGGACTGTGATCACTGTGGGACTGGACTGTGATCACTGTGGGACTGGACTGCTACCCCTGTGGGATAGGACTGTGATCCCTGTTGGACTAAACTTTGATCCCTGTGGGACTGGACTGTGACCGCTGTGGGCTAGGACTGTGATCCCTGTGGGACTGGACTGTGACCCCTGTGGGACAGGACTGTGATCTCCCTGTTGGACTGAACTTTGATTCCTGTGGGACTGGAATATGACCCCTGTGGGACTGGAGTGTGACCAATGTGGGACAGGATTGTGATCCCTGTTGGACTAAACTTTGATCCCTGTGGGACTGGACTGTGAACTCTGTGGGACAGGACTGAGACCCCTGTGGGACTGGACTGTAACCCCTGTGGGACAGCACTGTAATCAATCTGAGACTGGACTGTGAGCCCTGTGGGACTGGACTGTAACCCCTGTGGGACAGCACTGTGATCCCTGTGGATAAGGAATGTGATCCCTGTGGGACTGGACTGTGATCCCTGTGGGACTGGATTGTGACCGCTGTGGAACATGACTGTGATCCCTGTTGGACTGGACTGTGATCCCTGTGGGACTGGACTGTGACCCCTGTGGGACAGGACTGTGACCCCTGTGGGACTGGACTGTGATCCTTGTGGGACTGGATTTTGATCCCTGTGAGACTGAACTGTGACACCTGTGGGATTGGACTGTGACCCCTGTGCGACACGACTGTGATCCCTGTGGGACTGGACTGTGATCCTTGTGGGACTGGACTGTGATCCCTGTGGGACTGGACTGTAACCCCTGTGGGACAGGACTGTGACCCCTGTGGGACTGGGCTGTGACCGCTGTGGGACAGCACTGTGATCCCTGTGGGACTGGAATGCAACTTTTGGGGACTGGACTGTAATTCCTGTGGGACTGGACTGTGATCCCTGTGGGACTGGACTGTGATCCCTGTGGGACTGGACTGTGATCCCTGTGGGACTGGACTGTGACCGCTGTGGGACAGGACTGTGATCCCTGTTGAACTATCTTTGATCCCTGTGGGACTGGACTGTGACCGCTGTGGGACAGGACTGTGACCCCTGTAGGACTGGACTATGATCCCTATGGGACTGGACTGTGATCCCTGTGGGACTGGACTGTGATCCCTGTGGGACTGGACTGTGACCACTGTGGGACAGGACTGTGATCCCTGTGGGACTGGACTGTGACCGCTGTGGGACAGGACTGTGACCCCTGTGGGACTGGACTTAGATCCCTATGGGAATGGACTGTGATCCCTGTGGGACTGGACTGTGATCCCTGTGGGACTGGACTGTGACCACTGTGGGACAGGACTGTGATCCCTGTTGGACTGGACTGTGACCCCTGTAAGTCAGGACTGTGATCCCTGTTGGACTAAACTTTGATCCCTGTGGTACATGACAGTGACCCCTGTGGACAGGACTGTGACCCCTGTGGGGCTGGACTGTGATCACTGTGGGACTGGACTGCTACCCCTGTGGGATAGGACTGTGATCCCTGTTGGACTAAACTTTGATCCCTGTGGGACTGGACTGTGACCGCTGTGGGCTAGGACTGTGATCCCTGTGGGACTGGACTGTGACCGCTGTGGGACAGGACTGTGATCCCTGTTGGACGAAACTTTGATCCCTGTGGTACAGGACTGTGATACCTTTGGGACAGGACTGTGATCCCTGTTGGACTGAACTTTGATTCCTGTGGGACTGGACTGTGACCGCTGTGGGACAGGACTGTGACCCCTGTAGGACTGGACTATGATCCCTATGGGACTGGACTGTGATCCCTGTGGGACTGGACTGTGATCCCTGTGGGACTGCACTGTGACCCCTGTGTGACAGGACTGTGATCCCTGTGGGACTGGACTGTGATCCTTGTGGGACTGGACTGTGATCCCTGTGGGACTGGACTGTAACCCCTGTGGGACAGGACTGTGACCCCTGTGGGACTGGACTGTGACCGCTGTGGGACTGGACTGTGATCCCTGTGGGACTGGACTGTGACCCCGGTGGGATAGGACTGTGATCCCTGTTGGACTAAACTTTGATCCCTGTGGGACTGGACTGTGACCGCTGTGGGCTAGGACTGTGATCCCTGTGGGACTGGACTGCGACCGCTGTGGGACAGGACTGTGATCCCTGTTGGACTAAACTTTGATCCCTGTGGTACAGGACTGTGATCCCTGTTGAACTATCTTTGATCCCTGTGGGACTGGACTGTGACCGCTGTGGGACAGGACTGTGACCCCTGTAGGACTGGACTATGATCCCTATGGGACTGGACTGTGATCCCTGTGGGACTGGACTGTGATCCCTGTGGGACTGCACTGTGACCCCTGTGTGACAGGACTGTGATCCCTGTGGGACTGGACTGTGATCCTTGTGGGACTGGACTGTGATCCCTGTGGGACTGGACTGTGATCCTTGTGGGACTGGACTGTGATCCCTGTGGGACTGGACTGTGATCCCTGTGGGACTGGACTGCAACTTCTGGGGACTGGACTGTAATTCCTGTGGGACTGAACTGTGACCGCTGTGGGACTGGACTGTGATCCCTTTGGGACTGGATTGTGACCGCTGTGGGACATGACTGTGATCCCTGTTGGACTGGACTGTGATCCCTGTGGGACAGGACTGTGACCCCTGTGGGACAGGACTGTGATCCCTGTGGGACTGGACTGTGATCCCTGTGGGACTGGACTGTGATCCCTGTGGGACTGGATTGTGATCCTTGTGGGACTGGACTGTGATCCCTGTGGGACAGGACTGTGATCCCTGTGGGACTGGACTGCAACTTCTGGGGACTGGACTGTAATTCCTGTGGGACTGAACTGTGACCGCTGTGGGACTGGACTGTGATCCCTTTGGGACTGGATTGTGACCGCTGTGGGACATGACTGTGATCCCTGTTGGACTGGACTGTGATCCCTGTGGGACAGGACTGTGACCCCTGTGGGACAGGACTGTGATCCCTGTGGGACTGGACTGTGATCCCTGTGGGACTGGACTGTGATCCCTGTGGGACTGGATTGTGACCGCTGTGGGACTGGACTGTGATCCCTGTTGGACTGGACTGTGACCCCTGTGGGACAGGACTGTGATCCTTGTGGGACTGGATTATGACCGCTGTGGTATATGACTGTGATCCCTCTGGGACTGGACTCTGATCCCTGTTGAACTCGACTGTGACCCCTGTGCGACTGGACTGTGATCCTTGTGGGACTGGACTGTGATCCCTGTGGGACTGGACTGTGATCCCTGTGGGACTGGACTGTGAACCTTGTGGGACTGGACTGTGATCCCTGTGGGACAGCACTGTGATCCCTGTGGGTCTGCACTGTGATCCCTGTAGGACTGGACTATGATCCCTGTGGGACTGGACTGTGATCCCTGTGGGACTGGATTGTGACCGCTGTGGGACAGGTCTGAGATCCCTGTGGGACTGGACTGTGACCCCTGTGGGATAGGGCTGTGATTCCTGTTGGACTAAACTTTGATCCCTATGGGACTGGACTGTGACCACTTTGGGACAGGACTGTGATCCTTGTGGGACTGGACTGTTACCCCTGTGGGATAGGGCTGTGATTCCTGTTGGACTAAACTTTGATCCCTGTGGGACTGGACTGTGACCGCTGTGGGCTAGGACTTTGATCCCTGTGCGACTGGACTGTGACCCCTGTGGGACAGGACTGTGATCCCTGTTGGACTAAACTTTGATCCCTGTGGGACTGAACTGTGACCGCTGTGGAACAGGACTGTGATCCCTGTGGGACTGGTCTGTGATCCCATTTGGACTAACCTGTGACCCCTGTGGGACAGGACTGTGACATCTGTGGTACTGGACTGTAACCCGTGTGGAACTGGAATCTAATCCCTGTGGAAATGGACTGTGACCCCTGTGCGACTGGACTGTGATCCCTGTGGGACTGGACTGTGATCCCTGTGGGACTGGACTGTGATCCCTGTGGGACTGGACTGTGAATCTTGTGGGACTGGACTGTGATCCCTGTGGGCTAGGACTTTGATCCCTATGGGACTGGACAGTGACCCCTGTGGGACAGGACTGTGATCCCTGTTGGACTAAACTTTGATCCCTGTGGGACTGAACTGTGACCGCTGTGGAACAGGACTGTGATCCCTGTGGGACTGGTCTCTGATCCCTTTTGGACTAAACTGTGACCCCTGTGGGACAGGACTGTGACCCCTGTGGTAATGGACTGTAACCCGTGTGGAACTGGAATCTAATCCCTGTGGAACTGGACTGTAACCCCTGTGCGACTGGACTGTGATCCCTGTGGAACTGGACTGTAACCCCTGTGCGACTGGACTGTAATCCCTGTGGGACTGGACTGTGATCCCTGTGGGACTGGACTGTGATCCCTGTGGGACTGGACTGTGAACCTTGTGGGACTGGACTGTGATCCCTGTTGGACTGGACTGTGACCCCTGTGGGACAGGACTGTGATCCTTGTGGGCCCTGGATTGTGACCGCTGTGGGATATGACTGTGATCCCTGTGGGACTGGACTGTGATCCCTTTTGGACTAAACTATGACCCCTGTGGGACAGGACTGTGATCCCTGTGGGACTGGACAGTGATCCCTGTGGGACTGGACTGTGATCCCTGTGGGACTGCACTGTGAACCTTGTGGGACTGGACTGTGATCCCTGTGGGACAGCACTGTGATCCCTGTGGGACTGGACTTTGACCCCTGTGGGACTGGACTGTGATCCCTGTGGGACTGGACTGTGACCCCTGTGGGACAGGACTGTGATCCTTGTGGGACTGGATTGTGACCCCTGTGGGACTGGTCTGTGATCCCTGTGGGACTGGACTGTGATCCCTGTGGGACTGGACTGTGATCCCTGTGGGACTGGACTGTGATCCCTGTGGGACAGGACTGTGATCCCTGTGGGACTGGACTGCAACTTCTGGGGACTGGACTGTAATTCCTGTGGGACTGAACTGTGACCGCTGTGGGACTGGACTGTGATCCCTGTGGGACTGGATTGTGACCCCTGTGGGACTGGACTGTGATCCCTGTGGGACTGGACTGTGAGCCCTGTGGTACTGGAATGTGATCCCTGTGGGACTGGATTGTGACCGCTGTGGGACAGGACTGTGATCCCTGTGGGACTGCACTGTGACCCCTGTGGGACTGGACGATGATCCCTATGGGACTGGACTGTGATCCCTGTGGGACTGGACTGTGATCCCTGTGGGACTGGACTGTGACCACTGTGGGACAGAACTGTGATCCCTGTTGGACTGGTCTGTGACCCCTGTAGGTCAGGACTGTGATCCCTGTTGGACTAAACTTTGATCCCTGTGGGACTGGACTGTGACACCTGTGGACAGGTCTGTGACCCCTGTGGGACTGGACTGTGATCCCTGTGGGACTGGAATGTGACCCCTGTGATTTGGACTGTGATCCCTGTTGGACTAAACTTTGATCCCTGTGGGACTGGACTGTGACCGCTGTGGGACTGGAATGTGATCCCTTTTGGACTAAACTGTGACCCCTGTGGAACAGGACTGTGACCCCTGTGGTACTGGACTGTAACCCGTGTGGAACTGGACTGTGATCCCTGTTGGACTGAACTTTGATTACTGTGGGACTGGAATATGACCTCTGTGGGACTGGAGTGTGACCAATGTGGGACAGGATTGTGATCCCTGTTGGACCAAACATTGATCCCTGTGGGACTGGACTGTGAACTCTGTGGGACAGGACTGATACCCCTGTGGGACTGGACTGTAACCCCTGTGGGATAGCACTGTAATCCCTCTGAGACTGGACTGTGAGCCCTGAGGGACTGGACTGTAACCCCTGTGGGACAGCACTGTGATCCCTGTGGATAAGGAATGTGATCCCTGTGGGACTGGACTGTGATCCCTGTGGGACTGGATTGTGACCGCTGTGGAACATGACTGTGATCCCTGTTGGACTGGACTGTGATCCCTGTGGGACTGGACTGTGACCCCTGTGGGACAGGACTGTGACCCCTGTGGGACTGGACTTAGATCCCTATGGGAATGGTCTGTGATCCCTGTGGGACTGAACTGGGATCCCTGTGGGAGTGGACTGTGACCACTTTGGGACAGGACTGTGATCCCTGTTGGACTGGACTGTGACCCCTGTGGGACTGGAATGTGATCCCTGTGGGACTGGATTGTGATCCCTGTTGGACAAAACTTTGATCCCTGTAGGACGGGACTGTGACCTCTGTCGGACAGGACTGTGACCCCTGTGGGACTGGACTGTGATCCCTGTGGGACTGGACTGTGACCCCGGTGGGATAGGACTGTGATCCCTGTTGGACTAAACTTTGATCCCTGTGGGACTGGACTGTGACCGCTGTGGGCTAGGACTGTGATCCCTGTGGGACTGGACTGCGACCGCTGTGGGACAGGACTGTGATCCCTGTTGGACGAAACTTTGATCCCTGTGGTACAGGACTGTGATACCTTTGGGACAGGACTGTGATCCCTGTGGGACTGGACTGTGATCCCTGTTGGACTGAACTTTGATTCCTGTGGGACTGGACTGTGACCGCTGTGGGACAGGACTGTGACCCCTGTAGGACTGGACTATGATCCCTATGGGACTGGACTGTGATCCCTGTGGGACTGGACTGTGATCCCTGTGGGACTGCACTGTGACCCCTGTGTGACAGGACTGTGATCCCTGTGGGACTGGACTGTGATCCTTGTGGGACTGGACTGTGATCCCTGTGGGACTGGACTGTAACCCCTGTGGGACAGGACTGTGACCCCTGTGGGACTGGACTGTGACCGCTGTGGGACTGGACTGTGATCCCTGTGGGACTGGACTGTGACCCCGGTGGGATAGGACTGTGATCCCTGTTGGACTAAACTTTGATCCCTGTGGGACTGGACTGTGACCGCTGTGGGCTAGGACTGTGATCCCTGTGGGACTGGACTGCGACCGCTGTGGGACAGGACTGTGATCCCTGTTGGACTAAACTTTGATCCCTGTGGTACAGGACTGTGATCCCTGTTGAACTATCTTTGATCCCTGTGGGACTGGACTGTGACCGCTGTGGGACAGGACTGTGACCCCTGTAGGACTGGACTATGATCCCTATGGGACTGGACTGTGATCCCTGTGGGACTGGACTGTGATCCCTGTGGGACTGCACTGTGACGCCTGTGTGACAGGACTGTGATCCCTGTGGGACTGGACTGTGATCCTTGTGGGACTGGACTGTGATCCCTGTGGGACTGGACTGTGATCCCTGTGGGACTGGACTGCAACTTCTGGGGACTGGACTGTAATTCCTGTGGGACTGAACTGTGACCGCTGTGGGACTGGACTGTGATCCCTGTGGGACTGGATTGTGATCCTTGTGGGACTGGACTGTGATCCCTGTGGGACAGGACTGTGATCCCTGTGGGACTGGACTGCAACTTCTGGGGACTGGACTGTAATTCCTGTGGGACTGAACTGTGACCGCTGTGGGACTGGACTGTGATCCCTGTGGGACTGGATTGTGACCCCTGTGGGACTGGACTGTGATCCCTGTGGGACTGGACTGTGAGCCCTGTGGTACTGGAATGTGATCCCTGTGGGACTGGATTGTGACCGCTGTGGGACAGGACTGTGATCCCTGTGGGACTGCACTTTGACCCCTGTGGAACTGGAATGTGATCCCTGTGGGACTGGATTGTGACCGCTGTGGGACTGGACTGTGATCCCTGTGGGACTGGATTGTGACCACTGTGGGACAGGACTGTGATCCCTGTTGGACTGGTCTGTGACCCCTGTAGGTCAGGACTGTGATCCCTGTTGGACTAAACTTTGATCCCTGTGGGACTGGACTGTGACACCTGTGGACAGTCTGTGACCCCTGTGGGACTGGACTGTGATCCCTGTGGGACTGGAATGTGACCCCTGTGATTTGGACTGTGATCCCTGTTGGACTAAACTTTGATCCCTGTGGGACTGGACTGTGACCGCTGTGGGCTAGGACTGTGATCCCTGTGGGACTGGACTGTGACCCCTGTGGGACAGGACTGTGATCTCCCTGTTGGACTGAACTTTGATTCCTGTGGGACTGGAATATGACCCCTGTGGGACTGGAGTGTGACCAATGTGGGACAGGATTGTGATCCCTGTTGGACTAAACTTTGATCCCTGTGGGACTGGACTGTGAACTCTGTGGGACAGGACTGAGACCCCTGTGGGACTGGACTGTAACCCCTGTGGGACAGCACTGTAATCAATCTGAGACTGGACTGTGAGCCCTGTGGGACTGGACTGTAACCACTGTGGGACAGCACTGTGATCCCTGTGGATAAGGAATGTGATCCCTGTGGGACTGGACTGTGATCCCTGTGGGACTGGATTGTGACCGCTGTGGAACATGACTGTGATCCCTGTTGGACTGGACTGTGATCCCTGTGGGACTGGACTGTGACCCCTGTGGGACAGGACTGTGACCCCTGTGGGACTGGACTGTGATCCTTGTGGGACTGGATTTTGATCCCTGTGAGACTGAACTGTGACACCTGTGGGATTGGACTGTGACCCCTGTGCGACACGACTGTGATCCCTGTGGGACTGGACTGTGATCCTTGTGGGACTGGACTGTGATCCCTGTGGGACTGGACTGTAACCCCTGTGGGACAGGACTGTGACCTCTGTGGGACTGGGCTGTGACCGCTGTGGGACAGCACTGTGATCCCTGTGGGACTGGAATGCAACTTTTGGGGACCGGACTGTAATTCCTGTGGGACTGGACTGTGATCCCTGTGGGACTGGACTGTGATCCCTGTGGGACTGGACTGTGACCGCTGTGGGACAGGACTGTGATCCCTGTTGAACTATCTTTGATCCCTGTGGGACTGGACTGTGACCGCTGTGGGACAGGACTGTGACCCCTGTAGGACTGGACTATGATCCCTATGGGACTGGACTGTGATCCCTGTGGGACTGGACTGTGATCCCTGTGGGACTGGACTGTGACCACTGTGGGACAGGACTGTGATCCCTGTGGGACTGGACTGTGACCGCTGTGGGACAGGACTGTGACCCCTGTGGGACTGGACTTAGATCCCTATGGGAATGGACTGTGATCCCTGTGGGACTGGACTGTGATCCCTGTGGGACTGGACTGTGACCACTGTGGGACAGGACTGTGATCCCTGTTGGACTGGACTGTGACCCCTGTAAGTCAGGACTGTGATCCCTGTTGGACTAAACTTTGATCCCTGTGGGACATGACAGTGACCCCTGTGGACAGGACTGTGACCCCTGTGGGGCTGGACTGTGATCACTGTGGGACTGGACTGCTACCCCTGTGGGATAGGACTGTGATCCCTGTTGGACTAAACTTTGATCCCTGTGGGACTGGACTGTGACCGCTGTGGGCTAGGACTGTGATCCCTGTGGGACTGGACTGTGACCGCTGTGGGACAGGACTGTGATCCCTGTTGGACGAAACTTTGATCCCTGTGGTACAGGACTGTGATACCTTTGGGACAGGACTGTGATCCCTGTTGGACTGAACTTTGATTCCTGTGGGACTGGACTGTGACCGCTGTGGGACAGGACTGTGACCCCTGTAGGACTGGACTATGATCCCTATGGGACTGGACTGTGATCCCTGTGGGACTGGACTGTGATCCCTGTGGGACTGCACTGTGACCCCTGTGTGACAGGACTGTGATCCCTGTGGGACTGGACTGTGATCCTTGTGGGACTGGACTGTGATCCCTGTGGGACTGGACTGTAACCCCTGTGGGACAGGACTGTGACCCCTGTGGGACTGGACTGTGACCGCTGTGGGACTGGACTGTGATCCCTGTGGGACTGGACTGTGACCCCGGTGGGATAGGACTGTGATCCCTGTTGGACTAAACTTTGATCCCTGTGGGACTGGACTGTGACCGCTGTGGGCTAGGACTGTGATCCCTGTGGGACTGGACTGCGACCGCTGTGGGACAGGACTGTGATCCCTGTTGGACTAAACTTTGATCCCTGTGGGACTGGACTGTGATCCTTGTGGGACTGGACTGTGATCCCTGTGGGACTGGACTGTGATCCCTGTGGGACTGGACTGCAACTTCTGGGGACTGGACTGTAATTCCTGTGGGACTGAACTGTGACCGCTGTGGGACTGGACTGTGATCCCTGTGGGACTGGATTGTGATCCTTGTGGGACTGGACTGTGATCCCTGTGGGACAGGACTGTGATCCCTGTGGGACTGGACTGCAACTTCTGGGGACTGGACTGTAATTCCTGTGGGACTGAACTGTGACCGCTGTGGGACTGGACTGTGATCCCTTTGGGACTGGATTGTGACCGCTGTGGGACATGACTGTGATCCCTGTTGGACTGGACTGTGATCCCTGTGGGACAGGACTGTGACCCCTGTGGGACAGGACTGTGATCCCTGTGGGACTGGACTGTGAGCCCTGTGGTACTGGAATGTGATCCCTGTGGGACTGGATTGTGACCGCTGTGGGACAGGACTGTGATCCCTGTGGGACTGCACTGTGACCCCTGTGGAACTGGACTGTGATCCCTGTGGGACTGGACTGTGACCGCTGTGGGACATGACTGTCACCCCTGTGGTACTGGAATGTGATCCCTGTGGGACAGGATTGTGATCCCTGTTGGACTAAACTTTGATCCCTGTGGGACTGGACTGTGAACTCTGTGGGACAGGACTGAGACCCCTGTGGGACTGGACTGTAACCCCTGTGGGACAGCACTGTAATCCCTCTGAGACTGGACTGTGATCCCTGTGGGACATGACTGTGACCCCTGTGGACAGGACTGTGACCCCTGTGGGACTGGACTGTGATCACTGTGGGACTGGACTGCTACCCCTGTGGGATAGGACTGTGATCCCTGTTGGACTAAACTTTGATCCCTGTGGGACTGGACTGTGACCGCTGTGGGCTAGGACTGTGATCCCTGTGGGACTGGACTGTGACCCCTGTGGGACAGGACTGTGATCACTGTTGGACTAAACTTTGTTTCCTGTGGGACTGGAATATGACTCCTGTTCGACTGGAGTGTTACCGCTGTGGGACAGGACTGTGATCCCTGTTGGACTAAACTTTGATCCCTGTGGGACTGGACTGTGACCCCTGTGGGACAGCACTGTGATCCCTGTGGATAAGGAATGTGAACCCGTGTGGAACTGGACTGTGATCCCTGTGGGACTGGACTGTGATCCATGTGGGACTGGATTTTGATCCCTGTGAGACTGAACTGTGACACCTGTGGGACTGGACTGTGACCCCTGTGTGACACGACTGTGATCCCTGTGGGACTGGACTGTGATCCTTGTGGGACTGGACTGTGATCCCTGTGGGACTGGACTGTAACCCCTGTGGGACAGGACTGTGACCCCTGTGGGACTGGACTGTGACCGCTGTGGGACAGGACTGTGATCCCTGTGGGACTGGAATGCAACTTTTGGGGACTGGACTGTAATTCCTGTGGGACTGAACTGTGAACGCCGTGGAACAGGACTGTGATCCCTGTGGGACTGGATTGTGATCCCTGTGGGACTGGACTGTGACCCCTGTGGGACTGGACTGTGATCCCTGTGGGACTGGACAATAACCCCTGTGGGACTGGACTGTGATCCCTGTGGGACTGGATTGTGACCGCTGTGGGACATATCTGTGATCCCTGTTGGACTGGACTGTGATCCCTGTGGGACTGGACTGTGACCCCTGTGGGACTGGACTGTGATCCCTGTGGGACTGGACAATAACCCCTGTGGGACAGGACTGTGATCCCTGTTGAACTATCTTTGATCCCTGTGGGACTGGACTGTGACCGCTGTGGGACAGGACTGTGACCCCTGTAGGACTGGACTATGATCCCTATGGGACTGGACTGTGATCCCTGTGGGACTGGACTGTGATCCCTGTGGGACTGGACTGTGACCACTGTGGGACAGGACTGTGATCCCTGTGGGACTGGACTGTGACTGCTGCGGGACAGGACTGTGACCCCTGTGGGACTGGACTTAGATCCCTATGGGAATGGACTGTGATCCCTGTGGGACTGGACTGTGATCCCTGTGGGACTGGACTGTGACCACTGTGGGACAGGACTGTGATCCCTGTTGGACTGGACTGTGACCCCTGTAAGTCAGGACTGTGATCCCTGTTAGACTAAACTTTGATCCCTGTGGGACATGACTGTGACCCCTGTGGACAGGACTGTGACCCCTGTGGGGCTGGATTGTGATCACTGTGGGACTGGACTGCTACCCCTGTGGGATAGGACTGTGATCCCTGTGGGACTGGACTGTGACCCCTGTGGGACAGGACTGTGAACCCTGTTGGACTAAACTTTGATCCCTGTGGGACTGGACTGTGAACTCTGTGGGAAAGGACTGTGACCCCTGTGGGACTGAACTGTGACCGCTGTGGAACAGGACTGTGATCCCTGTGGGACTGGATTGTGACCCCTGTGGTACTGGACTGTAACCCGTGTGGAACTGGACTGTGATCCTTGTTGGACTGGTACTTTGTTTCCTGTGGGACTGGAATATGACTCCTGTGGGACTGGAGTGTTACCGCTGTGGGACAGGACTGTGATCCCTATTGGACCAAACTTTGATCCCTGTGGGAATGGACTGTGAACTCTGTGGGAAAGGACTGTGACCCCTGTGGGACTGGACTGTAACCCCTGTGGGATAGCACTTTGATCCCTCTGGGACTGGACTGTGAGCCCTGTGGGACTGGACTGTAACCCTTGTGGGACAGCACTGTGATCCCTGTGGATAAGGAATGTGAACCCGTGTGGAACTGGACTGTGATCCCTGTGGGACTGGACTGTGATCCTTGTGGGACTGGATTTTGATCCCTGTGAGACTGAACTGTGACACCTGTGGGACTGGACTGTGACCCCTGTGTGACACGACTGTGATCCCTGTGGGACTGGACTGTGATCCTTGTGGGACTGGACTCTGATCCCTGTGGGACTGGACTGTAACCCCTGTGGGACAGGACTGTGACCCCTGTGGGACTGGACTGTGACCGCTGTGGGACAGGACTGTGATCCCTGTGGGACTGGAATGCAACTTCTGGGGACTGGACTGTAATTCCTGTGGGACTGAACTGTGACCGCTGTGGGACTGGACTGTGATCCCTGTGGGACTGGATTGTGACCGCTGTGGGACATGACTGTGATCCCTGTTGGACTAGACTGTGATCCCTGTGGGACTGGACTGTGACCCCTGTGGGAATGGACTGTGATCCCTGTTGGACTGGACTGTGACCCCTGTGGGACAGGACTGTGATCCTTGTGGGACTGGATTGTGACCGCTGTGGGATATGACTGTGATCCCTGTGGGACTGGAATCTGATCCCTGTGGAACTGGACTGTGACCCCTGTGCGACTGGACTGTGATCCCTGTGGGACTGGACTGTGATCCCTGTGGGACTGGACTGTGATCCCTGTGGGGCTGGACTGTGAACCTTGTGGGACTGGACTGTGATCCCTGTGGGACAGCACTGTGACCCCTGTGGGACTTGACTGTAACCCCTGTGGGACAGCACTGTGATCCCTCTGGGACTGGACTGTGAGCCCTGTGGGACTGGACTGTAACCCCTATGGGACAGCACTGTGATCCCTGTGGACAAGGAATGTGAACCCGTGTGGAACTGGACTGTGATCCCTGTGGGACTGGACTGTGATCCTTGTGGGACTGGACTTTGATCCCTGTGAGACTGAACTGTGACACCTGTGGGACTGCACTGTGACCCCTGTGTGACTGGACTGTGATCCCTGTGGGACTGGACTGTGATCCTTGTGGGACTGGACTGTGATCCCTGTGGGACTGGACTGTGATCCCTGTGGGACTGGACTGTAACCCCTGTGGGACAGGACTGTGACCCCTGTGGGACTGGACTGTGACCGCTGTGGGACAGGACTGTGACCGCTGTGGGACAGGACTGTGATCCCTGTGGGACTGGACTGCAACTTCTGGGGACTGGACTGTAATTCCTGTGGGACTGAACTGTGACCGCTGTGGGACTGGACTGTGATCCCTGTGGGACTGGATTGTGACCGCTGTGGGACATGACTGTGATCCCTGTTGGACTGGACTGTGATCCCTGTGGGACAGGACTGTGACCCCTGTGGGACTGGACTTTGATCCCTGTGGGACTGGACTGTGAGCCCTGTGGTACTTGAATGTGATCCCTGTGGGACTGGATTGTGACCGCTGTGGGACAGGACTGTGATCCATTTGGGACTGCACTGTGACCCCTGTGGAACTGGACTGTGATCCCTGTGGGACTGGACTGTGACCGCTGTGGGACATGACTGTCACCCCTGTGGGACTGGATTGTGATCCCTGTTGGACAAAACTTTGATCCCTGTAGGACTGGACTGTGAACCCTGTGGGACTGGACGATGATCCCTATGGGACTGGACTGTGATCCCTGTGGGACTGGACTGTGATCCCTGTGGGACTGGACTGTGACCACTGTGGGACAGAACTGTGATCCCTGTTGGACTGGTCTGTGACCCCTGTAGGTCAGGACTGTGATCCCTGTTGGACTAAACTTTGATCCCTGTGGGACTGGACTGTGACACCTGTGGACAGGTCTGTGACCCCTGTGGGACTGGACTGTGATCCCTGTGGGACTGGAATGTGACCCCTGTGATTTGGACTGTGATCCCTGTTGGACTAAACTTTGATCCCTATGGGACTGGACTGTGACCACTGTGGGACAGGACTGTGATCCCTGTTGGACTGGTCTGTGACCCCTGTAGGTCAGGACTGTGATCCCTGTTGGACTAAACTTTGATCCCTGTGGGACTGAACTGTGACCGCAGTGGAACAGGACTGTGATCCCTGTGGGACTGGACTGTGATCCCTTTTGGACTAAACTGTGACCCCTGTGGAACAGGACTGTGACCCCTGTGGTACTGGACTGTAACCCGTGTGGAACTGGACTGTGATCTCCCTGTTGGACTGAACTTTGATCCCTGTGGGACTGGACTGTGAACTCTGTGGGACAGGACTGATACCCCTGTGGGACTGGACTGTAACCCCTGTGGGACAGCACTGTAATCCCTCTGAGACTGGACTGTGAGCCCTGTGGGACTGGACTGTAACCCCTGTGGGACAGCACTGTGATCCCTGTGGATAAGGAATGTGATCCCTGTGGGACTGGACTGTGATCCCTGTGGGACTGGATTGTGACCGCTGTGGAACATGACTGTGATCCCTGTTGGACTGGACTGTGATCCCTGTGGGACTGGACTGTGACCCCTGTGGGACAGGACTGTGACCCCTGTGGGACTGGACTTAGATCCCTATGGGAATGGACTGTGATCCCTGTGGGACTGAACTGTGATCCCTGTGGGAGTGGACTGTGACCACTTTGGGACAGGACTGTGATCCCTGTTGGACTGGACTGTGACCCCTGTAAGTCAGGACTGTGATCCCTGTTGGACTAAACTTTGATCCCTGTGGGGCTGGACTGTGAATCCTGTGGACAGGACTGTGACCCCTGTGGGACTGGACTGTGATCACTGTGGGACTGGACTGCTACCCCTGTGGGATAGGACTGTGATCCCTGTTGGACTAAACTTTGATCCCTGTGGGACTGGACTGTGACCGCTGTGGGCTAGGACTGTGATCCCTGTGGGACTGGACTGTGACACCTGTGGGACAGGACGGTGATCCCTGTGGGACTGGATTGTGACTACTGTGGGATATGACTGTGATCCCTGTGGGACTGGAATCTGATCCCTGTGGAACTGGACTGTGACCCCTGTGCGACTGGACTGTGATCCCTGTGGGACTGGACTATGATCCCTGTGGGACTGGACTGTGAACCTTGTGGGACTGGACTGTGATCCCTGTGGGACAGCACTGTGATCCCTGTGGGACTGGACTGTGACCCCTGTGGGACTGGACTGTGATCCCTGTGGGACTGGATTGTGACCGCTGTGGGACTGGACTGTGATCCCTGTGGGACTGGACTGTGAACCTTGTGCGACTGGACTGTGATCCCTTTTCGACTAAACCGTGACCCCTGTGGGACAGGACTGTGACCCCTGTGGTACTGGACTGTAACCCGTGTGGAACTGGACTGTGATCCCTGTTGGACTGAACTTTGATTCCTGTGGGACTGGAATATGAGCCCTGTGGGACTGGAGTGTTACCGCTGTGGGACAGGACTGTGATCCCTGTTGGACTAAACTTTGATCCCTGTGGGATGGGACTGTGAACTCTGTGGGACAGGACTGTGACCCCTGTGGGACTTGACTGTAACCCCTATGGGACAGCACTGTGATCCCTGTGGACAAGGAATGAGAACCCGTGTGGAACTGGACTGTGATCCCTGTGGGACTGGACTGTGATCCTTGTGGGACTGGACTTTGATCCCTGTGAGACTGAACTGTGACATCTGTGGGACTGCACTGTGACCCCTGTGGGACTGGACTGTGACCGCTGTGGGACAGGACTGTGACCGCTGTGGGACAGGACTGTGATCCCTGTGGGACTGGAATGCAACTTCTGGGGACTGGACTGTAATTCCTGTGGGACTGAACTGTGACCGCTGTGGGACTGGACTGTGATCCCTGTGGGACTGGATTGTGACTGTCGAAATCTCGACCTCAGAAAAGAATGACTCCGACACTTACAGCTCCGATGGAAGTTTCCCTTTTAATTTACTTGCTCGCAAGGGGTAGGTTTCACTCAGTCAAGGGCAAAATGAAACCTCCGCAATGGTACAGCTTCACAAGATATTTATACAGTAAAACCCAAGTTCTGGCCTCTCCCTGTGTATTGCTCTGTCTTACAGTCAGTGAATACAGATAAAGAGTTAATTACTATATCCTGGTCCTGAAATGGTGTCAAGATATTTCCTTTTGTCAGGGTTATCAGAAAGCCAAACGGCCATTACTCCATGAGTCATAGGTAATGGGCTATCACCTGTCTTGTATTGTATCAGGATTATCCAATTTCCTGGTCAGTTTACCTGTTTGCTTCAAATGGATGAGGTAAAGGAAAGAGATAATGGCTAGAAGATAAGGGTGGGGTGACATGGAACTCCTGTAGTGTAGACAATAGGAGAGCACCATGGGGGTTACTTGTCTCAGCATGACTTGTCTCCTAGCTGTCTGATAACCATCAGTCATCTAACAGCAGATTTAGCTGTTCATAATAAGCTGGCTGCTAAAATGCAGAAAGTTCTGGAAGGGCCAGGACTCCATTTTAATCAAAAGGCACACAAATACCGTATGGTATCAGCTTAGATAAAAATACATTTCCACATTCCCCCATTTTGTCCTTCACAAGGACAACTCAATCAATTCTGATCTTGTACAGTCTCTCCATTTCCATTTCTTTTAGTTTCATTACTCACTAGGCATATTATACCCTCAGGATTTCCTATTCTGGGAGTAATGCTTAGGAAGGGAGGCTGATGGTTATTATCATAATTGGGCTGGTACCATCCCTGGAAGGCTGTAAGTTTATACCCTGCCGACATCCATTCTGTTTGCTCCTTTGTTTCTGGCCCCTTAGTTAGTTTTGTCCTGTTTTGCACTGTCAACCATTCTACCATTTCTGATTCGTTAAAGGGGACAGATCTCAGGGGAATACCCCCCCTGGAGTGGACAGGTACATGGGAACATATCCAGCAACTCGACAAGTTTCTTTCTTGAGCATACCTATGACTCAGTGCCATAAATACGTTTACGTGCAATTCCCTTCGGTGGTGGGTCTGTACCCCTGGTGTAATCAATAATGCGAAGTAAAACCCTGTCAAGCCCAGCACCATCAGTCCCCATAGTCCATACAGTTCTTTATTCAGTCTTCCTTTTTCTGTTCCTCTGATTCCTTCGTCCCTTCCTCCTGGTCGGGTGCCCATTTGCAATGGGATGCGTGGATCCATGTTGGTCTTTCCTTTACCTTGATTGCAGTATTGGTCGCCAGCAAGACCTGGTATGGTCCTTCGAATCTTGGCTGTAGACTGCTTTTCCTTTTAAAAATCTTGATGTAAACGAATTCCCCTGGCTCCAGGTTATGACACTTCCCTTCCGCTGGCTTGACTTGGGCTTCCTTTACCTGTGAATGAAAGCTGGAAATACATTTGGTTAGTGCAATACAATAATTCAACATATTTTCCTCCATTTTGTGGATGTCCATCTGTTTTGCAGTAAATGGTGCTGTAAAAGGTAGTCGTTGGGGACGTCCCATAACTATCTCATGTGGTGACAAGCCTGTTGTTCTGTTGGTTGCAGATCGCATTACCATCAAAGCTAAGGGCAGCAGTTCTGTCCATTTCAGTCCAGTGTCATTGCATAGTTTTGCCAGCTTATTTTTAAGCATTCCATTATATCTTTCAACAAGTCCAGCTGATTGTGGATGATAACTGCAATGAAAACGTTGATTAATCTGTAAAGCTTTACACATTTCTCTTATGACAGTTCCCATGAAATGTGACCCGTTATCACTGGAAAGCTTAGCAGGGATTCCGAAGCGCGGTACAATTTCTTTTAACAAACATTTAGCAACAGTAGTGGCATCGGCCTTTTTACATGGAAAGGCTTCAATCCATCTAGAGAACACATCTACAATAACTAATACATACTTGAATCCCATACACATAGGTAATTCAATAAAATCCATTTGTAAATGTACAAAAGGCCCGACTGGATTTGGGTGGGAGGCAGATTCTACTTTTTCCGTCTTACCCGGATTCATTGTCTGACAGGTAACACAATTTTCACAGATTTGTTTTGCAATTGCCGAAATACCTGGTGCATACCAAGTTGCCAAAATATAATCTGCCAATCCCCCTTTGCCTGCATGTGTGAATGTATGAACACATCGGGCAATCCATGGAAGTAAGGATCTAGGGGCCACCACGCGGCCGTCATGGTGAACCCATATTCCTTCTGGATTTTATAACATTGATCCTTCGTCCAGGTCACCACCTCCTCCGTACTGGCCCAGGTCACCACCTCCTCCGTACTGGCCCAGGTCACCACCTCCTCCGTACTGGCCCAGGTCACCACCTCCTCCGTACTGGCCCAGGTCACCACCTCCTCCGTACTGGCCTGTGTCTGAAAGGCCAGCACGTCATTAATAGTGGGTGGCGGGTCTGAGCAATTATTTTTCCTTAGTGGGAACAATGACACCTGCATCCCCCCTTTCGACAGAGCTGCTGACTTAGCTGCATTATCAGCTCTACCGTGTAGATATTAACTGTGTGTCCTTCAGCCAGAATACAGGCTCGAGTTAACGCAAACAATTCGGCTTGTTGGGCTGAAAAGGAGTCTGGAAGAGAGGCTGTTTCGACAACATTAAACTGAGTTACAATTGCATAAGCTGCTCTAGGTTGGCCCCTATCATTTCGTAGGGCTGATCCGTCAACATAGTACACTAGATCAGGGTTACACATTGGTACATCTGTTAGATTGATACGTGGTTTAGTCACTAATTCGGTTACCATTTCACATGAATGGGGTTCGCCGTCGTCTTCCGTGGGGAGTAGAGTGGCTGGATTTAAGGTAGTACATCTTTTGATGACAAGGTTCGGATTTGATAACAGTTCGACCTCGTATTTAGTGGTTCTCGCGGAGGTTAGGTGTTGGGTGGCACATTTAGTAAGTAAAATCTCGACAGAGTGTGGGATATATAAAATGGTCTGATGATTTAGAGTTATTGTCTGAGCCTGTTGCATAGCATAATAAGCTGCTGCCAACGAAGGAAGACATCCTGGTAGTCCGCGTGCCACTGGGTCTAGTTGGGTACTGAAATACGCTACCGGTCGCTGCCTGTCCCCATGTAACTGAGTCAAAACAGATTGTGCAAAACCCGACTTGTGATGCACAAATAAGTTGAATAGCTTAGTGTAATCTGGTAATCCCAAGGCTGGTGCTGAAGTGAGGGACTGCTTAAGGTTCTGGAAAGCATTCCGGGATACTTCATTCCACATCCTTTAAGCATTGTGAGAATATAGTAGATTCATTCACAGCTCGTAGGTCATGGACAAACCTCCATTTGTGTGGGCTTCTGAACTGGACAAATCTGTGTGTTACACGGACTTCTCATTTATGCTTATAGTGATTCACAGATCACAGAATGTAAAGTACTTGTTTTCTAATCTTATTAAAAGGCCTCCAAACCCAAGATTTTTCCAATACATTCAAAATGTTGATCAAGGAGATCACCTGAAATATCTCAAAATCCCAATTCAATTATTGTACTGCCACTCTTTATCCAAAAAAATCCTCCTACTGAGTTAGAAGCTTTTGTACCAAGATTTTACACCAAGGACAATGAGAGTGTACTCCCCCAGCCTGCACCTCGAGAGACCCACAAAGGCTTTTTAAAAAAAAAGCATTACAACTTTTAACCACCGGGACCATGTCTCAACAAACCCATCCTTTGTGCATTTCCTAGCTCCGTAACCTCTCATCCGAATAAATCCACACCTGCGCTTCTAACTTAAAATGTCTTAAACTTCCCACATACAGGACAACACTATGAAGGGTTAAAAAAAACTTCACTTTGTTTGAAAAAGTGGGCGGAGCTAAAACAAACAGGCAGCTCCACAACTTTTCCAAACAGGTTTCCAGACACAAGGAAAAAAGACAGAAGCACTCTCATTCAAAGACAAGACATTCACGCACTCTCATTCAAAGACAAGACTCTCTCCATTCAATAAAGCTTTTTCTTTTACTAGCTTCATTTTTTTTTTCATAAGTCACTATCAGGTTCTCTTTTTTTTTACATTTGATTTACTTCCTCTGTTAATTTTACATGGGCTTGAAGAATCGGAACCCAGGCCTTTTCTATTACTTTCCTTTTTTTTTGGATCTCTGTTTATAAGACACTCCTGGAGACAAGTTGTTCTCTCTAAATTAAATGAACCATCGGGTGGAAATGGCCTGTTTTCACCCTTAGTCCACTTTACTGGTTTTTGTTTCTTTGGTCAATTGAAGACTGACCACAATTCTGGAGCATGACATAGGCTGGTGTGCCTTTTGTGGTGTTTTAACTTGCTCCGGCACCCATTCTGGATGATTAAGATTTTCCCACAGTTTCTGATCTCACAATCCTTTCGGCCAACCGAGTTCTCTACGCCCACTTCTCCTGGCCGTTACGTGGCCTGAAAAGGCTCTTAATTCGGGCTCAGTCTGGGTGTGTGAGATATGTTGGCACGAACCAATCGTAGTTGATCAATCAGTTACTGTTTCTTTTCTTAATCAATCCTTGTGGTTTTTTTTTTCCGAATCACAATTTTCCCTAGTGACTCTTCCCGTTTCTCTAATGGCAATGACTCACAAAGGTATTGCACACAACAGTAATACAAGGACAACAAACAATATTCCCGTGAGTACACAAATCATAATCTCTAAACAAATTCTCAGTCTGCGTTGTACGCCACTACAGACCGAGTCCTTAACTTATCCTAATAACAGCTGATAAAACTTAAGGTTCCGTACCCAAACTCTTTGATCGATTGCGCTCTTTTTTTTTAATAGTCTTATCACATAAGAACCCCTTCCGAATTAAAAACAATAAAAATCTTATCACATAAGAACCTTCGATCGATTATTAGCGCTTTCTTTTTTTCTTTTCTTTTAATAGTCTTATCACATAAGAACCCCTTCCGAATTAAAAACAATAAAAATCTTATCACATAAGAACCTGGAACCCTTTTCGATCGACTAGCGCTTCCTTACCTACTGAAACCTTCCCCGGGCTGTCTCGAGATTTTTTCCAGAACCTGTTCTCTTCTGCTGGCGAGCTGAGAAAGAAATGGTTATAAAAAAAATACCTTTAACTTTTAAATGCCGAGTCTTGTAGATGCAGTACCTCAGCTGTGGACAACAGATTACATCTGCGATTCAACAGTGAAGAAACCTCTTGTGAGCAAAGGCTCACCTTGTTTGGCCACCGAAGCCTTTCACTGGAGAGGCACTATGCCTGTATCCGTTTTACTCACAGAACAGAGAGTATGCATCTCGGTGGAACCTCCAATAACTGTCGAAATCTCGACCTCAGAAAAGAATGACTCCGACACTTACAGCTCCGGTAGAAGTTTCCCTTTTAATTTACTTGCTCGCAAGGGGTAGGTTTCACTCAGTCAAGGGCCAAATGAAACCTCCGAAATGGTACAGCTTCACAAGATATTTATACAGTAAAACCCAAGTTCTGGCCTCTCCCTGTGTATTGCTCTGTCTTACAGTCAGTGAATACAGATAAAGAGTTAATTACTATATCCTGGTACTGAAATGGTGTCAAGATATTTCCTTTTGTCAGGGTTATCAGAAAGCCAAACGGCCATTACTCCATGAGTCATAGGTAATGGGCTATCACCTGTCTTGTATTGTATCAGGATTATCCAATTTCCTGGTCAGTTTACCTGTTTGCTTCAAATGGATGAGGTAAAGGAAAGAGATAATGGCTAGAAGATAAGGGTGGGGTGACATGGAACTCCTGTAGTGTAGACAATAGGAGAGCACCATGGGGGTTACTTGTCTCAGCATGACTTGTCTCCTAGCTGTCTGATAACCATCAGTCATCTAACAGCAGGTTTAGCTGTTCATAATAAGCTGGCTGCTAAAATGCAGAAAGTTCTGGAAGGGCCAGGACTCCATTTTAATCAAAAGGCACACAAATACCGTATGGTATCAGCTTAGATAAAAATACATTTCCACATGACCGCTGTGGGACATGACTGTGATCCCTGTTGGACTGGACTGTGATCCCTGTGGGACAGGACTGTGACCCCTGTGGGACTGGACTGTGATCCCTGTGGGACTGGACTGTGAGCCCTGTGGTACTGGAATGTGATCCCTGTGGGACTGGATTGTGACCCCTGTGGAACTGGACTGTGACCCCTGTGGGACTGGACTGTGACCGCTGTGGGACATGACTGTCACCCCTGTGGGACTGGATTGTGATCCCTGTTGGACAAAACTTTGATCCCTGTAGGACTGGACTGTGAACCCTGTGGGACTGGACTATGATCCCTATGGGACTGGACTGTGATCCCTGTGGGACTGGACTGTGATCCCTGTGGGACTGGACTGTGACCACTGTGGGACAGAACTGTGATCCCTGTTGGACTGGACTGTGACCCCTGTAGGTCAGGACTGTGATCCCTGTTGGACTAAACTTTGATCTCTGTGGGACTGAACTGTGACCCCTGTGGGACAGGACTGTGATCCCTGTTGGACTAAACTTTGATCTCTGATGGACTGAACTGTGACCGCTGTGGGACAGGACTGTGACCCCTGTGGGACTGGACTGTGATCCCTGTGGGACTGGATTGTAACCCCTGTGGGACATCACTGTGATCCCTGTGGTTAAGGAATGTGATCCCTGTGGGACTGGACTGTGATCCCTGTGGGACTGGACTGTGACACCTGTGGACAGGACTGTGACCCCTGTGGGACTGGACTGTGATCCCTGTGGGACTGGATTGTAACCCCTGTGGGACATCACTGTGATCCCTGTGGTTAAGGAATGTGATCCCTGTGGGACTGGACTGTGATCCCTGTGGGACTGGATTGTGACCGCTGTGGGACATGACTGTGATCCCTGTTGGACTGGACTGTGATCCCTGTGGGACTGGACTGTGATCCCTGTTGGACTGGTCTGTGACCACTGTGGGACAGGACTGTGATCCCTGTTGGACTGGACTGTGACCACTGTGGGACAGGAATGTGATCCCTGTTGGACTGGTCTGTGACCCATGTGGAAGGACTGTGACCCCTGTGGGACTGGACTGTGATCCCTGTGGGACTGGACTCTAACCCCTGTGGGACAGGACTGTGATCCCTGTTGGACTAAACTTTGATCCCTGTGGGACTGGACTGTGACCGCTGTGGCACAGGGCTGTGACCCCTGTGGGACTGGACTTAGATCCCTATGGGAATGGACTGTGATCCCTGTGGGACTGAAATGTGATCCCTGTGGGACTGGAATGCAACTTCTGGGGACTGGACTGTAATTCCTGTGGGACTGAACTGTGACCGCTGTGGGACTGGACTGTGATCCCTGTGGGACTGGATTGTGACTGTCGAAATCTCGACCTCAGAAAAGAATGACTCCGACACTTACAGCTCCGATGGAAGTTTCCCTTTTAATTTACTTGCTCGCAAGGGGTAGGTTTCACTCAGTCAAGGGCAAAATGAAACCTCCGCAATGGTACAGCTTCACAAGATATTTATACAGTAAAACCCAAGTTCTGGCCTCTCCCTGTGTATTGCTCTGTCTTACAGTCAGTGAATACAGATAAAGAGTTAATTACTATATCCTGGTACTGAAATGGTGTCAAGATATTTCCTTTTGTCAGGGTTATCAGAAAGCCAAACGGCCATTACTCCATGAGTCATAGGTAATGGGCTATCACCTGTCTTGTATTGTATCAGGATTATCCAATTTCCTGGTCAGTTTACCTGTTTGCTTCAAATGGATGAGGTAAAGGAAAGAGATAATGGCTAGAAGATAAGGGTGGGGTGACATGGAACTCCTGAAGTGTAGACAATAGGAGAGCACCATGGGGGTTACTTGTCTCAGCATGACTTGTCTCCTAGCTGTCTGATAACCATCAGTCATCTAACAGCAGGTTTAGCTGTTCATAATAAGCTGGCTGCTAAAATGCAGAAAGTTCTGGAAGGGCCAGGACTCCATTTTAATCAAAAGGCACACAAATACCGTATGGTATCAGCTTAGATAAAAATACATTTCCACATGACCGCTGTGGGACATGACTGTGATCCCTGTTGGACTGGACTGTGATCCCTGTGGGACAGGACTGTGACCCCTGTGGGACTGGACTGTGATCCCTGTGGGACTGGACTGTGAGCCCTGTGGTACTGGAATGTGATCCCTGTGGGACTGGATTGTGACCCCTGTGGAACTGGACTGTGACCCCTGTGGGACTGGACTGTGACCGCTGTGGGACATGACTGTCACCCCTGTGGGACTGGATTGTGATCCCTGTTGGACAAAACTTTGATCCCTGTAGGACTGGACTGTGAACCCTGTGGGACTGGACTATGATCCCTATGGGACTGGACTGTGATCCCTGTGGGACTGGACTGTGATCCCTGTGGGACTGGACTGTGACCACTGTGGGACAGAACTGTGATCCCTGTTGGACTGGACTGTGACCCCTGTAGGTCAGGACTGTGATCCCTGTTGGACTAAACTTTGATCTCTGTGGGACTGAACTGTGACCCCTGTGGGACAGGACTGTGATCCCTGTTGGACTAAACTTTGATCTCTGATGGACTGAACTGTGACCGCTGTGGGCTAGGACTGTGATCCCTGTGGGACTGGACTGTGACACCTGTGGACAGGACTGTGACCCCTGTGGGACTGGACTGTGATCCCTGTGGGACTGGATTGTAACCCCTGTGGGACATCACTGTGATCCCTGTGGTTAAGGAATGTGATCCCTGTGGGACTGGACTGTGATCCCTGTGGGACTGGATTGTGACCGCTGTGGGACATGACTGTGATCCCTGTTGGACTGGACTGTGATCCCTGTGGGACTGGACTGTGATCCCTGTTGGACTGGTCTGTGACCACTGTGGGACAGGACTGTGATCCCTGTTGGACTGGACTGTGACCACTGTGGGACAGGACTGTGATCCCTGTTGGACTGGTCTGTGACCCATGTGGAAGGACTGTGACCCCTGTGGGACTGGACTGTGATCCCTGTGGGACTGGACTCTAACCCCTGTGGGACAGGACTGTGATCCCTGTTGGACTAAACTTTGATCCCTGTGGGACTGGACTGTGACCGCTGTGGGACAGGGCTGTGACCCCTGTGGGACTGGACTTAGATCCCTATGGGAATGGACTGTGATCCCTGTGGGACTGAAATGTGATCCCTGTGGGACTGGACTGTGACCACTTTGGGACAGGACTGTGATCCCTGTTGGACTGGACTGTGACCCCTGTAAGTCAGGACTGTGATCCCTGTTGGACTAAACTTTGATCACTGTGGGACTGGACTGTGACCCCTGTGGACAGGACTTTGACCCCTGTGGGACTGGACTGTGATCACTGTGGGACTGGACTGCTAGCCCTGTGGGATAGGACTGTGATCCCTGTTGGACTAAACTTTGATCCCTGTGGGACTGAACTGTGACCGCTGTGGAACAGGACTGTGATCCCTGTGGGACTGGATTGTGATCCCTTTTGGACTAAACTGTGACCCCTGTGGGACAGGACTGGTTCCCCTGTGGCACTGGACTGTAACCCGTGAGGAACTGGACTGTGATCCCTGTTGGACTAAACTTTGATCCCTGTGTGACTGGACTGTGAACTCTGTGGGAAAGGACTGTGACCCCTGTGGGACTAGACTGTAACCCCTGTGGGATAGCACTGTGATCCCTCTGGGACTGGACTGTGAGCCCTGTGGGACTGGACTGTAACCCCTGTGGGACAGCACTGTGATCCCTGTGGATAAGAAATGTGAACCCGTGTGGAACTGGACTGTGATCCCTGTGGGACTGGACTGTGATCCTTGTGGGACTGGATTTTGATCCCTGTGAGACTGAACTGTGAAACCTGTGGGACTGGACTGTGACCCCTGTGTGACACGACTGTGATCCCTGTGGGACTGGACTGTGATCCTTGTGGGACTGGACTGTGATCACTGTGGGACTGGACTGTAACCCCTGTGGGACAGGACTGTGACCCCTGTGGGACTGGAGTGTGACCGCTGTGGGACAGGACTGTGATCCCTGTGGGACTGGATTGTGACCGCTGTGGGACATGACTGTGATCCCTGTTGGACTGGACTGTGATCCCTGTGGGACTGGACTGTGACCTCTGTGCGACTGCACTGTGATCCCTGTTGGACTGGACTGTGACCCCTGTGGGACAGGACTGTGATCCCTGTTGGACTGGACTGTGACCGCTGTGGGACATGACTGTGATCCCTGTGGGACTGGACTGTGACCCCTGTGCGACTGGACTGTGACCCCTGTGGGACAGGACTGTGATCCCTGTTGGACTAGACTGTGATCCCTGTGGGACTGGACTGTGACCCCTGTGCGACTGGACTGTCATCCCTGTTGGACTGGACTGTGACCCGTGTGGGACAGGACTGTGATCCTTGTGGGACTGGATTGTGACCGCTGTGGGATATGACTGTGATCCCTGTGGGACTGGAATCTGATCCCTGTGGAACTGGACTGTGACTCCTGTGCGACTGGAATGTGATCCCTGTGAGATTGGACTGTGATCCCTGTTGGACTGGACTGTGATCCATGTGGGACAGGACTGTGATCCTTGTGGGACTGGACTGTGATCCCTGTGGGACTGGACTGTGATCCCTGTGGGACTGGACTGTGACCACTGTGGGACAGGACTGTGATCCCTGTTGGACTGGACTGCGACCCCTGTGGGACTGGACTCTAACTCCTGTGGGACAGGACTGTGATCCCTGTTGGACTAAACATTGATCCTTGTGGGACTGGACTGTGACCCCTGTGGAAGGACTGTGACCCCTGTGGGACAGGACTGTGATCCCTGTTGGACTAAACTTTGATCCCTGTGGGACTGGACTGTGACCGCTGTGGGACAGGGCTGACACCCCTGTGGGACTGGACTTAGATCCCTATGGGAATGGACTGTGATCCCTGTGGGACTGAACTGCGATCCCTGTGGGACTGGACTGTGACCCCTGTAAGTCAGGACTGTGATCCCGGTTGGACTAAACTTTGATCCCTGTGAGACTGGACAGTGACCCCTGTGGACAGGACTGTGACCCCTGTGGGATAGGACTGTGATCCCTGTTGGATTAAACTTTGATCCCTGTGGGACTGGACTGTGACCGCTGTGGGCTAGGACTGTGATCCCTGTGGGACTGGACTGTGACCCCTGTGGGCAGGACTGTGATCCCTGTTGGACTAAACTTTGATCCCTGTGGGACTGAACTGTGACCGCTGTGGAACAGGACTGTGATCCCTGTGGGACTGGATTGTGATCCCTTTTGGACTAAACTGTGACCCCTGTGGGACAGGACTGTGACCCCTGTGGTACTGGACTGTAACCCGTGTGGAACTGGACTGTGATCCCTGTTGGACTGAACTTTGTTTCCTGTGGGACTGGAATATGACTCCTGTGGGACTGGAGTGTTACCGCTGTGGGACAGGACTGTGATCCCTGTTGGACTAAACTTTGATCCCTGTGTGACTGGACTGTGAACTCTGTGGGAAAGGGCTGTGACACCTGTGGGACTAGACTGTAACCCCTGTGGGATAGCACTGTGATCCCTCTGGGACTGCACTGTGAGCCCTGTGGGACTGGACTGTAACCCCTGTGGGACAGCACTGTGATCCCTGTGGATAAGGAATGTGAACCCGTGTGGAACTGGACTGTGATCCCTGTGGGACTGGACTGTGATCCTTGTGGGACTGGATTTTGATCCCTGTGAGACTGAACTGTGACACCTGTGGGACTGGACTGTGATCCCTGTGTGACACGACTGTGATCCCTGTGGGACTGGACTGTGATCCTTGTGGGACTGGACTGTGATCACTGTGGGACTGGACTGTAACCCCTGTGGGACTGGACTGTGACCGCTGTGGGACAGGACTGTGATCCCTGTACGACTGGATTGTGACCGCTATGGGACATGACTGTGATCCCTGTTGGACTGGACTGTGATCCCTGTGGGACTGGACTGTGACCCCTGTAGGTCAGGACTGTGATCCCTGTTGGACTAAACATTGATCCTTGTGGGACTGGACTGTGACCCCTGTGGAAGGACTGTGACCCCTGTGGGACAGGACTGTGATCCTTGTGGGACTGGACTGTGACCCCTGTGGGACAGGACTGTGATCCTTGTGGGACTGGATTGTGACCGCTGTGGGATATGACTGTGATCCCTGTGGGACTGGAATCTGATCCCTGTGGAACTAGACTGTGACTCCTGTGCGACTGGAATGTGATCCCTGTGAGACTGGACTGTGATCCCTGTTGGACTGGACTGTGATCCCTGTGGGACAGGACTGTGATCCTTGTGGGACTGGACTGTGATCCCTGTGGGACTGGACTGTGATCCTTGTGGGACTGGACTGTGATCCCTGTGGGACTGGACTGTGATCCCTGTGGGACTGGACTGTGACCACTGTGGGACAGGACTGTGATCCCTGTGGGACTGGACTGTGACCACTGTGGGACAGGACTGTGATCCCTGTTGGACTGGACTGCGATCCCTGTTGGACTAAACATTGATCCTTGTGGAACTGGACTGTGATCCCTGTGGGACTGGATTGTGATTCCTTTTGGACTAAACTGTGACCCCTGTGGGACAGGACTGTAACCCGTGTGGAACTGGACTGTGATCCCTGTTGGACTGAACTTTGTTTCCTGTGGGACTGGAATATGACTCCTGTGGGACTGGAGTGTTACCGCTGTGGGACAGGACTGTGATCCCTGTTGGACTAAACTTTGATCCCTGTGTGACTGGACTGTGAACTCTGTGGGAAAGGGCTGTGACACCTGTGGGACTAGACTGTAACCCCTGTGGGATAGCACTGTGATCCCTCTGGGACTGGACTGTGAGCCCTGTGGGACTGGACTGTAACCCCTGTGGGACAGCACTGTGATCCCTGTGGATAAGGAATGTGAACCCGTGTGGAACTGGACTGTGATCCCTGTGGGACTGGACTGTGATCCTTGTGGGACTGGATTTTGATCCCTGTGAGACTGAACTGTGACACCTGTGGGACTGGACTGTGATCCCTGTGTGACACGACTGTGATCCCTGTGGTACTGGACTGTGATCCTTGTGGGACTGGACTGTGATCACTGTGGGACTGGACTGTAACCCCTGTGGGACTGGACTGTGACCGCTGTGGGACAGGACTGTGATCCCTGTGGGACTGGATTGTGACCGCTATGGGACATGACTGTGATCCCTGTTGGACTGGACTGTGATCCCTGTGGGACTGGACTGTGACCCCTGTAGGTCAGGACTGTGATCCCTGTTGGACTAAACATTGATCCTTGTGGGACTGGACTGTGACCCCTGTGGAAGGACTGTGACCCCTGTGGGACAGGACTGTGATCCTTGTGGGACTGGACTGTGACCCCTGTGGGACAGGACTGTAATCCTTGTGGGACTGGATTGTGACCGCTGTGGGATATGACTGTGATCCCTGTGGGACTGGAATCTGATCCCTGTGGAACTGGACTGTGACTCCTGTGCGACTGGAATGTGATCCCTGTGAGACTGGACTGTGATCCCTGTTGGACTGGACTGTGATCCCTGTGGGACTGAACTGTGACCGCTGTGGAACAGGACTGTGATCCCTGTGGGACTGGATTGTGATCCCTTTTGGACTAAACTGTGACCCCTGTGGGACAGGACTGGTTCCCCTGTGGTACTGGACTGTAACCCGTGTGGAACTGGACTGTGATCCCTGTTGGACTGAACTTTGTTTCCTGTGGGACTGGAATATGACTCCTGTGGGACTGGAGTGTTACCGCTGTGGGACAGGACTGTGATCCCTGTTGGACTAAACTTTGATCCCTGTGTGACTGGACTGTGAACTCTGTGGGAAAGGACTGTGACCCCTGTGGGACTAGACTGTAACCCCTGTGGGATAGCACTGTGATCCCTCTGGGACTGGATTGTGAGCCCTGTGGGACTGGACTGTAACCCCTGTGGGACAGCACTGTGATCCCTGTGGATAAGGAATGTGAACCCGTGTGGAACTGGACTGTGATCCCTGTGGGACTGGACTGTGATCCTTGTGGGACTGGATTTTGATCCCTGTGAGACTGAACTGTGACACCTGTGGGACTGGACTGTGACCCCTGTGTGACACGACTGTGATCCCTGTGGGACTGGACTGTGATCCTTGTGGGACTGGACTGTGACCCCTGTGTGACACGACTGTGATCACTGTGGGACTGGACTGTAACCCCTGTGGGACAGGACTGTGACCCCTGTGGGACTGGACTGTGACCGCTGTGGGACAGGACTGTGATCCCTGTGGGACTGGATTGTGACCGCTATGGGACATGACTGTGATCCCTGTTGGACTGGACTGTGATCCCTGTGGGACTGGACTGTGACCCCTGTGCGACTGGACTGTGATCCCTGTTGGACTGGACTGTGACCCCTGTGGGACAGGACTGTGATCCTTGTGGGACTGGATTGTGACTGCTGTGGGATATGACTGTGATCCCTGTGGGACTAGAATCTGATCCCTGTGGAACTGGACTGTGACTCCTGTGCGACTGGACTCTGATCCTGTGGGACTGGACTGTGATCCCTGTTGGACTGGACTGTGATCCCTGTGGGACTGGACTGTGAACCTTGTGGGACTGGACTGTGATCCCTTTGGAACAGCACTGTGATCCCTGTGGGACTGGATTGTGACCGCTGTGGGACTGGACTGTGATCCCTGTGGGACTGGACTGTGAACCTTGTGCGACTGGACTGTGATCCCTTTTCGACTAAACTGTGACCCCTGTGGGACAGGACTGTGACCCCTGTGGTACTGGACTGTAACCCGTGTGGAACTGGACTGTGATCCCTGTTGGACTGAACTTTGATTCCTGTGGGACTGGAATATGAGCCCTGTGGGACTGGAGTGTTACAGCTGTGGGACAGGACTGTGATCCCTGTTGGACTAAACTTTGATCCCTGTGGGACGGGACTGTGAACTCTGTGGGACAGGACTGTGACCCCTGTGGGACTTGACTGTAACCCTTGTGGGACAGCACTGTGATCCCTCTGGGACTGGACTGTGAGCCCTGTGGGACTGGACTGTAACCCCTATGGGACAGCACTGTGATCCCTGTGGACAAGGAATGTGAACCCGTGTGGAACTGGACTGTGATCCCTGTGGAACTGGACTGTGATCCTTGTGGGACAGGACTGTGATCCCTGTGGGGCTGGATTGTGACTCCTGTGGGACTGGACTGTGATCCCTGTTGGACAGAACGGTTATCCCTGTGGGAGTCGACTGTGATCCCTGTGGGACTGGACTGTGATCCCTGTGGGACTGGACTGTGACTCCTGTGGGACTGGACTGCGATCCCTGTGGGGCAGGACTGTGATCCCTGTGGGACAGAACTGTGACGCTTGTTGGACTGGACAGTAATCCCTGTGGGACAGAACGATGATCCATGTGCGACTGGACTGTGATCCCTGTGGGACAGAACTGTGACGCCTGTTGGACTGGACTGTGCTCCCTGTGGGTCAGAACTGTGACCTCTTTGGGACTGGACTGTGTTTTCCCTGTAGGACAGAACTGTGACGCCTGTTGGACTGGACTGTGATCCCTGTGGGACAGAACTGTGACGCCTTTTGGACTGGACTGTGATCCCTGTGGGACAGAACTGTGACGCCTTTTGGACGACACTGTGATCCCTGTGGAACTGGACTGTGTCCGCTGTGGGACTGGACTGTGATCCCTGTGGGACTGGAATGCGATCCCTGTGGGATTGGACTGTGATCCCTGTGGAACTGGTCTGTGATCGCTGTTGGACTGGGTTGTGATCGCAGTGGGATTTGGCTTTGACCCCTGTGGGACTGGACTGTGAACCCTGTGGGGCTGGACTGTGATCACTGTGGGACAGGACTGTGACGTCTGTGAGAGAGGACGTTGACCCCTGTGGGACTGGACTATGATCCCTGTGGTACAGGACTGTGATACCTGTGGGATTTGGCTGTGACCCATGTGGGACTACACTGAAATCCCTGTGGTGCTGGACTCTGACACATTTGCGACTGGACAGTGATGGCTTTGGGATTGGTCTGTGACCCCTGTGGGACAGGACTCTGATCCCTGTGGGATTGGACTCTGATCCCTGTGAGACTGAACTGTGATCCCTGTGGGACAGGAGCGTGATACCTGTGGGACAGGACTGTGATCCCTGTGGGACTGGGCTATGATCCCACTTGGACTGGACCGTGATACCTGTGAGACTGGACTATGATCCCTGGTCGACTGGACTGTGACCCCTGTGGGACTGGAATGTGATCCCTGATGGACTGGATGGTGATCCCTGTGGGACTGGACTTTGATCCCTGTGGGACTGGATTATGATCCCTGTGCGACTGGACTGTGATCCCTGTGGGACTGGACTGTGATCCCTGTGGGACTGGACTGTGATCCCTGTGCGACTGGACTGTGATCCTTGTTGGACTGGAGTGTGACCCCTGTGGGACAGAACTGTCTCCCGTGTGGGACTGGACTGTGCCCCTGTTGGACAGGACTGTGACGCCTGTGGGACTGGACTGTGAACCCTGTGGGACTGGACTGTGAACCCTGTGGGACTGGACTGTGATATTCTTGAGACACGACTGTGACCCCTGTGGGACTGGACTGTGATCCTCGTGGGACTGGACTGTGAACCCTGTGGGACTGGACTGTGATCATTGTGGGACAGGACTGTGACCGCTGTGGGGCAGGACAGTGACCCCTGTGGGACTGGATTGTGATCCTCTTGCGACTGGACTCTGTCCCCTGTGCGACAGGACAGTGGCCCCTGAGGAACTGTAAAGTGATTCTGTGGGACTGGACTGTGATCTCTTTGGCAAAGTACTCTGGCCCCTGTTGGTCTGGACTATAATTCCCGTGTGACTGGAATGTGATTTCTGTGGGACTGTATTGTGATCCCTGTGGGACACAACTGTTATCCCTGTGGGACTGGACCGTGAACCTTGTCGCGCTGGACTGTGATCACTGTGGGACAGTACATTGGCCCCTGTGGGGTAAGATTGAGCCCCTGTAGTACTGGATAGCGATCCCTGTGGGAGAGGACTTTAATGCCTGTGGGACGAGACTGTGATCCCTGTCGGACTGGACTGTGATCCCTCTGGGATAGGACACTGAACCATGTGGGACTGGACTGTGACTCCTGTGGGACTGGACGATGATCCCTGTGGGACTGGACTGTGATCCCTCTGGGACTGGACTGTGACTCCCGTGGGACTGGACTGTGATCCCTGTGGGACAGTACTGTGATCCCTGTGGGACAGAACTGTGACGCTTGTTGGAATGGACTGTAATCCCTGTGGGACAGAACGGTGATCCCTGTGGGACAGGGCTGTGACCTCTGTGAGAGAGGTCTTTGACCCCTGTGGGACTGGACTATGATCCCTGTGGTACAGGACTGTGATACCTGTGGGATTTGGCTGTGACCCCTGTGGGACTACACTGAAATCCCTGTGGTGCTGGACTCTGACACATTTGCGACTGGACAGTGATGGCTATGGGATTGGTCTTTGACCCCTGTGGGACAGGACTCTGATCCCTGTGGGATTGGACACTGATCCCTGTGAGACTGGACTGTGGCCCCTGTGGGATAGGACCGTGATAGCTGTGCGACAGGACAGTGGCCCCTGAGGGACTGGACTGTATCCGTGTGTGACTGGACTGTGATCCCTGTGGGACTGGACTATGATCCCTGTGGAACTGGACTGTGATCCCTGTGGGACTGGACTGTGATCACTGTGGGAATGTACTGTGATCCCTGTGGGACTGGACTATGATCCCTGTGGGACTGGACTGTGATTCCTGTGGGAATGGACTGTGATCCCTGTTGGACTGGAATGTGATCCCTGTGCGACTGGATTGTGATGCCTGTGGGATTGGACTGTGATCCCTGTGGGACTGGACTGTGATCCCTGTAGTAGTGGATAGCGATCCCTGTGGGAGAGGACTTTGATGCATGTGGGACAAGACTGTGATCCCTGTGGGACTGGATTGTAATCCCTGTGGGATAGGAAATTGAACCTTTTGGGACTGGACAGTGACTCCTGTGGGACTAGACTGTGATCCCTGTGGGACTGGACTGTGACCCCTGTGGGACTGAACTGTCTTCCCTGTGGGACAGAACTGTGACCCCTCTCAGACAGGACTGTGACACATGTGGGTCTGGACTGTGAACCCTGTGGGTCTGGACTGTGATCCCCTTGGGAAAGGACTGTGAATCCTGTGGGATTAAACTGTGATCCTCGTGGGACTGGACTGTGAAACCTGTGGGACTGGATTGTGATCCTCTTGGGACTGGACTGTGACCGCTGTGCGACAGGACAGTGGCCTCGGAGGGACTGCAAAGTGATTCCTGTGGGACTGGACTGTGATCTCTTTGGCAAAGTACTCTGGCCCCTGTGGGTCTGGACTGTATTCCCCGTGTGACTGAAATGTGATTTCTGTGGGACTGTATTGTGATCCCTGTGGGACACAACTGTTATCCCTGTGGAACTGGACCGTGAACCCTGTGCCGCTGGACTGTGATCCTCGTGGGACAGGACTGTGAACCCTGTGCGACTGGACTGTGAACCCTGTGCGACTGGACTGTGAACCCTGTGCGACTGGACTGTGATGTTTGCGGGACAGGACTGTGACCCCGTGGGAATGGATTGTGATCTTCTTGGGACAGGACAGTGACCCCTGTGGGACTGGATTGTGATCCTCGTGGGACTGCACTGTGAACGCTGTGGGACTGGACAGTGATCCTTGTGGGACAGGATTGTGATCCTCTTGGGAGAGGACAGTGAGCCCTGTGGGAAAGGATTGTGATCCCTGTGAGACTGGACTGTGAACCCTGTGGGACTGCACTGTGATCATTGTGGGACAGGACTTTGACCCCTGAGGGAATGGGCTATGATACCTCTTGGACTGTACTGTGATACCTGTGGGATAGGACTACGATCCCTGTGCGACTGGACTGTGACCCCTGTGGGACTGGGCTGTGATCCCTGTGCGACAGGACTGTGACCCCTGTGGGACTGGGCTGTGATCCCTGTTGGACTGAACTGTGATCCCTGTGGGACTGGACTGTGATCCCTGTGGGACTGGACTGTGATCCCTGTGAGACTGGACTGTGATCCCTGTGCGATTGGACTGTGATCCCTGTGCGACTGGACTGTGATCCCTGTGGGACTGGGCTGTGATCCCTGTGGGAATTGACTGTGATCCCTGTGGGACTGGACTGTGATCCCTGTGGGACTGGACTGTGATCCCTGTGGGACAGGACTGTGATCCCTGTGGTACAGGACTGTGATACCTGTGGGATTTGGCTGTGACCCCTGTGGGACTACTCTGAAATCCCAGTGGTGCTGGACTCTGACACATTTGCGACTGGACAGTGATGGCTATGGGATTGGTCCTTGACCCCTGTGGGACAGGACTCTGATCCCTGTGGGATTGGACTCTGATCCCTGTGAGACTGGACTGTGACCCCTGTGGGATAGGACCGTGATAGCTGTGGGACAGGACTGTGACCCCTGTTGGACTGGGCTATGATCCCTCTTGGTCTGGACTGTGATACCTTTGGGACTGGACTATGATAACTGTGGGACTGGACTATGATCCCTGTGCGACTGGACTGTGATCTCTGTTGGACTGGACTGTGACCCCAGTGGGACTGGACTGTGATCCCTGTGGGACTGGACTGTGATCCCTGTGGGACTGGACTGTGATCCCTGTGCGACTGGACTGTGACCCCTGTGGGACTGAACTGTCTTCCCTGTGGGACTGGACTGTGTCCCCTCTTGGACAGGACTGTCAGCCTTCTCAGACAGGACTGTGACGCCTGTGGGACGGGACTGTGAACCCTGTGGGACTGGACTGTGATCCTCTTGGGACAGGACTGTGACCCCTGAGGGACTGGACTCTGATCCTCGTGGGACTGGACTGTGAACCCTGTTGGACTGGACTGTAATCCTCGTGGGACTGGACTGTGACCCCTGTGGGACTAAACTGTGATCCTCGTGGGACTGGACTGTGAAACCTATGGGACTGGATTGTGATCCTCTTGGGACTGGACTGTGACCCCTGTGCGGCTGGACAGTGGCCCCTGAGGGACTGTAAAGTGATTCCTGTGGGACTGGACTGTGATTTCTTTGGCAAATTACTCTGGCCCCTGTGGGTCTGGACTGTAATTCCCGTGTGACTGAAATGTGATTTCTGTGGGACTGTATTGTGATCCCTGTGGGACACAACTGTTATCCCTGTGGGACTGGACCGTGAACCCTGTGGCGCTGGACTGTGATCCCTGTGGGACAGGACATTGGCCACTGTGGAGAAAGATTGCACCCCTGTAATACTGGAAAGCGATCCCTGTGGGATAGCACACTGAACCATGTGGGACTGGACTGTGACTCCTGTGGGACTGCACTATGATCCCTGTGGGACTGGACTGTGATCCCTGTGGGACAGGACTGTTATCCCTGTGGGACAGAACTGTGACGCTTGTTGGAATGGACTGTAATCCCTGTGGGACAGAACAGTGATCCATGTGGGACTGGACTGTGATCCATGTGGGACAGAACTATGACGCCATTTGAACTACACTGTGATACCTGTGGGACTGGACTGCGATCCCTGTGGAACAGGACTGTGATCCCTATGGGATTGGAATGCGATCCCTGTGGGATTGGACTGTGATCCCTGTGAGACTAGTCTGTGATCGCTGTGGGACGGGTCTCTGATCCCAGTGGGATTTGGCTTTGACACCTGTGGGACTGGACTGTGATCCCTGTGTGACTGGACTGTGATCCCTGTTGGACTGGACTGCGATCCCTGTGGGATTGGACTGAGAACCCTCTTGGACAGGGCTGTGACCACTCTCATACAGGACTGTGACGCCTGTGGGACTGGACTGTGAAACCTGTGCGACTGGACTGTGATCCTCTTGGGACAGGACTGTGATCGCGGTGGGACTGGACTGTGATCCTGGTGGGACTGGACTGTGAACCCTGTGGGACTGGACCGTGATCCTTGTGGGACAGGACTGTGACCCCTGTTGTGCAGGACATTGACCCTTGTGGGACTAGATTGCGATCCTTTTGGGACTGGACTGCGACCCCTGTGCGACAGGACAGTGGCCCCTGAGGGACTGGACTGTATCCGTGTGGGACTGGGCTGTGAACCCTGTGCGACTGGACTGTGATCCCTGTGGGACTCGACTGTGATCCCTGTGCGACTGGACTTTGATCCCTGTGGGACTGAACTGTGATCCCTGTGGGACTGGACTGTGATCCCTGTGGGAATGGACTGTGATCCCTGTGGGACTGGACTATGATCCCTGTGGGACTGGACTGTGATTCCTGTGGGAATGGACTGTGATCCCTGTTGGACTGGAATGTGATCCCTGTGGGACTGGACTATGATCCCTGTGGGAATGGACTGTGATCCCTGTGGGACTGGACTATGATCCCTGTGGGACTGGACTGTGATTCCAGTGGGAATGGACTGTGATCCCTGTTGGACTGGACTGTGATTCCTGTGGGAATGGATTGTGATCCCTGTTGGACTGGAATGTGATTCCTGTGCGACTGGATTGTGATCCCTGTGGGACTGGACTGTGATCCCTGTGGGATTGGACTGTGATCCCTGTGGGACTGGACTGTGATCCCTGTGGGACTGGACTGTGATTCCTGTGGGAATGGACTGTGGTTCCTGTTGGACTGGACAGCGACCCATATGGGACTGAACTGTCTTCCCTGTGGGACTGGACTGTGACCCCTCTTGGACAGGACTTTGACCCCTCTCAGACAGGACTGTGACGCCTGTGGGACTGGACTGTGAGCCCTGTGGGACTGGAATGTGATCCTCGTAGAACTGGACTGTGGACCTGTGCTACTGGACTGTGATCCTCGTGGGACTGGACTGTGAACCTTGTGGGACTGGACTGTGATCCCTGTGGGACTAGACTGTGATCTCTGTGCGACTGGACTGTGATCCCTGTGGGATTCGACTGTGATCCCTGTTGGACTGGACTGTGACCCCTGTGGGACTGAACTATCTTCCCTGTGGGAGTGGACTGTCAACCCTCTTGGACAGGACTGTGCCCCTCTCAGACAGGACTGTGACGCCTGTGGGACTGGACTGTGAGCCCTGTGGGACTGGACTAGGATCCACTTGGGACAGGACTGTGACCCCTGTGGGACTGGACTGTGTACTCGTGAGACTGGAATGTAAACCCTGTGGGACTGGATTGTGATCCCTGAGGGACTGTAAATTGATTCCTTTGGGACTGGACTGTGATCTCTTTGGCAAAGTACTCTGGCCCCTGTGGGTCTGGAGTGTAATCCCCGTGTGACTGGAATGTGATTTATGTGGGACTGTATTGTGAGCCCTGTGGGACACAACTGTTATCCCTGTGGGACTGGACCTTAAACCCTGTGGCGCTGGATTGTGATCCCTGTGGGACTGGACCGTGAACCCTGTGGCGCTGGATTGTGATCCCTGTGGGACTGGACCGTGAACCCTGTGGCGCTGGATTGTGATCCCTGTGGGACTGGACCGTGAACCCTGTGGCGCTGGATTGTGATCCCTGTGGGACAGGACATTGTCCCCTGTGGAGAAAGATTGCGCCTCTGTAGTACTGGATAGCGATCCCTGTGGGAGAGGACTTTGATGCATGTGGTACGAGACTGTGATCCCTGTGGGACTGGATTGTAATCCCTGTGGGATAGGAAACTGAACCTTTTGGGACTGGACAGTGACTCCTGTGGGACTGGACTATGATCCCTGTGGGACTGGACTGTGATTCCTGTGGGACAGGACTGTGGTCCCTGTGGGACTGGATTGTGACTCCTGTGGGACAGGACTGTGGTCCCTGTGGGACTGGATTGTGACTCCTGTGGGACAGGACTGTGATCCCTGTTGGACAGAACGGTGATGTCTGTGGGACTGGACTATCACCCCTGTGGGACTGGACTGTGACACTTGTTGGACTGTGCTGTAATCCCTGTGGGACAGAACGGTGATCCATGTGGGACTGGACTGTGGTCACTTTGGGACAGAACTGTGACGCCTGTTGGACTGTACTGTGCTCACTGTGGGACAGAACGGTGATCCCTGTGGGACTGGACTGTGAACCCTGTGGGACTGGACTGTTATCCCTGTGGGACTGGAATGCGATCCCTGTGGGATTGGACTGTGATCCCTGTGGGACTTGTCTGTGATCCCAATGGGATTTGGCTTTGACTCCTGTGGGACTGGACTGTGACCTCTGTGAGAGAGGACGTTGACCCCTATGGGACTGGACTATGATCCCTGTGGGACAGGACTGTGATACCTGTGGGATTTGGCTGTGTCCCCTCTGGAACTACACTGAAATCCCTGTGGTGCTGGACTCTGACACATTTGCGACTGGACAGTGATCACTATCGGATTGGTCTGTGACCTCTGTGGGACAGGAATATAATCCCTGTAGGATTGGACTCTGACCCCTGTGAGACTGGACTGTGATCCCTGAGCGACAGGACCTTGATACCTGTGGGACAGAACTGTGATCCCTGTGGAACTAGACTGTGATCCTTGTGGAACTGGACTCTGATCCTGTGGAACAGGACTGTGATCCCTGTGGGACTGGACTGTTATCCCTGTGGAACTGGACTGAGATCCCTGTGGGACTGGACTGAGATTCCTGTGGGACTGGACTGAGATCCATGTGGGACTGGAGTGTGATCCCTGTGGGACTGGAGTGTGATCCCTGCGGGACTGATCTGTGACACCTGTGGGACTGGACTGTTATCCCTGTGGGACTGGACTGTGGTGCCTTGGGACTGGACTGTGGCGCCTCTGGGAATTGGACTGTGGTGCCTGTGCAACTGGACTGTGGTGCCTGTGGGACTGGACTGTGACCCCTGTGGGACTGCACTGTTATTCCTGTGGGACGGCACTGTGATCCCTGTGGGACTGCACTGTGTTCCCTGTGGGACTTGACTGTGACCCCTGTGGGACTGGACTGTGACCGCTGTGGGACTGGATTGTGAGCCCTGTGGGACTGCACTGTGGTCCCTGTGGGACTGGACTGTGACCCCTGTGGCACTGGATTGTGATCCCTGTGGGACTGGATTGTGACCCCTGTGGGACTGGGCTGTGATCCCTGTGGGACTTGTCTGTGACACCTGTGGGAGTGGGTGTGATCTCTGCTGGACTGGTCTATGATCGCTGTAGGACTGGATGGGGATCCTTGTGGGACTGGACAATGATCCTTGTGGGACTGGACTGTGATCCCTGTGGGACTGGGCAATGATCCTTGTGGGACTGAACTGTGACTCCTGTGAGACAAGACTTTGACGCCTGTGGGAATGGACTGTTTTCCCTGTGGGACAGGACTGTGATCCCGGTGGGACTGAACTGTGATCCCTGTGGGACTGGACTGTGATCCCTGTGGGATGCGACTGTGTAGGGGAGGATGAATACCTCTCATTTTCGTAGAAGGAAAAGAACTGTGTGATATGTCTGTGCTGCAGCAGGCCAGTGTCCTGGAAGGAACAGGGAAGCCAGAACCAGATGTGCATTGAATCCGAGACAGTGTGGCCTTGGCAGGGCAGTGATTGTACGGGGTAGGATATCGGAGGGCCAATCGTTTGAGAGAGTCAACCCGAAGCCGGGGACTCGAAACCAATGGGAGTGCACTTGCTCGAAAACTCGGGACTGACTCATAACCAATACCTGGCTACTGTCTCCCCCACGTTTACACGATGGAGGGATATCATGCAGGCCTTCAGAAAACCCTAAGGAACCCAAAACAAACTGAGGGCCTACACAATGGCTCCAGGAGACCCATACACTGCCAACCCAATTAACACCTAATCAACCCTTGATTAGGTTAACATCAGGGATGGCCAGTGGAAAAACTCTGCGAAATCCAACACTGCTGCATTTTTCAAAGATCACAAGCCCACCAATGGGAAGGATTTATTTCAGCACGAATGTCTGGCTGGATAACTGGATATAAGAAGTGGTTTCTGCCCCGACAGGTTGTTCCATTCTCGTATTCCAGCAAGCAGTCAGCCTTTCGACACAGAAGGAAGACCACTGTCCGAAGACACCGAAGACAGAAGAAGCAAACCACTATCCCGAGACAGCATTAGTTTAGCCTCCTTTCGCTACTGGAGACTGAACCTCTGCTTTTTCCACAAGGATCTGCCCCTGAGAGCTGGACTCAGGTAGATCCACAGCAACAACAAGACGCAACAACAACCAAGTTTCAAAGAAAATCATAACCGAAAAAGTAACTTCAGGATCCTGAAGACAGCAAAAGGAGAACCCCGAAACCGCATTTTGGCCTGGAAAGACTGTAAAGGCTGTGGTGATTATAATCTCTGCTCCCCAGAACTTCCAACTCAGTTCGGTCAGGAAGGTGGGATGTTGGGCATTACACTGCTGTTAAACTTGTGTAAAATTTTTCGTTGTTTCCATTTCGTGGGATTTAGGGGGGTTGTTTTCTTGGTGTATTGCTGTTTGTTGAGACATACCTTATGAAATAAATTGGAAGCTTAAAGTTCCTCTTGGAATCGCTTCATCTCAGTTCTGTCGTATTACATCTCCTGATCATGAGTCTTGTGTCAGAACAGTGTAAGGGAAGCAAGGAGCTCCTCGAAAACGCTCAACTGTTTGCCACAGGCTCGGGAAGAAAGGGGTTAGGAGAGACTGACACTCACACGTGGCTCACAGTCGAGTCATAAGCTGTGGGGACGCACGAGTCTCAAAGCCCCATTCATGAGCTGTGGCCACAGTCTCTCCAGGAGTGCTCTTGCAGCACTCAGGGTACCTCAGAAGCCAGGCATAAGCTTTCAGGGCAGAAGCCCAGAGAGAGACACCAAAGGCACAACACTCCCCAGAAACCCCTTACAGCAGTGAGGGATTCCCCAATGCTGCTGGATAAGGCTCAGTGTTAATACCACAGGAGTGGGTCCAGTTCCCACATTGACACAGTGAGGGATTCCCCAATGCTGCAGGATAAGGCTCAGTGTTAATACTGCAGGCGTGGTTCCAGTATCCACACTGACACAGTGAGGGATTCCCCAATGCTGCCGGATAAGGCTCAGTGTTAATACTGCAGGAGTGGGTCCAGTACCCACATTGACATCGTGAGGGATTCCCCAATGCTGCAGGATAAGGCTCAGTGTTAATACTGCAGGAGTGGGTCCAGTACCCACACTGACACAGTGAGGATTCCCCAGTGCTGCAGGATAAGGCTCAGTGTTAATACTGCAGGAGTGGGCCTAGTACCTGCACTGACACAGTGAGCATTCCCAAATGCTGCATGATAAGGCTCAGTGTTAATACTGCAGGAGTGGGCCTAGTACCTGCACTGACACAGTGAGCATTCCCAAATGCTGCATGATAAGGCTCAGTGTTAATACTGCAGAAGTGGGTCCAGTACTCACAGATACAGTGTGGGATTCCCCAATGCTGCCGGATAAGGCTCAGTGTTAATACTGCAGGAGTGGGTCAGGTACCCACACTGACACAGTGAGGGAATCCCCAATGCTGCAGGATAAGGCTCAGTGTTAATACTGCAGGAGTGGGTCCAGTACCCACACTGACACAGTGAGGGATTCCCCAATGCTGCAGGATAAGGCTCAGTGTTAATACTGCAGGAGTGGGTCTAGTACCCACATTGACATCGTGAGGGATTCCCCAATGCTGCAAGATAAGACTCAGTGTTAATAATGCAGGAGTGGGTCCTGCACCCACACCGACACAGTGAGGGAATCCCCAATGCTGCAGGATAAGGCTCAGTGTTAATACTGCAGGAGTGGGTCAGGTACCCACACTGACACAGTAAGGGAATCCCCAATGCTGCAGGATAAGGCTCAGTGTTAATACTGCAGGAGTGGGTCCAGTACCCACACTGACACAGTGAGGGATTCGCCAATGCTGCAGGATAAGGCTCAGAATTAATATTGCAGGAGTGGGTGTAATTCCTACAATGACGCAGTGAGAGATTACCAATGCTGCAGGATAAGGCTCACTGTTAATACTGCAGGAGTGGGTCCTGTACCCTCACTGACACCGTGAGGAGTCCCCAATGCTGCAGGATAAGGCTCAGTGTTAATACTGCAGGTGTGTGCCCAGTAGCCACACTGACACAGTGAGGGATTCCCCAATGCTGCGGTCTTCAACAACTTCAAGAGGTTGCAGGGTGACTTGGATAAATTGGTGAGTTGTCAAATGCATGGCAGTTGCAGCATAATGTAGATACATGTCAGCTTCTCCACTTTGGTGGCAAAAGCTGGAAGGCAGAATATTAACTGAATGTCGACAGATTAGAAAAAGGTGAGGTGGAACCAGTCTTGGGTATCATGGTACATCAGTCATTGAAGGTTGGCATGCAGGTAGTACAGACAGTGAGGATGGCAAATGACATGTTGGCCTTCATAGCGAGAGGATTCGTGTGCAGGAGCAGAGAGGTCTTAATGCATTTGTAGACCGCCTTCGTGAGGCCACAACTTGAATATTGTGTAGAGTTTTGGTATCCTAATCTGAGGAAGGATATTCTTGTTACTGAAGGAGTGCAGCGAACGTTCACCAGACTGATTCCCGGGCCGGGATGGCAGGACTGACATGTGAAGAAAGATTGGATCAACTAAGCTTATATTCACTGGAATTTAGAAGAATAAGAGGGTAACTCATGGAAACATATACATTTCTGACGGGATTGGACAGGTTGGATGCTGAAAGAATATTCCCGATGTTGGGGTAGTTCAGAACCAGTGGTCACAGTCTAAGGATAAGTGGTAAGCCATTTAGGACCGAGATGCTGAGAAACTTCTTCACTCAGAGAATTGTGAACTTGTGGAATAATCTACCAAGAAAGTTGTTGAGGCCAATTTGTTACATATATTCAAAAGTGAGTTTGATATGGCCCTAACGGCCCTAAAGGGATGAAGGGGTATGGAGAGAAAGCAAGAATGGGGGACTGAAGTTGCATGATCAGCCATGATCATATTGAATGCTCGTAGGCTCACGAGGTATGGAAAATGATCCACGTTGTCCAAAGTCTCGTGATGGATCTTGATGACATGGGGGCAGTGCTGTGTGTTGGGGGCAGGTTGGTATTGCACCTTTCTCTTCCAATGTTTAGTGTAAGGCCCATGCCCTCGTATGTCTCGGTGACGGTGTTGATGATGGCATTGTGTTCGGTCAACAGGCATCGTTGAAGGAGGTTGGGATGAACTTCCCTCTGGCCGGGAGACGGCTGTTGTTGAACAGATTTCCGTTTGTCCTATAATTTATCTCCTCTCCAGCGGGGAGCTTGCTGAACGTGAGATGGAGCATAGCTGCAAGGAAAATCTAGAAGAGCGTGGTGTGATGACACAGCCTTTCTTGACCCCGATCCGTACGTGGAATGGTTCTGCGGTGGATGTGTCGATCTGGAACACGGCTAGCATTTCATCCTGGAGCATGGTGATAAACCTTTAAGTGCAGCCGAATCTGAGGAGGTCACCCCATAATCCCTCACGGTTGACAGTGTTGGAGGCTTTCGTGAGATCAAAGAAGGCCATGTACAAGTGTTGGTGCTATTCCCTGCATTTCTCTTGTATCTGCCGCGTGGTGAAGATCATATCTATTGTTCTATTGTGCACATTAGTGGGCGTAATCCACATTGGGACTCTGGGAGGGGTTCTTCAGCCACAGGGAGAAGGTGGTTGAGGAGAATTATTGCGATGACATTGCTGTTGATCGAGAGAAGTGAGATTCCTCTGTCGTCGTACTTTCTTTAAGATAATCACAATTAAAGCTACTCTGAGATCTCCCGGCTTGAGCTCCTCCTTCCAGATAAGACAGGTGAGGTCATGAATCCGTGCCAGTAGTGCTTTGCCGCCAAACTTCAGTACTTCTGAGGGGATTCCATCTGCTCCTGAGGCCTTGTTGTTTTTAGTTGTCGGATGGCCTTTTCAAACTCGTACCGAGCTGTGATTGTGCCAAGGATTTGAGGGGCAGCATGCTGTGGGATGTAGTCAAGGACACTCACCTCGAAGACAGATTGTTTGTGGCGAAAATCCTCGAAGTATTCTTTCCAACGGACACTGACAGCCTCAATGTCCTGGATCAGCACCACTCCGTTCTTGGCTTTCAGTGGATTCCGACCTTGGGCCATAGGTTATACCGCTCTGAAAAATCCACCCACATCGTGATTGTCGGCTAGATGCTAGATCTACTGCGCTATTAATTATCTATTCGTTGGAGTATCTTTATTAAATTCACGTTCTCCATTAGTATGAGGTTGTATAATAGTTTAAAGGGCTGTATTAGTTTGAGTTTCTCCTAAGTTTGAGGTGTATTATTTTAGATGGCTGCATTTGTTTGAGGTTCTCATATTGGTTTGAGTTTCTCTCAAAGTTTGATGTTCTATATTAGCTTGAGTTTCTGTAAATGGTTGGAAGTGTTATATTATTTTACGTTGCTATATTTATTTGAGATTCTGTATTAATTTGAGTGTTTTTATCAGTTTAGCGTCTTTAGCAGTTTCAGATTCGCTAGTAATTTGCGGTTCTCTATTAGTTTTAGGGTCTGCATTAATTAGAGTTTTTCTATTGGTTTAAGGGGCTGCATTAGTTTCAGGTTTTGTATTAGTTTCAGGTCCTGTCATGGTTTGTGATTCTCAATTATTTTGCGGTTCTATATCAGTTTAAGGATCTGTATTACATTGATGGGCTGCACTAGTTTGAAGGGCTGTATAAGTTTGAGTTTCTATATTAGTTTGAGTTTATCCAATAGTTTAAGGATCTGTATTACATTGATGGGCTGCACTAGTTTGAGGGGCTGTATTAGTTTGTGGAGCTGTATTAGTTTGATGGACTGTATTAGTTTGAGAGTCTGTATTAGTTTGTGGGGCTGTATTACTTTGAGGGGCTGTATTAGTTTGATGGACTGTATTAGTTTGAAGGACTGTATTAGTTTGAGGGACTGTATTAGTTTGGTGGGCTGTATCAGTTTGATGGACTGTATTAGTTTGATGGACTGTATTAGTTTGATGGACTGTATCAGTTTGATGGACTGTATTAGTTTGATGGACTGTATTAGTTTGAGGGACTGTATTAGTTTGAGGGACTGTATTAGTTTGGTGGGCTGTATCAGTTTGATGGACTGTATTAGTTTGATGGACTGTATTAGTTTGATGGACTGTATTAGTTTGATGGGCTGTATTAGTTTGATGGACTGTATTAGTTTGATGGGCTGTATTAGTTTGATGGACTGTATTAGTTTGAGGGACTGTATTAGTTTGAGGGACTGTATTAGTTTGAGGGACTGTATTAGTTTGGTGGGCTGTATCAGTTTGATGGACTGTATTAGTTTGATGGGCTGTATTAGTTTGATGGACTGTATCAGTTTGATGGACTGTATTAGTTTGATGGACTGTATTAGTTTGATGGACTGTATTAGTTTGAGGGACTGTATTAGTTTAATGGACTGTATTAGTTTGAGGGACCGTATTAGTTTGCGGTTCTCTGTCAGTTTGATGGGGCGGTAATATTTTGGGCTTCTCTGTAAGTTATATTTTCTCAATTAGATTGAGTTTCTCTATTAGTTTAAGGACCTCTATTACTTTGATGGGTTGCACTAGTTTGAGGGCCTGTATTAGTTTGAAGTTGTCTCTTATTTTGAGGTTCTCTCTTAGTTTGAGGTTCTCTATTATATTGAGTTCTCCACTGCTTTGAGCGGTGGATTAGTTTGAGCTTCTGTATTACTTTGAGGATATATATTATTTTGAGTTTCTCGAAAAGTTTGTATTGTTGTATTATTTTAAGTGGCTGTATTTCTCTTAGGTCCTCTATGGGTATTAGGATATCTATTAATTTGATATTCTTTATTAGTTTGAGGTGTGTATTAATTTGAGGGGCTGTATTAGTTTGAGGGTCTGTATTAGTTTGTGGGACTGTATTAATTTGAGGGACTGTATTAATTTGAGGGTCTGTATTAGTTTGAGGGAAGTATTAATTTGAGGGACAGTATTAGTTTGAGGATCTGTATTAGTTTGAGGGACTGTATTAATTTGAGGGACTGTATTAGTTTGAGGGACTGTATTAGTTTGATGGACGGTATTAGTTTGCGGGACTGTATTAGTTTGAGTTTCTCTGTTAGTTTATGGTACGCTATTATTTTTAGTTTCTCTATTAGTTTGAGTTTCTCTAATAGTTTGAGCGAGTGTATTAGATTGATGGGTTATATTAGGTTAAGTTTCTCTTTTAGTCTGAGGTGATGTCTGTGATTAGGCTGTATTATTTTGACGTTTGGTATTACTTTGCAGTGCTGTATTAGTTTGACTTTCTGTATCAGTTTGAATAATTGGATTATTTTGAGACTTCCTATTAGTTGAGGTTCTCTATTAGTTTGAGTGGATTATTTTGAGGGTCCCTATTATTTTGAGTTTACTGGTTTCAGATTCTCTCTTGGTTTGTATTTCAATATTAGTGTGAGTTTAGTTAATAGTTTGAGTGTCTCTGTTGGTTTGAGGTTCTGTATTATTTTTAGATTATTTTTTCTGTTGAAGGTCCGTTATATTTTGAGGTTCTCTCTAGACTTATTAAAAATGTGTTTGATGTTTTTATTAGTTTGAGGTTCTCTATTCCTATGAGGTTCTCTTTTTGTTTTAGGTTATCATTTAGTTTGCGGTACATTGTAATATTAATGGGTTGTTTTTGTTTGAGGTACTTTTGGTTTGAGAGCTGTACTAGTTTAAGGTTCTCTATTCGGTTGATGTGCTGTATTATTTTGAGTTTCTGTATGATGAGAAGTACTATATTAGTTTGCATTGTTTTTTGCTGTATAAGTTTGAGGTGCTGTATTACTTTTAGGTAATCTACAAGTATGAGGCACCACATGTGTATGAGGTGCGATATGGGTATGAGAGACTTAATGAATATGAGGGCCTATATTATTTTGAGTACTATCATAGAAATTCATCACTTTAATTGTTTGACTGGATTTAGTAGTTAAAGAGATCAGCCACTTCCTAGACCGCTGTAGAACATCGTTGAGAAGGACATTCTACCTTTGTAATTGAAGTACTGAATGCCTGCATTTAAAAGGGCAGCCACAGCCACCTTTGTCGTACAGCAAGCCTGAGAGGGAAACTCTACCATTGGGAATGTAATTACTGAATGGCCACAGTTAAAGAAGGCAGCCACATCACAGAGTGCAGAAGAGCAGCCCTGAAATGGAAACTCTGAATCTCTGACATTGGGATTGTAATTTCTAAATAGCTACAGTTAAAGAAGGCAGCCACATCACAGAGTGCAGTACAGCAGCCCTGAGAGGCATACACGAACATTGGGAATGTAAATACTGAATGGGCACAACAGTAGGGCATGACCCGAAACAATATGCGATCTCCAGTTTGGCCTGATGGTTTTTGAAACAACAACCCAATTGCTGGGAGAATACAGCTGGAAACTTTCATTAGTTAATTAATTTGAGCAGAATTGTCCAGTCTTTGGGGTTTCCAATTTGAATCTCTGCAGTAAATACAGTCGTTCACAACAGGGAGTTAAATCGGCTGTCGTAATCTGTTTGTTCAAGTTTTTAAAAAAAACTATTTTGAACGATGTTGCAACCTCAATGTCCCCGTGGAGCTATCCGTGGGTATAACTTAAAGGCGCTGGAATTGTACCACCTCAGAGTATAATTCAGGGAGATTGCCTGAAGCACGAAGGGGTACATCGTTTCACGCCTGAAATGGATCCAATTCAACTAGCCAAGAAAATATGCTACACATTCATTGCTGTCATTGGTGTGCCTGGTAAGTGACTAAAGCCATTGAAGTTGTGTAAATCTGTGTGTGAGCTGGTCCCTGGCTTTGCTCTGTGACTGATAATGTTACATCCTGGACTAGTGGTCACCTGTATAGACACCTGATCGGTGATATCATTCCGTTCAGACAAATGGACTGAATAACCACTGCGGTTTGATTCAATTGCTCCATCTGAACATAAACTTTTGTTTGTAGCTAACAGGCTGATTGAATTATCAAGCTATTGTCTTTAGTGGTATATTGTGTACTTTTCAATCAGTCCTTACTCAGCACAACTGTCTCACACAAGGTATTAGTAGGTGTGTCTGTCACAGTAGGATATTCTGAGTGTGAGTCACGATATGGCGTGTAACACTGTACCCCACTGATCATGTATTATTGGGAGTGTATGTCACTGTAGGATATACTGAGTGTGGGCCACTAACCGGTGTGGAACACCGAACCCCAGTGATCAAGTATTACTGGGACTGTCAGTTACTGTTGGATATACTGAGTGTGGGTCACCAACCGGTGTGGAAAACCGTACCCCATACGCCAGTGACCATGTATAACTGGGAGTGTGTATCACTGCAGGATATACTGAGTGTGGGTCACTAACCGGTGTGGAACACCGTAACCCAGAGATCATGTATTACTGGGAGTGCGTGTCATTGTAGGATATACTGAGTGTGGGTCACTAACAGGTGTGGAACACTGTACCCCAGTGACCATGTATTACTGGGAGTGTGTGTCACTGTAGGATATACTCAGTGTGGGTCACTAACCGGTGTGGAACACCGAACTGCAATGACCATTTATTACTGGGAACGTGTGTCACTGCAGGAAATACTGAGTGTGAGTCACTAACCGGTGTGCAACACCATACCTCAGTGATCATGTATTACTGGGTGTTTGTGTCATTGTAGGATATACTGAGTGTGGGTCACTAACCGGTGTGGAACACTGTACCTCAGTGACCATGTATTACTGGGAGTGCGTGTCACTGTAGGATATACTGAGTCTGGGTCACTAACCAGTGTGCAAAACCGTACCCCAGTAGCCATTTCTTACTGGGTGTAAGTGTCATTGCAGGATCTACTCAGTGTGGGGCACAAACACGCGTCAAACAACGTGCCAACACTGAAAATGTATTACTGGGACTGTTACTGTAGGATAGACTGAGTGTGGGTCACTCAGCGGTGTAGAACACCATACCCGAGTGACCATTTATTACTGGGTGTGTATGTCACTGTATGATATACTGAGTGTGGTTCTCTAACCGGTGTGGGACACCGTACCCCAGTGACCATGTCCGACTGCGAGTGCCTGTCATTGTAGGATATACTGATTGTGGTTCGCAAACCAGTGTGGAACATCTTACCCCAGTGACTATGTATTACTGGTTGTGCGTGTCACTGTACGATATACTTCGTGTGAGTCACTAACCGGTGTGCAACACCATACCCCAGTGACCATGTATTACTGGGTGTTTGTGTCATTGTAGGATATACTGAGTGTGGGTCACTAAACGGTGTGGAACACTGTACCTCAGTGACCATGTATTACTGGGATTGCGTGTCACTGTAGGATATACTGAGTCTGGGTCACTAACCAGTGTGGAAAACCGTACCCCAGGAACCATTTCTTACTGGGTGTAAGTGTCATTGCAGGATCTACTCAGTGTGGGGCACAAACACGCGTCAAACAACGTGCCACACTGAAAATGTATTACTGGGACTGTTACTGTCGGATAGACTGAGTGTGGGTCACTCATCGGTGTAGAACACCATACCCGAGTGATCATTTATTACTGGGTGTGTATGTCACTGTATGATATACTGAGTGTGGTTCTCTAACCGGTGTGGAACACCGTACCCCAATGACCATGTATTAGTGGGAGTGCGTATCACTGTTGGATATACTGAGTGTGGTTCGCAAACCGGTGTGTAACACCGTACACCAGTGACCAAGTTTACCGGGAGTGTGTGCCACTGTATTATAAACAGAGTGCGTGTCACTAACCAGTGAGGAACACCATACCCCAGTGACCATGTATTAGTGGGAGTGTGTGTCACTGTAGCATATACTGAGTGTGGGTCACTAACCGGTGTGGAACACCATACCCCAGTGACCATGTATTACCTGGCGTGTCTATCACTGTAGGATTACGGAGACGTGGCTCCAGGATGATCAGGGCTGGGAACTCAACATTCAGGGGTATTCAACATTCAGGAAGGATAGAATAAAAGGAAAAGGAGGTGGGGTAGCATTGCTGGTTAAAGAGGAGATTAATGCAATAGTTAGGAAAGACATTAGCTTGGATGATGTGGAATCTATATGGGTAGAGCTGCAGAACACCAAAGGGCAAAAAACGTTAGTAGGAGTTGTGTACAGACCTCCAAACAGTAGTAGGGATGTTGGGGAGGGCATCAAACAGGAAATTAGGGGTGCATGCAATAAAGGTGTAGCAGTTATAATGGGTGACTTTAATATGCACATAGATTGGGCTAGCCAAACTGGAAGCAATACGGTGGAGGAGGATTTCCTGGAGTGCATAAGGGATGGTTTTCTAGACCAATATGTTGAGGAACCAACTAGGGGGGAGGCCATCTTAGACTGGGTGTTGTGTAATGAGAGAGGATTAATTAGCAATCTCATTGTGCGAGGCCCCTTGGGGAAGAGTGACCATAATATGGTGGAATTCTGCATTAGGATGGAGAATGAAACAGTAATTTCAGAGACCATGGTCCAGAACTTAAAGAAGGGTAACTTTGAAGGTATGAGGCGTGAATTGGCTAGGATAGATTGGCGAATGATACTTAGGGGGTTGACTGTGGATGGGCAATGGCAGACATTTAGAGACCGCATGGATGAAGTACAACAATTGTACATTCCTGTCTGGCGTAAAAATAAAAAGGGGAAGGTGGCTCAACCGTGGCTATCTAGGGAAATCAGGGATAGTATTAAAGCCAAGGAAGTGGCATACAAATTGGCCAGAAATAGCAGCGAACCTGGGGACTGGGAGAAATTTAGAACTCAGCAGAGGAGGACAAAGGGTTTGATTAGGACAGGGAAAATGGAGTACGAGAAGAAGCTTGCAGGGAACATTAAGGCGGATTGCAAAAGTTTCTATAGGTATGTAAAGAGAAAAAGGTTGGTGAAGACAAACGTAGGTCCCCTGCAGTCAGAATCAGGGGAAGTCATAACGGGGAACAAAGAAATGGCGGATCAATTGAACAAGTACTTTGGTTCGGTATTCACTAAGGAGGATACAAACAACCTTCCGGATATAAAAGGGGTCAGAGGGTCTAGTAAGGAAGAGGAACTGAGGGAAATCTTTATTAGTCGGGAAATTGTGTTGGGGAAATTGATGGGATTGAAGGCCGATAAATCCCCAGGGCCTGATGGCCTGCATCCTAGAGTACTTAAGGAGGTGGCCTTGGAAATAGCGGATGCATTGACAGTCATTTTCCAACATTCCATTGACTCTGGATCAGTTCCTATGGAGTGGAGGGTAGCCAATGTAACCCCACTTTTTAAAAAAGGAGGGAGAGAGAAAACAGGGAATTATAGACCGGTCAGCCTGACCTCAGTAGTGGGTAAAATGATGGAATCAATTATTAAGGATGTCATAGCAGTGCATCTGGAAAATGGTGACATGATAGGTCGAAGTCAGCATGGATTTGTGAAAGGGAAATCATGCTTGACAAATCTTCTGGAATTTTTTGAGGATGTTTCCAGTAAAGTGGACAAAGGAGAACCAGTTGATGTGGTATATTTGGACTTTCAGAAGGCTTTCGACAAGGTCCCACACAAGAGATTAATGTGCAAAGTTAAAGCACATGGGATTGGGGGTAGTGTGCTGACGTGGATTGAGAACTGGTTGTCAGACAGGAAGCAAAGAGTAGGAGTAAACGGGTACTTTTCAGAATGGCAGGCAGTGACTAGTGGAGTGCCGCAAGGTTCTGTGCTGGGGCCCCAGCTGTTTACATTGTACATTAATGATTTAGACGAGGGGATTAAATGCAGTATCTCCAAATTTGCGGATGATACTAAGTTGGGTGGCAGTGTGAGCTGCGAGGAGGATGCTATTAGGCTGCAGAGTGACTTGGATAGGTTAGGTGAGTGGGCAAATGCATGGCAGATGAAGTATAATGTGGATAAATGTGAGGTTATCCACTTTGGTGGTAAAAACAGAGAGACAGACTATTATCTGAATGGTGACAGATTAGGAAAAGGGAAGGTGCAACGAGACCTGGGTGTCATGGTACATCAGTCATTGAAGGTTGGCATGCAGGTACAGCAGGCGGTTAAGAAAGCAAATGGCATGTTGGCCTTCATAGCGAGGGGATTTGAATACAGGGGCAGGGAGGTGTTGCTACAGTTGTACAGGGCCTTGGTGAGGCCACACCTGGAGTATTGTGTACAGTTTTGGTCTCCTAACTTGAGGAAGGACATTCTTGCTATTGAGGGAGTGCAGCGAAGGTTCACCAGACTGATTCCCGGGATGGCGGGACTGACCTATCAAGAAAGATTGGATCAATTGGGCTTGTATTCACTGGAGTTCAGAAGAATGAGAGGGGACCTCATAGAAACGTTTAAAATTCTGACGGGTTTAGACAGGTTAGATGCAGAAAGAATGTTCCCAATGTTGGGGAGGTCCAGAACCAGGGGTCACAGTCTGAGGATAAGGGGTAAGCCATTTAGGACCGAGATGAGGAGAAACTTCTTCACCCAGAGAGTGGTGAACCTGTGGAATTCTCTACCACAGAAAGTAGTTGAGGCCAATTCACTAAATATATTCAAAAGGGAGTTAGATGAAGTCCTTACTACTCGGGGGATCAAGGGTTATGGCGAGAAAGCAGGAAGGGGGTACTGAAGTTTCATGTTCAGCCATGAACTCATTGAATGGCGGTGCAGGCTAGAAGGGCTGAATGGCCTGCTCCTGCACCTATTTTCTATGTTTCTATGTTTCTATGTGTTAGTCACTAACCGGTGAGGATTATCAAACAACAGTGACCATTTATTACTGGGAGTGTGTTTCACCTTAGGATATACTGAGTGCGGGTCACTAACCGGTGTGGAACACTGTACGACAGTGACGATGTATTACTGGAAGTGTCTGTAACTGCTGAATAGACTGAGTGTGGTTCAAAAAACGGTGTGGAACACCGTACACCAGTGACTATGTATTACTGATAGTGCCTGTCACTGTTGGATACACTTTGTGTGGGTCACTAACCGGTGTGGAACACCATACCCCAGTGGCCATATATTACTGGGAGTGTCTGACACTGCAAGGAAATACTGAGTGTGAGTCACTAACGGTTGTGGAACATTGTACCACATTGACCATTTATTACTGGGAGTGTGTCTCACTGTAGGATATACTGAGTGTGCTCACTAACCGGTGTAGAACACTATACCCCATTGACCATGTATTACTGGGAGTGTGTGTCACTGTAGGATACACTAAGTATGGGTCACTAACCGGTGTGGAACACCATACCCGAGAGACCATGCATTACTGGGAGAGTCTGTCACTGTAGGATATACTGACTGTGGGTCATTAACCAGTCTGTAACACTGTACCCCAGTGACCATGTATTACTGGAAGTGTCTATCACTGTAGGATATAGTGAGTGTGGTCATTAACCGGTCTGGAACACTGTACCCCAGTGACCATGTATTGCTCGGAGTGTCTCTCACTGTAGGATATACTGAGTGTGGGTCACTAAACGGTGTTGAACAGGGGACGCCAGTGACCATGTATTGCTCGGAGTGTGTGTCACTGTAGGATATACTGAATGTGGGTCAGTAACCGGTGTGGAACACCCTGCACCAGTGATCATGTATTACTGAGAATGTCTGTCACTGTTGGATATACTTTGTGTGGGTCACTAAATGGTGTGGAACACTGTACCCCAGTGATCATGTATTCCTGTGAGTGTGTGTCACTGCAGGAAATTGAGTGTGGGTCACTAACCGGTGTGAAACACTGTATTCCAGTGACCATGTTTTACTGGGAGTGTCTGTCACTGTCGTATGTACTCAGTGTGGGTCACTATCCAATGTAAAATACCATAACCCAGTGACCATGTATTACTGGGAGTGTCTATCTCTGTCGGATAAACTAAGTGTGGGTCGCTAACCGGTGTGGAACACCATACCCCAGTGACCATGTATTACTGGGAGTGTGTGTCTCTGTAGGATGTACTCAGTGTGGGTCACTAACCCGTGTGGAACACTGTACCCCAGTGACCATGTATTATTGGGAGTGTGTGTCTCTGTAGGATGTACTCAGTGTGGGTCACTAACCCATGTGGAGCACCATACATCAGTGACCATGTATTATTGGGAGTGTGTGTCTCTGTAGGATGTACTCAGTGTGGGTCACTAACCCGTGTGGAACACTGTACTCCAGTGACCATGTATTATTGGGGGTGTGTGTCTCTGTAGGATGTACTCAGTGTGGGTCACTAACCCATGTGGAGCACCATACACCAGTGACCATGTATTACTGTGAGTATCTGTTACTGTTGGATATACTGAGTGTGGGTCACTAACCGGTGTGGAAAACCGTACACCAGTGACCACGTATTGCTGGGAGTGTTTGTCACTATAGGATATACTGAATGTAGGTCACGAACCGGTGTGATACACCGTACACAAGTGACCATGTATTACTCATAGTGTGTGTCACTGTAGAATATACTCAGTGTGGGTCACTAAACCGTGTGGAACTCGGGACCCCAGTGAACATGTATTACAGGGAGTGTCTGTCACTTTAGGATATACTGTGTGTGGGTCACTAACCGGTGTGGAATACTGTATCCCAGTGGCCATGTTTTACTGGGAGCGTCTGTCACTGTAGTATGTACTCAGTGTGGGTCACTATCCAGTGTAAAACACCATAACCCAGTGACCATGTATTACTGGGAGTGTCTATCTCTGTAGGATAAACTAATTGTGGGTCGCTAACCGGTGTGGAACACAGTACCCCAGTGACCATGTATTACTGGGAGTGTGTGTCTCTGTAGGATGTACTCAGTGTGGGTCACTAACCGGTGTGGAACACAGTACCCCAGTGACCATGTATTACTGAAAGTGTGTGTCAATTTAGGATATACTCAGTATGGTTCACTAACGGGTGTGGAACACCGTAGCCCAGTGACCATGTATTGCTGGGAGTGTTCGTTACTGTGGGATATACTGAGTGTCGTTCACTAACCGGTGTGGAGCACCATACCCCAGTGACCATGTATGACTGGGAGTGTGTGTCACTGTAGGATATACTGAGTGGTGTCACTAACCAGTGTCGAACACCATACCCCAGTGACCATGTGTTACTGAGAGTGTGTGTCACTGTAGGATATGCTCAGTGTGAGTCACTAACCGGTGTGGAACACTGTACCTCAGTGACCATGTATTGCTGGGAGTGTCTGTCACTGTAGGATATACTGAATGTGGGTCACTAACATGTGTGGAACTCTGTACCCCAGTGACCATGTATTACTGGCAGTGTGTGTCACTGTAGGATATACTCACTGTGGGTCACTAACCGATGTGGAACACCATACCCCAGTGACCATGCATTACTGGTAGCGTATGTCACTGTAGGATATACTGAGTGTTGGTCACTAACCGGTGTGGAACACCATACCCCAGTGACCATGTATTACTGGGAGTGTGTGTCTCTGTAGGATGTACTCAGTGTGGGTCACTAACCGGTGTGGAACACAGTACCCCAGTGACCATGTATTACTGAAAGTGTGTGTCAATTTAGGATATACTCAGTATGGTTCCCTAACCGGTGTGGAACACCATATCGCAGTGACCATGTATTACTGGGAGTGACTGTCACTGCAGGATGTACTCAGTGTGAGTCACTACTTCTGCTTCTGAGGTGTACCCTCGGAATTGAGGATGACTCGATTCCACACTAAATTTAGTTCCCAAAGTGCTGAGGAGTCCATTGGATGACCTACATTCTCTGTCACAAATGGGTCAGACGGTGGTTGAACGAACGGGGGCTGTGGGGTGCCTGGGTTGCTGCGCGCTTCTTGCGCTATCTACGCTTGGCTTCAGCTTGCTCTGGGCGATAAGAGGTGAGGTGCTCTGCGCCGTGCGGGTGCTTTTCCTCCACTTTGGGCTGACTTCGTCCAGGGATTGCCAGGGGTAGGCGGAGACGTTGCAATTATTCATGGAGGTTTTGAGTGTGTCATGGTACGTTTCCTCTGCCCACCTGTGGCTCGCTAGCAATAACGAATCACCGAGGAGAGCGTTTGCTTTTTAAATCTCATGTCAGGCATGCCGACGATGTGGCCGGACAACAGAGCTGATCAACTGAGGTCAATGCTTCGATGCTCCGGATGTTGGCCTGAACAAATACACTGATGTTGGTGCGCCAGTCCGGCCAATTAATTTGCAGGAAATTGCGGAGGCAGTGTTGGTACATCTCCAGTGCTTTGAGGCGCCTGCTCAAAATATTCCGTGTCTCTGAAGCAGATTGGAGGGCGGGTATCACTACTGCCCTGTAGACCATGAGCTTGGTGCGGGGTTTGAGGTCCTGGTCTTCAAACACGTCCTTTCTCAGGCCTCCGAAGTCTGCACTGACACACTGAAGGCAGTATTGGACTTTGCCTTCAAAGTCTGCCCTTGTTCACTGCAGGCTCCCGAGGGATGGAAAATGGTCCACATTGTACAGTGTATAGCCCAGTAAACCCTAGCTCCCATGAAACTCGCAGCGGATGGCGAGTTTCCCTGCACCAATCCCCGCTGATACATTCTGAGTGCCCCATTTGCAAATTAGTTCACTCGCCATTCACACTGGCAGTCCTCTCGCCCTCACCGGCTTTGGGCTGGGATTGAAAACCCTTGCAGGATGCTGATCCTGCTGAAAGTACAAGTGCTGGACTTTCTGGTCTGAACAATGTTTTTACCCCACACTTCACTTGTGCTGGTATGGGAGCTCGGATGGTCCCTAGCTCTGCTGCCTTTTCTTGGTATACAGGGAACCTTCGTTGCTCCAATTCTACTCCGGTCCCCTCCTTCACATATTGCTCAGGTACATTGATGCCCGTGTTCGCGCAATTTTGCTTTTCCAGCCATGAACTGGAAAATGTCCCAACTCGCACAAAGTCATGATCACCTATCACCTCAATCCTCTGCTTTCTGAAAAACATTGGCTCCCGGTTAAAGAACGCCACGCTTTTGAAAATTCTCATCCTTGTTTACAAATCTCTCCATGGCCTTGCACCTCCCTACCTCTGTAACTTTTTCAGCCTCACAAATCCTCAAGATATCTCCGCTTTTCTAATTCTGCCCTCTCGAACATCCCTCATTATACTGCTCAACTATCGGTGGCCTTATCTTCAACTGTTTGGGCCCTAAACTCTGGACGTCCCTCCCTAAACCTCTCCGCTTCGCGAACCATCTTTTCATTTTAAAGACATTCCTGAAAATCAACCTCTTTTACCAAGCTTTTGGTCAAATGCCTTTATTTCTTCTTTTTTTATCTCGGTGTCATATGTATCTGTGTTGTCCTGTTAACATTGCTTTGAAGCAACTTAGGACGTTTAACTACATTAAAGGCGCGATATAAATAAAAGTTATATTCATTATTATTAATAATATTCGTTATTATTAATAATAATAATTATTATTATAATGATGTAGTCAACCTTGCTTCTAATTTACGCCCCTCTCTCTGCTTCACATGCTCCGTGTGACACTTCCCTTCCTTTCCTCGACATCTCTAAGTCCATTTCCGAGGATAGGCTCTCCACAAATATGTACCATAATTCGTCCGACTCCTACAGCTACCTTGGTATATGACCTCTCACCCAGCTTGCTGGAAGGACTCTATTACCTTCTCCGAGTATCGCTGCCTGCATTGCATCTGTTCCGATGATGCCATAAAAACATAAGAACATTAGAATTAGGAACAGGAGTTGGCCATCTAACCCCTCGAGCCTGTCCGCCACTCAACAGGTTCATGGCTGATCTGGCCGTGGACTCAGCTCCACTTACCCGCCCGCTCCACATAACCCTTAATTCCCTTATTGGTTAAACATCTATCTATCTGTGGTTTGAATACATTCAATGAGCTAGCCTCAACAGCTTCCCTTTTCAGAGAATTCCACAGATTCACAACCCACTGGGAGAAGAAATTCCTTCTCAACTCGGTTTTAAATTGGCTCCCCCGTATTTTGAGGCTGTGCCCCCGAGTTCTAGTCTCCCCGACCAGTGGAAACAACCTCTCTGCCTTTATCTTGTCTATCCCTTTCATTATTTTAAATGTTTCTATAAGATCACCCCTCATCCTTCTGAACTCCAACGAGTAAAGACCCAGTCTACTCAATCTATCATCATAAGGTAACCCCCTCATCTCTGGAATCAGCCGAGTGAATCATCTCTGTACCCCCTCCAAAGTTAGTATATCCTTCCTTAAGTAAGGTGACCAAAACTGCACGCAGTACTCCAGGTGAGGCCTCACCAATACCCTGTACAGTTGCAGCAGGACCTCCCTGCTTTTGTACTCCATCCCTCTCGCAATGAAGGCCAACATTCCATTTGCCTTCCTGATTACCTGCTGCACCTGCAAACTAACTTTTTGGGATTCATGCACAAGGACCCCCAGGTCCCTCTGCACCGCAGCATGTTGTAATTTCTCCCCATTCAAATAATATTGCCTTTTACAGTTTTTTTTCCCAATGTGGATGACCTCACATCTTCCGACATTATATTCCATCTGCCCATTCGCTTAACCTATCTAAATCTCCTTGCAGCCTCTCTGTGTCCTCTACACAGCCCGGTTTCCCACTAATCTTTGTTTCACCTGCAAATTTTGTTACACTGCACTCTGTCCCCTCTTCCAGGTCATCTATGTATATTGTAAACAGTTGTGGTCCCAGCACCGATCCCTGTGGCACACCACTAACCACCGATTTCCAACTCGAAAAGGACCCTTTTATCCCGACTCTCTGCTTTCTGTTCGCCAGCCTATTCTCGATCCATGCAAATACATTTCCTCTGACTCCGCATACCTTTATCTTCTGCAGTAACCTTTTGTGTGGCACCTGATCGAATGCCTTTTGGAAATCTAAATACACCACATCCATCGGTACACCTCTATCCACCATGCTCGCTATATCCTCAAAGAATTCCAGTAAATTAGTTAAACATGATTTCCCCTTCATGAATCCATGTTGTGTCTGCTTGATTGCACTATTCCTATCTAGATGTCGCGCTATTTCTTCCTTTATGATAGTTTCAAGCATTTTCCCCACTACAGATGTTAAACTAACCGGCCTCTCGTTACCTGCCTTTTGTCTGCCCCCTTTTTTAAACAGAGGCGTTACAGTTGCTGCTTTCCAATCCGCTGGTACCTCCCCAGAGTCCAGAGAATGTTGGTAGATTATAACGAATGCATCTGCTATAACTTCCGCCATCTCTTTTAATACCCTGGGATGCATTTCATCAGGACCAGGGGACTTGTCTACCTTGAGTCCCATTAGCCTGTCCAGCACTAACCCCCCGAGTGACAGTGATTGTCTCAAGGTCCTCCCTTCCCACATTCCTGTGACCAGCAATTTTTGGCATGGTTTTTGTGTCTTCCACTGTGAAGACTGAAGCAAAATAATTGTTTAAGGTCTCAGCCATTTCCACATTTCCCATGATTAAATCCTCCTTCTCATCGTCTAAGGGACCAACATTTACATTAGTCACTCTTTTCCGTTTTATATATCTGCAAAAGCTTTTACGATCTGTTTTTATGTTTTGCGCAAGTTTACCTTTATAATCTATCTTTCCTTTCTTTCTTGCTTTTTTAGTCATTCTTTGCTGTTGTTTAAAATGTTCCCAATCTTCTAGTTTCCCACTAAACTTGATCACCTTATACGCATTGGTCTTTAATTTGATACTCTCCTTTATTTCCTTGGTTATCCACGGCTGGTTATCCCTTCTCTTACCACCCTTCTTCTTCACTGGAATATATTTTTGTTGCGCACTTTGAAAGAGCTCCTTAAAAGTCCTCCACTGTTCCTCAATTGTGCCACCGTTTAGTCTGTGTTTCCAGTCTACTTTAGCCAACTCTGCCCTCATCCCACTTTAGTCCCCTTTGTTTAAGCATAGTACGCTCGTTTCTGACACAACTTCCTCACCCTCAATCTGTATTACAAATTCAACAATACTGTGATCACTCATTCCGAGAGGATCTTTTACTCGGAGATCGTTTATTTTTACTGTCTCATTACACAGGACCTGATCTAAGATAGCTTGCTCCCTTGTAGGTTCTGTAACATACTGTTCAAAGACACAATCCCGTATGCATTGTATAAATTCCTCCTCCAGGCTACCCCATGCGATTTGATTTGACCAATCGACATGTCAGTTAAAATCTCCCATGACTACTGCTTTTCCTTTTTCACATGCCTCCATTATTCCCTTGATTATTGCCCGCCCCACCTGAAGTTATTATTTGGGGGTCTATAAACTACACCCACCAGTGACTTTTTCCCCTTACTATCTCTAATCTACACCCACAATGATTCAACATTTTGTTCATTCGAGCCAATATCGTCTCTCACAACTGCCTTGATATCATCCTTTATTAAGATGTCAAGCTATTTCTTCCTTAATGATAGCTTCAAGCATTTTCCCCATTACAGATGTTGAATTAACAGGCCTATAGTTACCTGCCTTTTGTCTGTCCCCTTTTTTAAACAGAGGCTTTACATTAGCTGCTTTCCAATCCGATGGTACCTCCCCAGAGTTCAGAGAATTTTGGTAGATTATAATGAATGCATCTGCTATAACTTCCGCCATCTCTTTTAATACCCTGGGATGCATTTCATCAGGATCAGAGGACATATCTACCTTGAGATCCATTAGCCTCTCCAGCACTAACCCGCTAGTGATAGTGATTGTCTCAAGTTCCTCCCTTCCCACATTCCCGTGACCAGCAATTTTTGGTAAGGTTTTTGTGTCTTCCACTGTGAAGACCGAAGCCAAATAATTGTTTCAGGTCTCAGCCATTTCCACATTTCCCATTATTAAATCTCCCTTCACATCTTTTAAGGGACCAACATCTACTTTTGTCACTCTTTTCCGTTTTGTATATCTGTAAAAGCTTTTACTATCTGTTTTTATGTTTTGCGCAAGTTTACTTTTGTAATTTATCTTTCCTTTCTTTATTGCTTTCTTAGTCATTCTTTGCTGTCGTTTAAAATGTTCCCAATCTTCTAGTTTCCCACTAACCTTGGCCACCTTATACGCATTGGTTTTTAATTTAATACTCTCCTTTATTTCCTTGGTTATCCACGGCTGGTTATCCCTTCTCTTACCGCCCTTCTTTTTCACTGGAATATATTTTTGTTGAGCACTATAAAAGAGCTCCTTAAATGTCCTCCACTGTTCCTCAATTGTGCCACCGTTTAATCTATGTTCCCAGTCTACTTTAGCCAATTCTGCCCTCATCCCACTGTAGTCCCCTTTGTTTAAGCATAATACGCTCGTTTGAGACACTACTTCCTCACCCTCAATCTGTATTACAAATTCAACCATACTGTGATCACTCATTCCAAGAGGATCTTTTACCTGGAGATCGTTTTCTATTCCTGTCTCAGTCCTGAGGACCAGATCTCAGATAGCTTACTCCCTTTTAGGTTCTGCAACATACTGTTCTCAGAAACAATCCTGTATGCATTCTATGAATTCCTCCTCAAGGCTACCCCGTGCAATTTGGTTTGACCAATCGATATGTAGGTTAACATCCCCGTGATTACTGCTGTTCCTTTTTCACATGCCTCCATTATTCCCTTGATCATTGTGAGCCCCACCGTGAAATTATTATTTGGGGTCTATAAACTAAGCCCACCAGTGACTTTTTCCCCTTACTATTTCTAATCTCCACCCACAATGATTCAACATTTTGTTCATTAGAGTCAATATCGTCTCTCACAAATGCTCTGATATCATCCTTTATCAACAGAGCTACCCCACCTCCTTTCCCTTCTTGTCTATCTTTCCGAATTGTCAGATATCCCTGTATGTTTAAATCCCAGTCTTGGCCACCTTGCAACCACCAAATCATACCCATTTGGAATGATTTGTGCCGTCAACTCATTTACTTTGTTTCAAATGCTGCGTGTGTTTAGGTAAAGTGTTTTAATACTCGTTTTTAAACCATGATTTTTAGTTTTGACCCCTCTTGCAGCCCCTTTATATTCATACATATTATCCCTTCCTATCACCTTGTGGTTTGCACTTACCCCAGTGCTACTCTGCTCTGTTGCCTCCTGCCTTTTGCATCCTTTCTTGGGGTTCTGTTCATCTGAGCTCTCACCCACTTTACCTAGCTCAGAGCCCTCTCCTGGGTTCCCAACACCTGCCAAGCTAGTTTAAAGCCCTCCCAACCGCACTGTCAAAACCATCCGCGGGAACATTGGTCCCGTCTTTGTTGAGGTGTAACCTGTCCGACTTGTGCAGGTCCCACCTATCCCAGAAGCGGTCCCAATTGTTCAGGAAACTAAAGCCCTCCGTCCTACACCAATGCCCCAGCCACGTATTTATCTACCCTGACTATTACGTGGCACTGGCTGTAATCCCGAGATTACCACCTTTGAGATCCTGGCTTTCAATCTTACTCCTCACTCCCTAAACTCAGCTTTCAGGACCTCACCCCTCTTTCTACATATGTCATTGGTACCAATGTGGACCACAACCACTGGCTATTCCCCTTCCCTCCCTAGAATGCCCTGCAGTCGCTCAGTGACATCATTCACCCTTGCACCAGGAAGGCAACATACCATCCTGATGTCACTTTTTCAGCCGCAGAAGCGCCTCTCTGCTCCCCTAACTATTGAATCTCCAATCACTATAGACCTTCCCGTCTTCTTCCTCCCCCCGTGTGCAGTTGAGCCACCCACGGTGCTGTGGACTTGGCCCTGGCTGCACTCCCCAGAGGCTTCACCGCCTTCGCCAGCAGTCAGAATAGAGTGCCGGTTGGAGAGCGGGATAGCCTCAGGGGACTCCTGCACTACCTGCCTCGCCATACTCTTGTGTGCGACGGTCACCCAGTCTCTATCCTCCTGTACCCTTTTAATCTGTGGGGTGACCAACGCCTGATCCACGTACCTCTCGTTCTCTTGGATGCTCCTCAGTGCCTCAAGTCCTCGCTCAAGCTCCGAGACTCGGCGCTCGAATTGGAGGATCTGGAGACACTTCCTGCACATGTGGTCATCCCCGTTGTGGGAAGCATCCAGGAATTCCCACATGGCACAGGTGTTGCATTCCATTTCAACGAGCTGCCCTGCTATCCCACTAGTTACCCTTAAATTATCCAGCAAAAGCACTGATTCCCACTACACATACTAAACAGCTTATTTCGTAATTTATCCTCTTATCTATTAGAACACAAAATCAAAGAGATATATATTCACCAGCCGATCAGCCAACCACAGCTTGGCTATAATGTCATTTTTTGATTCCTTGTCCCTCCTCCCCGCACTGTTCGCTCAACTACTGCCCGCTGGGCCTTTGTAGCCGCTGACCCCGGACTGCCACTAACGCTGCACCTCCCCGCACTCTGACGTCAGCTCTCGATTTCTCACCCCTCCATCTTTGTCTGCAGCTGGTTTTGCTGGTCTCTGGGCCCCTGTCTCCTACTCTCGCACTCCTTATCAGCTGCTCTAGTGTCAGCACTGGTAGGAAAGCAAGACAAAACAGCACCTGCCATCCCCGCTTGCCCAAACTCACCCACTTACCAAACACACAAATGCCACTCTATGCTGCTGCACTCCGTGCTCTGCACGAGCTGCCTCTTTTTAAACTGTATCTAGGTCAGATGACTCACTACTGGTCAGTCATTTACAGAACTGGTTTTAACTAGCTGTTAATTGCATTCTACTGGAGAGTTACCTTGTTTTTCTCTGCCTAAACCTGAAAGAATCCCAACTATTTAACTTTTCCCCTTTAAATTAAACTGCTACTTACTTAGAAGCTACTGGCAATTGCCACTAACAATTTATTCCAGCCTCCAAATGGTTTAAAGAGAATAACCCTTAAAACTCACCCACTTACCAAACTCACAAATGCTACTTTATGCTGCTGCACTCCATGCTCTGCACGAGCTACCTCTTTTAAAACTGTATCTAGGAGAGTGGGATAGTCTCAGGAGACGAAGCCATCTCCCACACCAGTGATTACAACCTGTCTTACTTTTTCTGAGCTGAGGATACCCGCCCTCTGTGGTCCTGAGCCTGTGGGCCTGGAACCTAGTGTGGAGTGGGTAGGAGAGGAGGGACAAGGCATAATCATGGAGACAGTGACCAGTTGAGTCAATAACTCGGGCTGAGGAGCTACAGTAGTGGGGTGGTTCCCCGGTCCCAGACCCCCTCTGGTTGATTACTTTCCTGCAGTGACCATGCCCTGTTCAGAGAAGGTTCACCAGGCTGGGTCCTGAGATGAAGATCTTGTCTTATGAGGAAATTTTGAGCAGGTTGGGCCTTTAATCGTTGAAGTTTAGAAGAATCAGAGGTGATCTTATTGAAAGGTATAAGATTCTGAGGGGGCTCGACAGGGGAGATGCAGAGAGCGTGTTGCCCCTCGTGGGGGAACCTTGAACTAGGCAACATAGTTTCAGAATGTTCCTGATTTTGGGGAAGTCCAGCACCAGGGGACACAGTCTAAGGATAAGGGGTAAGCCATTTAGGACCAAGATGAGGAGAACCTTATTCACTCAGAGAATTGTTAACCTGTGGAATTCCCTGCCGCAGAGAGTTGTTGATGCCAGTTCATTGGTTATATTTAGGAGGGAGTTCGATATGGCACTTATGGCTAAAGGGATCAAGGGGTATGGAGAGAATGCAGGAAAGGGGTACTGAGGGAATGATCAGCCATGATCTTATTGAGTTGTGGTGCAGGCTCGAAGGGCCGAATGGCCTACTCCTGCACCTATTTTCTATGTTTCTATGTTTCTATTAATATTGCCCACCCGCCCGCTGGGATGACTCAGCTTCCCTCCCACTGCCCCGTCTCTGCTAAACTGGGAAGCAGCGGGTTGGAGGTTGGGTTGGGATGATATACTTTACATGTTAACCCCTGAGCCGACAACCATGCGGCCGTTTTTGTGCTGAATGACAGGCCTTATTATCTGGGCTCAGTCACCGACAATGTGTGACCAATAATTGACCGTCTCTTTTCCCTTCTGTTTATTACAGTGAATTTAGTGGCGATTGTGATCCTGTCCCGGAGAAAGTGCGGGCTGTCCACCTGCACCATTCGCTACCTGGTGGCCATGGCAGCGGCGGATCTACTGGTGGTCATCACTGCGGTCATACTGTGGCGGATCAGTTGGTATTATTCCCCGGGATCGTTCCTGGATATCACCCCTGTGTGTACTGCTATATATCTCCTGGCCCGTGTCGTCACAGACTGTTCTGTCTGGTTCACCGTCACTTTCACCTTTGACCGATTTGTGGCCATTTGTTGGCAGCAGCTGAAAACCAAATATTGCACCGGGAGAACTGCGGCTGTGGTTCTGGCAACAAGCTGCATTCTGTTCTCTTCAAAAAACGTTCCTCACTACTTTACATTAGAACCTGGATATATAATCGACAATGTTCCGTGGCACTGTGTCCCAATGCCAGCCTATTATACTGAGCCCGTGTGGCTGGCATTTAATTGGTTTGATACGGCTGTAAACCCACTGCTCCCATTCGCTGTAATTTTGTTGCTCAACGCTCTGACAGTCAGACACATTTTAGTGGCCAGTCGAGTCCGGAAGGGACTGAGGGGTGAGAGCAAGGGGGAGAATGGCAGTGACCCAGAGATGGAGAGCAGGAGGAAGTCTGTGATTTTACTCTTCACCATATCCGGCAGTTTCATACTACTGTGGCTGGTGTATGTGATAGATTTCTTATATTATAGCATTGCAGGAATAAATACCGATGATTACAATGTTTCTTTATCTACCTTTCGAGAAGTTGGATTTATACTGCAGACTTTAAGTTGCTGCACAAACACATTTATTTACGGGGTGACCCAGTCCAAGTTCAGAGAGCAGTTGAAGAGCGCGGTGAAATATCCGGTGACCTCAATTATACAATTAATTAATAAACAGAACAACTGAGCACAGCCCAGAGGCGGGTCCCAGTGTTTCCAGTCCAGGAATATAATATTTATCCCCAGACTTCCATCCACTGAATTACACCAGGAATGGCTGGTGATCTGATAATACACCCAGCGACCTGTTTCGGACACGGCACTATTTCTGATTGACATTTCCCACCTTGTCTTTCTGGACAGCACCACGAGCATGTTGCATTCTGTCCGAGCTCTTCTGTAAAGGGTAACTACAGTTATTTAGTGAAGGAATACATTGCAGCTTCCAGAGTGAGAGGCTCGTCATCGGTAGGTAGGCAGAGTGGAACTGTAGTTCAGAGGATTACATTACATAGAATATACAGCACAGAAAAATACACTTCGGCCCCACTAGTCTGTGCTGGTGTTTATGCTCCAGACCAGCCTCCTCCCATTGCAAATACTTTGTCTCAGCCTCTCAGCATATCTTTCTGTTTCATTTTCTCTCACTTACTCGTCTAGTTTCCCTTAGACAGCATCTGAGCTTTGTATCGCAACCACTTCCTGTCGTAGGGAATTCCACATTCTAACCACTCTCTGAGTACAGAAATTGTTCTTTATCTCCCTATTGGTGTTATTAGTGATTATCTGGCATTTATGACTCCACAGATTTGGATGCTCCCACGAGTATAAACTTTTCTCTCCCCATCGACCCGGTCCAAAACAATTATAATTTACAAGACTTCTATCAGGACTCCTGTAAGTTCTGTCTTCTACAGGAACTAAGCACAACCTGTTCAATCGTTCCTGACAACTGTTATCTTTCAGTTCTGGTGCTGTCCAAACAAAAATCTGTGAGACCGTACGAGTGGCCATCTCCATTGTCCTAGCCACCTCTCCCTGTCACCAATCTAAAGCTGAACCCAGCCGTTAGGCAACCTTGGTGTCGTATTTGAGCGGGAGATGGTCTTACGACCCCATATCCACTCCATCACCAGGACGGCATCTTTGTGCCTCTGTTGCATCTCCTGACTCAGTTCATTTGCAGGTCAAATGTTCATCCGTGCCTTTACTAGCTCTAGACATAACTCCTCCAATGCTCTCCTGGGCGGCTTCCAATCTCCCACCATTCGTATACTTCAGCTCATCCAAAAACTCTGCTGCCTGTGTCCTAACTTGCACCTTATCGCAAGACCCCATCACACCTGTGCTCGCTGACGTATATTGGCTTCCTGTCCGATAGCGCTTCAATTTTAAAATGATCAATCTTGTTTTCAATTCACTTCACGGCCTCTGTAACCTGCACCAATACTTAGACCTCCAGAGATCTCTGTGCTGCTCCAAATCTGGCAGATTGCACATCTCCGATTTAAACTGCTTCACCAATGGTAGGCATGCTTTCAGCTGCCTGGGTCCCAAGCTCTGGGATTCTCTTGGTAAACCTCTACACTTCTCTAACTCTCCTCCGCCTTCAGCTGCCTGGGTCCCAAGCTCTGGGATTCCCTCCCTAAACCTCTCCACCTCACGAACTCTCCTCCTCCTTCAGCTGACTGGGTCCCAAGCTCTGGGATTCACTCTCTAAACCTCTCCACCTCACGAACTCTCCTCCTCCTTCAGCTACCTAGGTCCCAAGCTCTGGGATTCACTCTCTAAACCTCTCCACCTCTCTAACTCTCCTCCACCTTCAGCTGCCTGGGTCCCAAACTCTGGGATTCTCTCCCTAAACCTCTATTCCTCTCTAACTGTCCTATTCCTTTAAGATTATCCTTAAGACTAAATATTTGATCAAGATTATTTGCTAAAACCTCCTTTTGTGCCTCGGTTTCAAGATGTCCTCTATTCCCTGTTGGATTTATTAATGGCTGTCTTCAATCTATGCCCCAGAGTTTTGGTCTCTCCCACAATGGAAACATCTTTTCTTTCTCTGCCCTATCAAAGCCTTTGATATCCTGAAAGACACAATCTGACCATCCCTCAGTCTTCACTTTGCTAAAGAAAAGAGCCACGGCCTATTGAACATTTCCTGATAATACACCCTCTTAGTTCTGGTATCATTCCAGGAAATACACTTTGCACCTTCTCCAGTGCCTCAATGTTATTTTATAATATTTACACCAAGGATCCAAACAAGTTTACATAACTTCATTGAATTACAATTCTATCCCTCCAGACATGAACACAAGCCTGTTCTTTGTTTTTTATGGATTGATGAACCTCCATCAATACATTTAGAGATTTGCGTAACTGTACCGTCCCATCCCTCTGTTCCTCATTCCTGTTTAGATCATTGTTTTCCAAGGAGAATGTCACCTTCATATTCTTCCTATTAAAATGCACCAACTCACACTCCTCTATGTTGGTGTATTGTGTTCCTAACACAGATGAGACTGCACACAGGGAGGTTAAAGTAACAGTGACCTCAGTCGTTATTAAGACACTCCAGAGTGAGGAACAGGCCTTGGGGCCCGGCCTAAATACAGTGCTCCCAACGGATGCTGGGATCCCTTGGGACTTCAGGGGATGCGCTCCCTGGTGGCGGAACATGGGAGTGCATGCTTTACAGATATCAACAGATGTTCCTTTGCCAATTACACGCCCAGTTTGCAAGATTATTATTGTATTCAATGTTTTTGTCGCTTACCTCCTCAGTGTAAACGATACACGCCCATTGTGGAAGCATCCACAAAGTTTGAAATTTCACTCCCGATTCCCGAGTCCGAATTGGTAATCTAAATGTTGAACAGGAGTGGTTTTAGTACCGATGCTTGTGGAACATCACTTCTCACCTTTGCCAGTTTCGCTGCTTTTGATTTAAATTGGCTTAGAAATAAACCCTAATTCACTTTTTCATTTGAATCGCTTTGCTGACCTGTGATACAGTTTTTAATGATTGTTCACCTGAACCACAAGTTCACTTTGATCTTCTGGCCCATTCAGTTTCTTATTTTCAAAGGTGTAGGTGATGGTAAAATCATAGAATTGTACAGCGCAGAGAGAGTCCATTTGTCAAGTCGTGCCGGCTCGGTCTCTTTGGTGGAGCTTTCCAATTAATCCCACTCCTCTGCTCTATCTCCTGTAACTTTTTTACTTCAAGTAATTTTGGCAAATTCCCTTTTGAAAGTCACGATTGAATCTGCTTCCACCTCCCTTTCAGACAGTTCATTCCAGATCACAACATCTCGCTGTTTAAACAAAATCTTCCTTCAGTCGCTTCTGGTTCTTTTGGCAATCACATTAAATATCTGTCCTCTGGATATCGGCCCACGTGTCATTGGAAACAGTTGCTCCTTTATTACTTTACTTAAACGATTTAGGACTTTGAAGACCTCTATTGAATCTCTTCTCAACCTCCACTGCTCTAATCACAACATACCCATCTTCTACAATCTCTCCATATAACTGAAATCCCCCATCCTTGGAGCAATTCTGGTCAATCTCCCTGAACCATCTCAGCTGTAAGGGGAACAGCCCCGCCATCTCCCGTCTCTCCACGTAACTGAAGGACCATATTCCGGGAACCATTCTGGTCAATCTCTCATTAACATAAGAACATGAGTACATAAGAAATAGTAACAGGAGTAGGGAATTCGGCCCCTCGAGCCTGCTCCGCCATGCAATAAGATAATGGCTGATCTGATCCAGGACTCAGCTCCACATTCCCGCCCACGCCCCATAACCCCTTATCTCCTTATCGCTCAAGAAACGGTCTACCTCTGTCTTAAGTGTATTCAATGTCCCAGCTTCCACAGCTCTCCGAGCCAGCAAATTCCATAGATTAAGAAGCCTTTGAGAGAAGAAATTCCTCCTCATCTCTGTTTTAAATGGGGGGCACCATGTTATAAGATCATGCCCCCTAGTTCTAGTCTCCCCCATCAATGGAAACATCCTCTCTGCATCCACCTTGTCAAGCTCCCTCATAATCTCATACGTTTCGATAAGATCACCTCTCATTCTTCTGAACTCCAATGAACAGAAGCCAACCTACTCAACCTTTCCTCATAAGTCTACAACCCCATCCCCGGAATCAACAGGGTGAACCTTCTCTGAGCTTCCTCTAAAGCAAGTATAGCCTTTCTTAAATACGGAAACCAAAACTGCACGCAGTATTCCAGGTGTGGCTTCACCAATACGTTGTACAACTGCAGAATGACTTCCCTGCTTTTATACTCCATCCCCTTTGCAATAAAGGCCAAGATACCATTGGCCTTCCTGATAAATATCTTTACCTGCATACTATCCTTTTGTGTTTCATGCGCAAGTACCCCAAGTTCCCGCTGGACTGCGGCACTTTGCAAACTTTCTCAGCAGTTAACGGATATTATGTGATTGGCATCACGGAGACATGGCTCCAGGGTGACCAAGGCTGGGAACTCAACATCAAGAGGTATTCAACATTTAGGAAGGATAAGCAGAGAGGAAAAGGAGGCAGGGTGGCGTTGCTGGTTAATGAGGAAATTAATGCAATAGTAAGGAGGGACATTAACTGGGTAATGTGGAATCGGTATGGGTGGAGCTGCGGAATTCCAAAGGCAGAAAACGTTCGTGGGAGTTGTGTACAGACCATCAAACAGTCGGAGTGAGGTTGGGGACAGCATCAAACAAGAAATAAGGGATGTGTGCAATAAAGGTACAGCAGCTATCATTGGCGACCTTACTCTACATATTGATTGGGCTTACCAAACTGGTAGCAATGCGGTGGAAGAGGATTTCCGAGAGTGTACTGGGATGGTTTTCGAGAACAATATGTCGAGGAAACAACTAGAGAGCTGGCCATCCTAGACTGGGTGATGTGTAATGAGAAGGGACTAATTAGCAATCTTGTTGTGACAATAATATGGTCCCTTGGGTGACCATAATATGGTAGAATTCTTTATTAAGATGGAGAGTGTCACAATTAATTCGGAAACTAGGGTCCTGAACATAAGCAAAGGTAACTTTGACGCTATGAGGCGTGAATTGACTAGAATAGACTGGCAAAAGATACTTAAAGGGTTGATGGTGGATAAGCAATGGCAAAAATTTAAAGATCACATGCGTGAACTTCAGCAATTGTACATTCCTGTCTATAGTAAAAATAAAACGGGGAAGGTGACTCAACCGTGGCTAACAAGGGAAATTAAGGATAGTGTTTAATCCAAGGAAGAGGCAAACACATTGGCTCAAAAAAGCAACAAAGCTGAGGACTGGGAGACATTTAGAATTCAACAGAGGAGGACTAAGGGATTAATTAAAAGGGGGGAAATAAAGTACGAGAGGAAGCTTGCAAGGAACATAAAAACTGAATGCAAAAGCTTCTATAAATATGTGAAGATTAGATAGAAAAAGATTAGTGAAGACAAACGTAGGTCCCTTGCAGTCGGCTTCAGGTGAATTTAGAATGGGGAACAAAGAAATCACAGACCAATTGAACAAATACTTCGTTTCTGTCTTCACGAAGGAAGACACGAATGTATTAGGGGACAGTTGGTCTAATGAGAAGGAGGAACTGAAGGATATCCTTATTAGGCAGGAAATTGTGTTTGGAATATTGATGGGATTGAAGGCCGATAAATCACAGAGGGCAGATACCAGAGTACGTAAGGAAGTGGCCCTAGAAATAATGGATGCATTGGTGAACATTTTCCAACAGTCTATCGACTCTGGATCAGTTCCTATGGACTGGAGGGTAGCTATTGCAACACCACTTATTACAAATGGAGGAAGAGAGAAAACGGGCAATTATCGACAGGTTAGCCTGACATCAGTAGTGGGGAAAATGTTGGAATCAATCATTAAGAATGAAATAGCAGCGCATTTTGAAAGCAGTGACAGGATCGGCCCAAAGGGAAATCATGCTTGACGAATCATCTAGAATTTTTTGAGATTGCAACTAGCAAACTGGACAAGGGAGAACCGGTGCGTGTACTGGGTGGGGTGGGGAGGAGCGGAGAATATTGGGTGGGGTGGGGAAGAGCTGAGAATATTAGGTGCAATTTTAGATATGGATGGACAAAGTAAGGCTGATGTTAAGAGGGCAGCGGTTCTTTTATTTGTAATTAATAATTCCTTCACCAACTTTAATGAAAAGCAGCGGTACCCAGTGACATAACGTGAGGAATAAGAGCAGGAGCAGGCCATTTGTCTCCACGAGCCTGCTCCGCTATTTAACCTTTGCAATTACTGATCAAATTTCATTGGACCATCATACAAGGTTAGATATAGGGTTTACATAACTTCTCTGCTGTTCAATTATTATCCTCTATAAATGATCTCCAGTGTTTCATTTGTTCTTGTATGGCATTATTATCCTCCATTGCTATATTTAGTGACTTGAGTCTCTGTACCCAGAGATCCCTTTGCACTTCTACACCATTTGTACCCTTAGTTTCCAAGGGTAGGTTGGGTCCTTATCTCTCCTACCAAAATGCTCCAACTCACACTCATCCATATTGAAAAAGCTTTGATATTTACATGACCATTATGCACGTTTGTGAACGATAGAATTAATTAAAAGTTTTTAGTTCGTCATGTACAAAATCGATTAAAAGAAGATAACTGATCACAAATGAGTGGGATATAACGGAACTGCAGAATAATGCTTTAAACTACATAACCATCACTCAGTTACACGGTTATGCATCGACAAACAATCCAAAAGCCTAAGGTGAGCTGAAAGAGGCACATATATTCGTGCAATTTGTATTAATTTTAAAGTTGTCAACCTATTATAGCTGCATCTCTCATGTGCCCATAGCAATGGCAGCACAAGCAGCAGGAACAGTGACTTTCCTTGGATCCTGATATCCTGCACGTCCACATAAATAATTAGAATATTAATCATAATACAAACAGACAATTACAGTAATTCTTTAGTTCAAGTTATAAAAACGAATTGAACAAAAGGGGCCGCAATTTCCAACTGCAATCACTTCCATTAATAAAGGTGGCCTTCTTGTACCAGCACCATGCCATGTAACATGTCAGAAATGAGACACTTATTCACAAGTGCAGAAAAACACTGTGCGTCACCGAATTAAAAACAAAATGCATGGAGAGCTATGATTTAACAGAAATAAACATTCATCTTTGTTCCTGGACAGGACAACCACTCTGTCTGATTTGGAAATGTTTACTAATATGGTGAATTAATGATGTTAAAATACAAGTTTTGCTTCTAATGTTTTTCTCTCAAACATGAAGCACTATATTAATCCCTGCTCTTATTGCCAAAAGCATTGAATTAGTTCAGGTACTTCCCAATTATATAGTGGGAAACAAACTTCATTGTACTCTCAATTTTTATTCTCCTATTTCAAACATATATAGCAAATCTAAGTTGTAAATTGTCAGTTTAATCAAAGTATTTTCTGTGTAGTTGTCAAACAACAAATAGTGGTTTCTTCTAAACTCACTTCCTGCTATTTGTTACATCATTACATAACTCTTGTTTCTATTAACATTCCATAAAACGTTTCGGAGGAAATCTATATTTACATTTTTCATGAGACTTGTTTGAACTGTAGAACGACAGACAAATTAAAATAGTTCACAATAGCAAAAAACAGCGGATGCTGGAATCTGAAACTAAAAAAGAAAATGCTGGAACTACTTAGATGGTCAGACAGCTTCTGTGGAGAGAGAAACGAAGGTAACCATTTAGGTCTGTGAGCTTTTGATCAGAACTGGAAGAAGTTAGAGATGTAACAGATTTTAACCAGGTGCAGAGGCAGGATTTAACCTCTCCTGTCTTCCACCATAACACAGACCTTCCCTTTTGTTCTTTCCTCCTCTCCCAACTTTCTCTGCCTCTGCACCTGGTTTAAATCTGTTCCATCTCTATCATTTTACAGTTCTGATGAAAGTTGACAGACCTGAAACATTAACTCTGTTTCTCTCTCCACAGTTACTGCCTGACCTGCTGAGTATTTCCTGCAATTTCTGGTTTTATGTTATATAAAATAAAAAGGTTTGTGTTTTTACCTCTTTTTTGCTTCTCTTCCCAAACGGCTTAATGATACTTTTTAATGTCAATAAAAAGTAACGTGTAACTCCGACACCTCCTCCCCTGCCCTCCCCTCCTCAACAGCATGGGGAGTGTGTTTGTGTAAAGCTGCTCACTTTGTTCAATCGCTCATCATCAAATATTGAAGACCTTCAATTTTAAAGGTGTTGAGCAATTCGGAACCTCTTTAGAGGCGTTTGGATTTCAAGACCAGGTCGAGACTTGTTTATAGGAGGCGCAAACTGATTTTTGCCTGTTTCTTCCGAAATCATTTTCGAAATGTAGGAGGAAACGTGTTTTCAACGCTTCATTTTGTGAAAGGTGAATTAAAAATCTTTAAAATGTTTCTAGTCTCGTTGTAGCATTGTGAGACTAAACTGCTCCAAGTTTCTCTGTCCCAATTCAATGATGTCGTTAAACACTCAACAAGAATAATAAAATAAGCAGATTCCAAACGGAGCTCAAATAAGAAGGTGAATAAAGTGGTAAAACTTCCTAAGAAGGCGGTGAGACTTAGCGAAGAGTTGGGATCAGTTTTGGAGAAGTTGTTTTCTCTTTGTCTGCTGCCGTTCCCTCCGTCTCTCACAGACTCTGAGATACAAACTGGTCCACAAACCTGATCCCGTCTCTCGTAACATGGTTGGAATAACCCTGAGAAACACTTTCAAAAAGGGGGCCAAAACCTCGCAAAATGTAACTGGAACTGAGCTGGGGACCCCGTGAGCCTAAGGATTGTTTTCTTCAACCACCAGCAGCCACACAACATGAGCTGCACCTCCACCTGTGTTGTTCCCAATGAGCAGAAATTTTCTCCAATTGAATATTGGGAAGACCGAAGCCATTGTTTTCGGTCCCCGCTACAAACTCCGTACCCTAGCTACTGACTCTATCCCTTTCCCCATCTACTGTCTGAGACTGAACCCGGCTGTTTGCAACCTTATTGTTACATTTGACCCTGAAATTAGCTTTCCACCACATATCCGCCGCATAACTAAGATCACCTATTTCCATCTCCGTAACATCACCCGTCTCCACCCCTTGCCTCAGCTCATCCGCTGCTGAAACCCTCGTCCATTCCTCCGTTACCTCCAGATATGACTGAACCCACACACTCCTGGTTGGCCTCCCACATTCTATCCGATGTATACTAGAGGTGATCCGAAACTCTGCTGCCCATGACCTAACTCGCAGTTAATTCCGGTCACCCATCTTTCCTGTGCTCGCTGAACAACATTGGCTCTTGGCTAAACAACGCCTCAATTTCAAAATCCTCATCCTTGTTTTAAAATCGCTCCATTGCCCTTAACCCCTCTCTATCTATGGAACCTCCTCCATCACACAACACTAGAGATGTCTGCAATCAGCGAATTCTGTCCTCTAAAGCATCCCTGGTTATAATCGCTCCACCATTGGTGGCCATGACTTCTGTTGCCGAGAACCCAAGCTCTGGAATTTGTCCCGAATCCTCTCCAACTCCCTACCTCTTTTTCCCCTTAAAGATGTTACTTATAGCCTTCCTCTTGCACCAACTTTTTGATCACTTGCACTAATTTCTACTTGTGCGTTTCAGCGTCAAGTTTGTTTTATCTCATAATACACCTAAGGAGCACCTTGAGATGTTTCGCCACGTTAAAGGCACTATATTAATATAAGTTGTTGTTGTAGGTCCAAAATGTGACCGCTGTGCAGTCCCCGGGAATGGACTAGACAAACTGGTCCACAAACCTTATCCCGTCTCTCGTAACATGGTTGGAATAACCCTGAGAAACACTTTCAAAAAGGGGGACAAAACCTCGCAAAATGTAACTGGAACTGAGCTGGGGACCCCGTGAGCCTAAGGATTGTTTTCTTCAGCCTCCTCCCAGCAGCCACACAACATGAGCTGCACCTCCACCTGTGTTGTTCCCAATGAGCAGAAATTTTCTCCAATGGAATATTGGGAAGACCGAAGCCATTGTTTTCGGTCCCCGCTACAAACTCCGTTCCCTAGCTACTGACTCTCTCTCTCTCTCTCTCTCTCTTTCCCCTCTTTTGCTGTCTTTCTCTCTATCTCTCTCCATTTCCATATGACACGGTCTCGCAGTTTTCCTCGCTCTCTCTGTCCCTCTCCCTCTCTCTCTCTGTCACTGTATGTCTGACTGTGTCTCTGTCACTGTTTCTCTCAGTCTCTCTCTCTCACATACACCACTATCTCTCTGTCCTCCGCTCTCTCTGTCACCCTTCCCTTTCCCCCATTCTCTCTCGCCCCTCTCTCGGTTTCCCTCAGCCATGCTCACTCCAGTATCTCTCTCTCCCCAGTCTTTGTCTCTCAATCTCTCCCACTTGCCCTCCTCAATTTCATTCTCTCCCACTCTATCTCGCTCCCCACTCTCGAATTGCCCCAGCCTCACTATCCAACATTTTCTCTCTCCCAATCTCTGTCCACCACTGCACCCGATACGTCAGGGCTTAAAGCGTTCAGTGTGCATACGCCCTTTACAAGACCACCGTCTTACAAGCCACGATTCGCAGCGCAGTATCTGCATTCGGATGCTTTTCATATATTCAGTGGCTCAGGGCTCCGGCCTGCAGCGGTTTCCTGGTAACAGGCTCCGAAATAGGGCTAGGCCACTCGCACCGAAATTTTCTCCAGCATCTCTGAGGAAGGAGCCTGTGGGATATGAATGTAACGTGTGCCAGTGTGTTGAAGCCAGTGCCAGGCAGTCTGCGCGACATGAAAATCCTGATGTGGGGAAACATCAAGATCAACACACAGCTACATAGTTTTGGTGGAACAATGGGTAATAACCATCCAGATACATCACTGACCTCACTCTTACTCTCACTACCCATCCAGGTACATCACTGACCTCACTCATACTCTCACTACCCATCCAGGTACATCACTGACCTCACTCATACTGTCACTACCCATCCAGATACACCACTGACCTCACTCATACTGTCACTACCCATCCAGATACATCACTGACCTCACTCATACTGTCACTACCCATCCAGATACACCACTGACCTCACTCATACTGTCACTACCCATCCAGGTACATCACTGACCTCACTCATACTGTCACTACCCATCCAGCAATATCACTGACTTCACTCTTACTGTCACTACCCATCCAGGTACATCACTGATCTCACTCATACTTTCACTACCCATCCAGGTACATCAATGACCTCACTCACACTGTCACTATCCATCAAGATACATCACTGACCTCACTCATACTGTCACTACACATCCAGATACATCACTGACCTCACTCATGCTGCCACTACCCATCCAGGTAAATCACTGAACTCACTCTTACTCTCACTATCCATCCAGGTACATCACTGAACTCACTCTTACTCTCACTATCCATCCAGGTACATCACTGACCTCACTCTTACTCTCACTACCCATCCAGATACATCACTGACCTCACTCATGCTGCCACTACCCATCCAGGTGCATCACTGACCTCACTCTTACTCTCACTACCCATCCAGATACATCACTGACGTCACTCATGCTGCCACTACCCATCCAGGTACATCACTGACCTCACTCATACTGTCACTGCCCATCCAGATACATCGCTGACCTCACTCATACTGTCACTACCCATCCAGATACATCACTGACCTCACTCATACTGTCACTACCCATCCAGGTACATCATTGATCTCACTCATACTTTCACTACCCATCCAGGTACATCACTGACCACACTCATACTGTCACTACCCATCCAGATACATCACTGACCTCACTCATACTGTCATTACACATCCAGATACATCACTGACCTGACAATACTGTCACTACGCATCCAGATACATAACTGATCTGACTCATACTGTCACTACACATCCAGATACATCACTGACTTCACTCATACTCTCACTACACATCCAGATACATCACTGACCACACTCATACTGTCACTACCCATACAGATACATCACTGACCTCACTCATACTGTCACTACCCATCCAGGTACATCACTGAACTCATTCTTACTCTCACTATCCATCCAGGTACATCACTGACCTCACTCTGACTCTCACTACCCATCCAGATACATCACTGACCTCACTCATACTGTCACTACCCATCCAGGTACATCACTGACCTCACTCATACTGTCACTACACATCCAGATACATCACTGACCTCACTCATACTGTCACTACCCATCCAGGTACATCACTGACCTCACTCATACTGTCACTACACATCCAGATACATCACTGACCTCACTCATACTGTCACTACCCATCCAGATACACCACTGACCTCACTCATACTGTCACTACCCATCCAGGTACATCATTGATCTCACTCATACTTTCACTACCCATCCAGGTACATCACTGACCTCACTCATACTGTCACTACCCATCCAGATACATCACTGACTTCACTCATACTGTCACTACACATCCAGATACATCACTGACCTGACAATACTGTCACTACGCATCCAGATACATCACTGACCTGACTCATACTGTCACTACCCATCCAGATATATCACTGACCTCACTCATACTGTCACTACCCATCCAGATACATCACTGACTTCACTCATACTGTCATTACACATCCAGATACATCACTGACCTGACAATACTGTCACTACGCATCCAGATACATCACTGACTTCACTCATACTGTCACTACACATCCAGATACATCACTGACCTCACTCATACTGTCACTACCCATACAGATACATCACTGACCTCACTCATGCTGTCACTACCCATCCAGATATATCACTGACCTCCCTCATACTGTCACTACCCTTCCAGACACATCACTGACCTTCTCATACTGTCACTACCCATCCAGATACATCAATGACCTCACTCATGATGTCACTACCCATCCAGGTACATCACTGACCTCACTCTTACTCTCACTACCCATCCAGATACATCACTGACCTCACTCTTACTCTCACTACCCATCCAGATACATTACTGACCTCACTCATACTGTCACTACCATCCAGGCACATCACTGACCTCACTCATACTGTCACTACCCATCCAGATACATCACTGACCTCACTCATACTCTCACTACACATCCAGATACATCACTGACCTGACAATACTGTCACTACCCATCCAGATACATTACTGACCTGACTCATACAGTCACTACAATTCCAGATACATCTCTGATCTCACTCATACTGTCACTACCCATCCAGATACATCACTGACCTCACTCATACTGTCACTACACATCCAGATACATCACTGACCTCACTCATACTGTCACTACCCATCCAGATACATCACTGACCTCATCTTACTCTCACTACCCATCCAGCTACATCACTGACCTGACTCTTAATCTCACTACCCATCCAGATACATTACTGACCTCACTCTTACTGTCACTACCCATCCAGGTACATCACTGATCTCACTCATACATTCACTACCATTCCAGGTACACCACTGACCTCACTCATGCAGTCACTACACATCCAGATACATCACTGACCTCACTCATACTGTCACTGCACATCCAGATACATCACTGACCTGACCATACTGTCAGTACCCATCCAGGTACATCACTGACCTGACTCATACTGTCAGTACACATCCAGGTACATCACTGACCTCATTCATACTGTCACTATACATCCAGTTACATCACTGACCTCACTCATACTGTCACTACCCATTCAGATACATCACTGACCTCACTCATACTGCCACTAGCCATCCAGTTACATCTGACCTCACTCATACTGTCACAACCCATCCAGATACATTACTGACCTCACTCATACTGTCACTCCCCATCCGGATACATCACTGACCTCACTCATTCTTATCACTATCCATCCAGATCCATCTCTGACCTCAAGCATGCTGTCACTACCCATCCAGCGACATCACTGACCTCACTCTTACTGTCACTACCCATCCAGGTACATCACTGATCTCACTCATACTTTCACTACCCATCCAGGTACATCACTGACCTCACTCATACTGTCACTACCCATACAGATACATCACTGACCTCACTCATGCTGTCACTACCATCCAGATACATCACTGACCTCCCTCATACTGTCACTACCCCTCCAGACACACCACTGACCTCACTAATACTGTCACTACATATCCAGATACATCACTGACCTGACAATACTGTCACTACATATCCCGATACATCACTGACCTCACTCATACTGTCACTACCCATCCAGATACATCACTGACCTCACTCAAACTGTAACTACCCATCCAGATACATCACTGACCTCACTCATACTGTCACTACACATCCAGATACATCACTGACCTGACAATACTGTCACTACCCATCCAGATACATTACTGACCTGACTCATACAGTCACTACACATCCAGATACATCACTGATTTCACTCATACTGTCACTATACATCCAGGTACATCACTGACCTCACTCATACTGTCACTACCCATCCAGATAAATCACTGACCTCACTGATGCGGTCACTAGCCATCCAGTTACATCTGACCTCACTCATACTGTCACTACCCATCCAGATACATCACTGACCTCACTCATACTTTCACGACCCATCCAGATACATCACTGACCTCACTCATACTGAAACTATCCATCCAGATACATCACTGACCTCACTCATGCTGTCACTACCCATCCAGATACATCACTGACCTGACAATACTGTCACTACCCACCCAGATACATTACTGACCTGACTCATACAGTCACTACAATTCCAGATACATCTCTGATTTCACTCATACTGCCACTACACATCCAGATACATCACTGACCTCACTCATACTGAAACTATCCATCCAGATACATCACTGACCTCACTCATGCTGTCACTACCCATCCAGATACATCACTGACCTGACAATACTGTCACTCCCCACCCAGATCCATTACTGACCTGACTCATACAGTCACTACAATTCCAGATACATCTCTGATTTCACTCATACTGTCACTACACATCCAGATACATCACTGACCTCACTCATACTGTCACTACACATCCAGATACATCACTGACCTCATCTTACTCTCACTACCCATCCAGATACATCACTGATCTCACTCATACATTCACTACCCATCCAGGTACACCACTGACCTCACTCATACTGTCACTACACATCCAGATACATCACTGACCTCACTCATACTGTCACGACCCATCCAGGCACATCACTGACCTCACTCATACTGTCACTACCCATCCAGATACATCACTGACCTCACTCATACTGTCACTACACATCCAGATACATCACTGACCTGACAATACTGTCACTACCCATCCAGATACATGACTGACCTGACTCATACAGTCACTACAATTCCAGATACATCTCTGATTTCACTCATACTGCCACTACACATCCAGATACATCACTGACCTCACTGATGCTGTCACTAGCCATCCAGTTACATCTGACCTCACTCATACTGTCACTACCCATCCAGGTACATCACTGAGCTCATTCATACTGTCACTACCCATCCAGGTACATCACTGACCTCATCTTACTCTCACTACCCATCCAGCTACATCACTGACCTGACTCTTAATCTCACTACCCATCCAGATACATCACTGACCTCATTCTTACTGTCACTACCCATCCAGGTACAACACTGATCTCACTCATACATTCACTACCATTCCAGGTACACCACTGACCTCACTCATGCAGTCACTACACATCCAGATACATCACTGACCTGACCATACGGTCAGTACCCATCCAGGTACATCACTGACCTGACTCATACTGTCAGTACACATCCAGGTACATCACTGACCTCATTCATACTGTCACTACCCATCCAGATACATCACTGACCTCACTCATACTTTCACTACCCATCCAGATACATCACTGACCTCACTCATACTGTAACTATCCATCCAGATACATCACTGACCTCACTCATGCTGTCACTACCCATCCAGATACATCACTGACCTCACTGATGCTGTCACTACCCATCCAGATACATCACTGACCTGACAATACTGTCACTACCCATCCAGATACATCATTCACCTCACTCATACTATAACTACCCATCCAGATGCATCACTGACCTCACTCATACTGTCACTACCCATCCAGATACATCACTGACCTGACAATACTGTCACTGCACATACAGATACATTACTGACCTGACTCATACAGTCACTACAATTCCAGATACATCTCTGATTTCACTCATACTGTCACTACCCATCCAGATACATCACTGACCTCACTCATACTGTCACTACACATCCAGGTACATCACTGAGCTCATTCATACTGTCACGACCCATCCAGGTACATCACTGACCTCATCTTACTCTCACTACCCATCCAGCTACATCACTGACCTGACTCTTAATCTCACTACCCATCCAGGTACATCACTGACCTCACTCTTACTCTCACTACCCATCCAGACACATCACTGACCTCACTCATACTGTCACTACACATCCAGATACATCACTGATCTCACTCATACTGTCACTATCCATCCAGATACATCACTGACCTCACTCTTGCTCTCACTACCCATCCAGATACATCGCTGATCTCACTCATACTGTCACTACCCATCCAGATACATCACTGACCTCACTCATACTGTCACTACCCATCCAGGTACATCATTGATCTCACTCATACTTTCACTACCCATCCAGGTACATCACTGACCACATTCATACTGTCACTACCCATCCAGATACATCACTGACCTCACTCATACTGTCATTACACATCCAGATACATCACTGACCTGACAATACTGTCACTACGCATCCAGATACATCACTGATCTGACTCATACTGTCACTACACATCCAGATACATCACTGACGTCACTCATACTCTCACTACACATCCAGATACATCACTGACCACATTCATACTGTCACTACCCATACAGATACATCACTGACCTCACTCATGCTGTCACTACCCATCCAGATATATCACTGACCTCACTCTTATTCTCACTACCCATCCAGATACATCACTGACGTCACTCATGCTGCCACTACCCATCCAGGTACATCACTGAACTCACTCTTACTCTCACTACCCATCCAGGTACATCACTGACCTCACTCATACTGTCACTACCCATCCAGATACATCACTGACCTCACTCATACTGTCACGACCCATCCAGGTACATCACTGACCTCACTCATACTGTCACTACCCATCCAGATACATCACTGACGTCACTCATGCTGCCACTACCCATCCAGGTACATCACTGACCTCACTCTTACTCTCACTATTCATCCAGGTACATCACTGACCTCACTCTTACTGTCACTACCCATCCAGATACATCACTGACCTCACTCATACTGTCACTACCCATCCAGATACATCACTGACCTCACTCATACTGTCACTACACATCCAGATACATCACTGACCTCACTCATACTGTCACTACCCATCCAGATACACCACTGACCTCACTCATACTGTCACTACCCATCCAGGTACATCATTGATCTCACTCATACTTTCACTACCCATCCAGGTACATCACTGACCTCACTCATACTGTCACTACCCATCCAGATACATCACTGACCTCACTCATACTTTCATTACCCATCCAGATACATCACTGACCTCACTCATACTGAAACTATCCATCCAGATACATCACTGACCTCACTCATGCTGTCACTACCCATCCAGATACATCACTGACCTGTCATTACTGTCACTACCCATACAGATACATTACTGACCTGACTCATACAGTCACTACAGATCCAGATACATCACTGATTTCACTCATGCTGTCACTACCCATCCAGATACATCACTGACCTGACAATACTGTCACTACCCACCCAGATACATTACTGACCTGACTCATACAGTCACTACAATTCCAGATACATCTCTGATTTCACTCATACTGCCACTACACATCCAGATACATCACTGACCTCACTCATACTGTCATTACACATCCAGTTACATCACTGAGCTCATTCATACAGTCACGACCCATCCAGGTACATCACTGACCTCATCTTACTCTCACTACCCATCCAGGTACATCACTGACCTCACTCTTACTCTCACTACCCATCCAGATACATCACTGACGTCACTCATGCTGCCACTACCCATCCAGGTACATCACTGACCTCACTCTTACTCTCACTACCCATCCAGATACATCACTGACCTCACTCATACTGTCACTACCCATCCAGGTACATCACTGACGTCACTCATACTGACACTACACATCCAGATACATCACTGACCTCACTCATACTGCCACTACCCATCCAGATACACCACTGACCTCACTCATACTGTCACTACCCATCCACGTACATCATTGATCTCACTCATACTTTCACTACCCATCCAGGTACATCACTGACCTCACTCATACTGTCACTACCCATCCAGATACATCACTGACCTCACTCATACTGTCACTACACATCCAGATACATCACTGACCTGACAATACTGTCACTACGCATCCAGATACATCACTGACCTGACTCATACTGTCACTACACATCCAGATACATCACTGACCTCACTCATACTGTCACTACCCATCCAGATACATTACTGACCTGACTCATACAGTCACTACGCATCCAGATACATCACTGATTTCACTCATACTGTCACTATACATCCAGGTACATCACTGACCTCACTCATACTGTCACTACCCATCCAGATACATCACTGACCTCATTGATGCTGTCACTAGCCATCCAGTTACATCTGACCTCACTCATACTGTCACTACCCATCCAGATACATCACTGACCTCACTCATACTTTCACGACCCATCCAGATACATCACTGACCTCACTCATACTGAAACTATCCATCCAGATACATCACTGACCTCACTCATGCTGTCACTACCCATCCAGATACATCACTGACCTGACAATACTGTCACTACCCACCCAGATACATTACTGACCTGACACATACAGTCACTACAATTCCAGATACATCTCTGATTTCACTCATACTGCCACTACACATCCAGATACATCACTGACCTCACTCAAACTGTCACTACCCATCCAGGTACATCACTGACCTCACTCATACTGTCACTACCCATCCAGATACATCACTGACCTCACTCATACTGTCACTACCCATCCAGATACATCACTGACCTCACTCATACTGTCACTACACATCCAGATACATCACTGACCTCACTCATACTGTCACTACCCATCCAGGTACATCACTGATCTCACTCATACTTTCACTACCCATCCAGGTACATCAATGACCTCACTCACACTGTCACTATCCATCAAGATACATCACTGACCTCACTCATACTGTTTACACATCCAGATACATCACTGACCTCACTCATGCTGCCACTACCCATCCAGGTACATCACTGAACTCACTCTTACTCTCACTATCCATCCAGGTACATCACTGACCTCACTCTGACTCTCACTACCCATCCAGGTACATCACTGATCTCACTCATACTTTCACTACCCATCCAGGTACATCACTGACCTCACTCATACTGTCACTACCCATCCAGGTACATCACTGACCTCACTCTTACTCTCACTACCCATCCAGATACATCACTGACGTCACTCATGCTGCCACTACCCATCCAGGTACATCACTGACCTCACTCTTACTCTCACTATCCATCCAGGTACATCACTGACCTCACTCTTACTCTCACTACCCATCCAGATACATCACTGACCTCACTCATGCTGCCACTACCCATCCAGGTGCATCACTGACCTCACTCTTACTCTCACTACCCATCCAGATACATCACTGACCTCACTCATGCTGCCACTACCCATCCAGGTACATCACTGAGCTCACTCTTACTCTCACTATCCATCCAGGTACATCACTGACCTCACTCTTACTCTCACTACCCATCCAGATACATCACTGACCTCACTCATGCTGCCACTACCCATCCAGGTGCATCGCTGACCTCACTCTTACTCTCACTACCCATCCAGATACATCACTGACGTCACTCATGCTGCCACTACCCATCCAGGTACATCACTGACCTCACTCTTACTCTCACTACCCATCCAGATACATCACTGATCTCACTCATACTGTTACTATCCATCCAGATACATCACTGACCTCACTCTTGCTCTCACTACCCATCCAGATACATCGCTGATCTCACTCATACTGTCACTACCCATCCAGATACATCACTGACCTCACTCATACTGTCACTACCCATCCAGGTACATCATTGATCTCACTCATACTTTCACTACCCATCCAGGTACATCACTGACCACATTCATACTGTCACTACCCATCCAGATACATCACTGACCTCACTCATACTGTCATTACACATCCAGATACATCACTGACCTGACAATACTGTCACTACGCATCCAGATACATCACTGATCTGACTCATACTGTCACTACACATCCAGATACATCACTGACGTCACTCATACTCTCACTACACATCCAGATACATCACTGACCACATTCATACTGTCACTACCCATACAGATACATCACTGACCTCACTCATGCTGTCACTACCCATCCAGATATATCACTGACCTCACTCATACTGTCACTACCCATCCAGGTACATCACTGACCTCACTCTTACTCTCACTACCCATCCAGATACATCACTGACGTCACTCATGCTGCCACTACCCATCCAGGTACATCACTGAGCTCACTCTTACTCTCACTATCCATCCAGGTACATCACTGACCTCACTCTTACTCTCACTACCCATCCAGATACATCACTGACCTCACTCATGCTGCCACTACCCATCCAGGTGCATCGCTGACCTCACTCTTACTCTCACTACCCATCCAGATACATCACTGACGTCACTCATGCTGCCACTACCCATCCAGGTACATCACTGACCTCACTCTTACTCTCACTACCCATCCAGATACATCACTGATCTCACTCATACTGTCACTATCCATCCAGATACATCACTGACCTCACTCTTGCTCTCACTACCCATCCAGATACATCGCTGATCTCACTCATACTGTCACTACCCATCCAGATACATCACTGACCTCACTCATACTGTCACTACCCATCCAGGTACATCATTGATCTCACTCATACTTTCACTACCCATCCAGGTACATCACTGACCACATTCATACTGTCACTACCCATCCAGATACATCACTGACCTCACTCATACTGTCATTACACATCCAGATACATCACTGACCTGACAATACTGTCACTACGCATCCAGATACATCACTGATCTGACTCATACTGTCACTACACATCCAGATACATCACTGACGTCACTCATACTCTCACTACACATCCAGATACATCACTGACCACATTCATACTGTCACTACCCATACAGATACATCACTGACCTCACTCATGCTGTCACTACCCATCCAGATATATCACTGACCTCACTCTTATTCTCACTACCCATCCAGATACATCACTGACGTCACTCATGCTGCCACTACCCATCCAGGTACATCACTGAACTCACTCTTACTCTCACTACCCATCCAGGTACATCACTGACCTCACTCATACTGTCACTACCCATCCAGATACATCACTGACCTCACTCATACTGTCACGACCCATCCAGGTACATCACTGATCTCACTCCTACTGTCACTACCCATCCAGATACATCACTGACGTCACTCATGCTGCCACTACCCATCCAGGTACATCACTGACCTCACTCTTACTCTCACTATCCGTCCAGGTACATCACTGACCTCACTCTTACTCTCACTACCCATCCAGATACATCACTGACCTCACTCATACTGTCACTACCCATCCAGGTACATCACTGACCTCACTCATACTGTCACTACACATCCAGATACATCACTGACCTCACTCATACTGTCACTACCCATCCAGATACACCACTGACCTCACTCATACTGTCACTACCCATCCAGGTACATCATTGATCTCACTCATACTTTCACTACCCATCCAGGTACATCACTGACCTCACTCATACTGTCACTACCCATCCAGATACATCACTGACCTCACTCATACTTTCATTACCCATCCAGATACATCACTGACCTCACTCATACTGAAACTATCCATCCAGATACATCACTGACCTCACTCATGCTGTCACTACCCATCCAGATACATCACTGACCTGTCAATACTGTCACTACCCATACAGATACATTACTGACCTGACTCATACAGTCACTACAGATCCAGATACATCACTGATTTCACTCATACTGTCACTACCCATCCAGATACATCACTGACCTGACAATACTGTCACTACCCACCCAGATACATTACTGACCTGACTCATACAGTCACTACAATTCCAGATACATCTCTGATTTCACTCATACTGTCACTACCCATCCAGATACATCACTGACCTCACTCATACTGTCACTACACATCCAGGTACATCACTGACCTCACTCATACTGTCACTACCCATCCAGATACATCACTGAGCTCATTCATACAGTCACGACCCATCCAGGTACATCACTGACCTCATCTTACTCTCACTACCCATCCAGCTACATCACTGACCTGACTCTTAATCTCACTACCCATCCAGATACATCACTGACCTCACTCATACTGACACTACACATCCAGATACATCACTGACCTCACTCATACTGCCACTACCCATCCAGATACACCACTGACCTCACTCATACTGTCACTACCCATCCACGTACATCATTGATCTCACTCATACTTTCACTACCCATCCAGGTACATCACTGACCTCACTCATACTGTCACTACCCATCCAGATACATCACTGACCTCACTCATACTGTCACTACACATCCAGATACATCACTGACCTGACAATACTGTCACTACGCATCCAGATACATCACTGACCTGACTCATACTGTCACTACACATCCAGATACATCACTGACCTCACTCATACTGTCACTACCCATCCAGATACATTACTGACCTGACTCATACAGTCACTACGCATCCAGATACATCACTGATTTCACTCATACTGTCACTATACATCCAGGTACATCACTGACCTCACTCATACTGTCACTACCCATCCAGATACATCACTGACCTCATTGATGCTGTCACTAGCCATCCAGTTACATCTGACCTCACTCATACTGTCACTACCCATCCAGATACATCACTGACCTCACTCATACTTTCACGACCCATCCAGATACATCACTGACCTCACTCATACTGAAACTATCCATCCAGATACATCACTGACCTCACTCATGCTGTCACTACCCATCCAGATACATCACTGACCTGACAATACTGTCACTACCCACCCAGATACATTACTGACCTGACTCATACAGTCACTACAATTCCAGATACATCTCTGATTTCACTCATACTGCCACTACACATCCAGATACATCACTGACCTCACTCAAACTGTCACAACCCATCCAGATACATCACTGACCTCACTCATACTGTCACTACACATCCAGATACATCACTGACCTCACTCAAACTGTCACAACCCATCCAGATACATCACTGACCTCACTCATACTGTCACTACACATCCAGATACATCACTGACCTCACTCAAACTGTCACAACCCATCCAGATACATCACTGACCTCACTCATACTGTCACTACCCATCCAGGTACATCACTGACCTCACTCATACTGTCACTACCCATCCAGATACATCACTGACCTCACTCATACTGTCACTACCCATCCAGATACATCACTGACCTCACTCATACTGTCACTACACATCCAGATGCATCACTGACCTCACTCATACTGTCACTACCCATCCAGGTACATCACTGACCTCACTCATACTGTCACTACCCATCCAGCAATATCACTGACTTCACTCTTACTGTCACTACCCATCCAGGTACATCACTGATCTCACTCATACTTTCACTACCCATCCAGGTACATCAATGACCTCACTCACACTGTCACTATCCATCAAGATACATCACTGACCTCACTCATACTGTTTACACATCCAGATACATCACTGACCTCACTCATGCTGCCACTACCCATCCAGGTACATCACTGAACTCACTCTTACTCTCACTATCCATCCAGGTACATCACTGACCTCACTCTGACTCTCACTACCCATCCAGGTACATCACTGATCTCACTCATACTTTCACTACCCATCCAGGTACATCACTGACCTCACTCATACTGTCACTACCCATCCAGGTACATCACTGACCTCACTCTTACTCTCACTACCCATCCAGATACATCACTGACGTCACTCATGCTGCCACTACCCATCCAGGTACATCACTGACCTCACTCTTACTCTCACTATCCATCCAGGTACATCACTGACCTCACTCTTACTCTCACTACCCATCCAGATACATCACTGACCTCACTCATGCTGCCACTACCCATCCAGGTGCATCACTGACCTCACTCTTACTCTCACTACCCATCCAGATACATTACTGACCTCACTCATGCTGCCACTACCCATCCAGGTACATCACTGAGCTCACTCTTACTCTCACTATCCATCCAGGTACATCACTGACCTCACTCTTACTCTCACTACCCATCCAGATACATCACTGACCTCACTCATGCTGCCACTACCCATCCAGGTGCATCGCTGACCTCACTCTTACTCTCACTACCCATCCAGATACATCACTGACGTCACTCATGCTGCCACTACCCATCCAGGTACATCACTGACCTCACTCTTACTCTCACTACCCATCCAGATACATCACTGATCTCACTCATACTGTCACTATCCATCCAGATACATCACTGACCTCACTCTTGCTCTCACTACCCATCCAGATACATCGCTGATCTCACTCATACTGTCACTACCCATCCAGATACATCACTGACCTCACTTATACTGTCACTACCCATCCAGATACATCACTGACCTCACTCATACTGTCATTACACATCCAGATACATCACTGACCTGACAATACTGTCACTACGCATCCAGATACATCACTGATCTGACTCATACTGTCACTACACATCCAGATACATCACTGACGTCACTCATACTCTCACTACACATCCAGATACATCACTGACCACATTCATACTGTCACTACCCATACAGATACATCACTGACGTCACTCATGCTGCCACTACCCATCCAGGTACATCACTGAACTCACTCTTACTCTCACTACCCATCCAGGTACATCACTGACCTCACTCATACTGTCACTACCCATCCAGATACATCACTGACCTCACTCATACTGTCACGACCCATCCAGGTACATCACTGATCTCACTCATACTGTCACTACCCATCCAGATACATCACTGACGTCACTCATGCTGCCACTACCCATCCAGGTACATCACTGACCTCACTCTTACTCTCACTATCCATCCAGGTACATCACTGACCTCACTCTTACTCTCACTACCCATCCAGATACATCACTGACCTCACTCATACTGTCACTACCCATCCAGGTACATCACTGACCTCACTCATACTGTCACTACACATCCAGATACATCACTGACCTCACTCATACTGTCACTACCCATCCAGATACACCACTGACCTCACTCATACTGTCACTACCCATCCAGGTACATCATTGATCTCACTCATACTTTCACTACCCATCCAGGTACATCACTGACCTCACTCATACTGTCACTACCCATCCAGATACATCACTGACCTCACTCATACTTTCATTACCCATCCAGATACATCACTGACCTCACTCATACTGAAACTATCCATCCAGATACATCACTGACCTCACTCATGCTGTCACTACCCATCCAGATACATCACTGACCTGTCAATACTGTCACTACCCATACAGATACATTACTGACCTGACTCATACAGTCACTACAGATCCAGATACATCACTGATTTCACTCATACTGTCACTACCCATCCAGATACATCACTGACCTCACTCATACTGAAACTTTCCATCCAGATACATCACTGACCTCACTCATGCTGTCACTACCCATCCAGATACATCACTGACCTGACAATACTGTCACTACCCACCCAGATACATTACTGACCTGACTCATACAGTCACTACAATTCCAGATACATCTCTGATTTCACTCATACTGTCACTACCCATCCAGATACATCACTGACCTCACTCATACTGTCACTACACATCCAGGTACATCACTGAGCTCATTCATACAGTCACGACCCATCCAGGTACATCACTGACCTCATCTTACTCTCACTACCCATCCAGCTACATCACTGACCTGACTCTTAATCTCACTACCCATCCAGGTACATCACTGACCTCACTCATACTGTCACTACCCATCCAGGTACATCACTGACCTCACTCTTACTCTCACTACCCATCCAGATACATCACTGACGTCACTCATGCTGCCACTACCCATCCAGGTACATCACTGACCTCACTCTTACTCTCACTATCCATCCAGGTACATCACTGACGTCACTCTTACTCTCACTACCCATCCAGATACATCACTGACCTCACTCATACTGTCACTACCCATCCAGGTACATCACTGACCTCACTCATACTGTCACTACACATCCAGATACATCACTGACCTCACTCATACTGCCACTGCCCATCCAGATACACCACTGACCTCACTCATACTGTCACTACCCATCCACGTACATCATTGATCTCACTCATACTTTCACTACCCATCCAGGTACATCACTGACCTCACTCATACTGTCACTACCCATCCAGATACATCACTGACCTCACTCATACTGTCACTACACATCCAGATACATCACTGACCTGACAATACTGTCACTACGCATCCAGATACATCACTGACCTGACTCATACTGTCACTACACATCCAGATACATCACTGACCTCACTCATACTGTCACTACCCATCCAGATACATTACTGACCTGACTCATACAGTCACTACGCATCCAGATACATCACTGATTTCACTCATACTGTCACTATGCATCCAGGTGCATCACTGACCTCACTCATACTGTCACTACCCATCCAGATACATCACTGACCTCATTGATGCTGTCACTAGCCATCCAGTTACATCTGACCTCACTCATACTGTCACTACCCATCCAGATACATCACTGACCTCACTCATACTTTCACGACCCATCCAGATACATCACTGACCTCACTCATACTGAAACTATCCATCCAGATACATCACTGACCTCACTCATGCTGTCACTACCCATCCAGATACATCACTGACCTGACAATACTGTCACTACCCACCCAGATACATTACTGACCTGACTCATACAGTCACTACCCACCCAGATACATCTCTGATTTCACTCATACTGCCACTACACATCCAGATACATCACTGACCTCACTCATACTGTCACTACCCATCCAGATACATCACTGACCTCACTCATACTGCCACTACACATCCAGTTACATCACTGACCTCACTCATACTGTCACTACACATCCAGGTACATCACTGACCTCATCTTACTCTCACTACCCATCCAGCTACATCACTGACCTGACTCTTAATCTCACTACCCATCCAGATACATCACTGACCTCACTCTTACTCTCACTACCCATCCAGGTACATCACTGATCTCACTCATACATTCACTACCCATCCAGGTACACCACTGACCTCACTCATGCAGTCACTACACATCCAGATACATCACTGACCTCACTCATCCTGTCACTACCCATCCAGGTACATTACTGACCTCACTCATCCTGTCACTACCCATCCAGGTACATTACTGACCTCACTCATCCTGTCACTACCCATCCAGGTACATTACTGACCTGACTCATACTGTCACTACACATCCAGATACATCACTGACCTCACTCATCCTGTCACTACACATCCAGGTATATCACTGACCTCACTCATACTGTCACTACACATCCAGTTACATCACTGACCTCACTCATACTGTCACTACCCATCCAGATACATCACTGACCTCATTCATACTGTCACTAGCCATCTAGCTACATCACTGACCTCACTCTTACTCTCACGACCCATCCAGATACATCACTGACCTCAATCATCCTGTCACTACACATCCAGATACATCACTGACCTGACCATACTGTCAGTACCCATCCAGATACATCACTGAACTGACTCATACTGTCACTACATATCCAGTTACATCAATGACCTCACTCATACTGTCACTACCCATCCAGATACATCACTGACCTCACTCATACTGTCACTAGCCATCCAGTTACATCTGACCTCACTCATACAGTCACTACCCATCCAGATACATCACTGACCTCACTCATACTGTCACTACACATCCAGATACATCACTGACCTGACAATACTGTCACTACGCATCCAGATACATCACTGACCTGACTCATACTGTCACTACACATCCAGATACATCACTGACCTCATTGATGCTGTCACTAGCCATCCAGTTACATCTGACCTCACTCATACTGTCACTACCCATCCAGATACATCACTGACCTCACTCATACTTTCACTACCCATCCAGATACATCACTGACCTCACTCATACTGAAACTATCCATCCAGATACATCACTGACCTCACTCATGCTGTCACTACCCATCCAGATACATCACTGACCTGACAATACTGTCACTACCCAACCAGATACATTACTGACCTGACTCATACAGTCACTACAATTCCAGATACATCTCTGATTTCACTCATACTGCCACTACACATCCAGATACATCACTGACCTCACTCATACTGAAACTATCCATCCAGATACATCACTGACCTCACTCATGCTGTCACTACCCATCCAGATACATCACTGACCTCACTCATACTGTCATTACACATCCAGTTACATCACTGACCTCACTCATACTGTCATTACACATCCAGATACATCACTGACCTCACTCATACTGTCACTACACATCCAGATACATAACTGACCTCACTCATACTGTCACTACCCATCCAGATACATCACTGACCTCACTCATACTGTCACTACCCATCCAGATACATCTCTGATTTCACTCATACTGCCACTACACATCCAGGTACATCACTGAGCTCATTCATACAGTCACGACCCATCCAGGTACATCACTGACCTCATCTTACTCTCACTACCCATCCAGCTACATCACTGACCTGACTCTTAATCTCACTACCCATCCAGATACATCACTGACCTCACTCTTACTCTCACTACCCATCCAGGTACATCACTGATCTCACTCATACATTCACTACCCATCCAGGTACACCACTGACCTCACTCATGCAGTCACTACACATCCAGATACATCACTGACCTCACTCATCCTGTCACTACCCATCCAGGTACATTACTGACCTGACTCATACTGTCAGTACACATCCAGGTATATCACTGACCTCACTCATACTGTCACTACACATCCAGTTACATCACTGACCTCACTCATACTGTCACTACCCATCCAGATACATCACTGACCTCATTCATACTGTCACTAGCCATCTAGCTACATCACTGACCTCACTCTTACTCTCACGACCCATCCAGATACATCACTGACCTCAATCATCCTGTCACTACACATCCAGATACATCACTGACCTGACCATACTGTCAGTACCCATCCAGATACATCACTGAACTGACTCATACTGTCACTACACATCCAGTTACATCAATGACCTCACTCATACTGTCACTACCCATCCAGATACATCACTGACCTCACTCATACTGTCACTATCTATCCAGATACATCATTGCCCTCACTCATACTGTCACTACCCATCCAGATACATCATTGACCTCACTCATACTGTCACTACCCATTCAGATACATCACTGACCTCACTCATACTGTCACTACCCATCCAGCAATATCACTGACTTCACTCTTACTGTCACTACCCATCCAGGTACATCACTGATCTCACTCATACTTTCACTACCCATCCAGGTACATCACTGATCTCACTCATACTTTCACTACCCATCCAGGTACATCAATGACCTCACTCATACTGTCACTATCCATCAAGATACATCATTGCCCTCACTCATACTGTCACTACCCATCCAGATACATCACTGACCTCACTCATACTGTCACTACACATCCAGATACATCATTGACCTCACTCATACTGTCACTACACATCCAGATACATCATTGACCTCACTCATACTGTCACTACACATCCAGATACATCACTGACCTCACTCATACTGTCACTACACATCCAGATACATCATTGACCTCACTCATACTGTCACTACACATCCAGATACATCACTGATTTCACTCATACTGTCACTATTCATCCAGGTACATCACTGACCTGACAATACTGTCACTACCCATCCAGGTACATCACTGACCTCACTCATACAGTCACTACCCATCCAGATACATCACTGACCTCACTGATGCTGTCACTAGCCATCCAGTTACATCTGACCTCACTCATACTGTCACTACCCATCCAGATACATCACTGACCTGACAATACTGTCACTACCCATCCAGATACATCATTCACCTCACTCATACTATAACTAACCATCCAGATGCATCACTGACCTCACTCATACTGTCACTACCCATCCAATTACATCACTGACCTGACAATACTGTCACTACCCATCCAGATACATTACTGACCTGACTCATACAGTCACTACAATTCCAGATACATCTCTGATTTCACTCATACTGTCACTACCCATCCAGATACATCACTGACCTCACTCATACTGTCACTACCCATTCAGGTACATCACTGAGCTCATTCATACTGTCACGACCCATCCAGCTACATCACTGACCTGACTCTTAATCTCACTACCCATCCAGATACATCACTGACCTCACTCTTACTGTCACTACCCATCCAGGTACATCACTGATCTCACCTTACATTCACTACCCATCCAGGTACACCACTGACCTCACTCATGCAGTCACTACCCATCCAGGTACATCACTGATCTCACTCAAACTTTCACTACCCATCCAGGTACATCACTGACCTCACTCATACTGTCACTACCCATCCAGCAATATCACTGACTTCACTCTTACTGTCACTACCCATCCAGGTACATCACTGATCTCACTCATACTTTCACTACCCATCCAGGTACATCAATGACCTCACTCACACTGTCACTATCCATCAAGATACATCACTGACCTCACTCATACTGTTTACACATCCAGATACATCACTGACCTCACTCATGCTGCCACTACCCATCCAGGTACATCACTGAACTCAGTCTTACTCTCACTATCCATCCAGGTACATCACTGACCTCACTCTGACTCTCACTACCCATCCAGGTACATCACTGATCTCACTCATACTTTCACTACCCATCCAGGTACATCACTGACCTCACTCATACTGTCACTACCCATCCAGGTACATCACTGACCTCACTCTTACTCTCACTACCCATCCAGATACATCACTGACGTCACTCATGCTGCCACTACCCATCCAGGTACATCACTGACCTCACTCTTACTCTCACTATCCATCCAGGTACATCACTGACCTCACTCTTACTCTCACTACCCATCCAGATACATCACTGACCTCACTCATGCTGCCACTACCCATCCAGGTGCATCACTGACCTCACTCTTACTCTCACTACCCATCCAGATACATCACTGACCTCACTCATGCTGCCACTACCCATCCAGGTACATCACTGACCTCACTCTTAATCTCACTATCCATCCAGATACATCACTGACCTCACTCTTGCTCTCACCACCCATCCAGATACATCGCTGACCTCACTCATACTGTCACTACCCATCCAGATACATCACTGACCTCACTCATACTGTCACTACCCATCCAGGTACATCATTGATCTCACTCATACTTTCACTACCCATCCAGGTACATCACTGACCACACTCATACTGTCACTACCCATCCAGATACATCACTGACCTCACTCATACTGTCATTACACATCCAGATACATCACTGACCTGACAATACTGTCACTACGCATCCAGATACATCACTGATCTGACTCATACTGTCACTACACATCCAGATACATCACTGACGTCACTCATACTCTCACTACACATCCAGATACATCACTGACCACATTCATACTGTCACTACCCATACAGATACATCACTGACCTCACTCATGCTGTCACTACCCATCCAGATATATAACTGACCTCACTCATACTGTCACTACCCATCCAGGTACATCACTGACCTCACTCTTATTCTCACTACCCATCCAGATACATCACTGACGTCACTCATGCTGCCACTACCCATCCAGGTACATCACTGACCTCACTCTTATTCTCACTACCCATCCAGATACATCACTGACGTCACTCATGCTGCCACTACCCATCCAGGTACATCACTGAGCTCACTCTTACTCTCACTATCCATCCAGGTACATCACTGACCTCACTCTTACTCTCAGTACCCATGCAGGTACATCACTGATCTCACTCATACTTTCACTACCCATCCAGGTACATCACTGATCTCACTCATACTGTCACTACCCATCCAGGTACATCACTGACCTCACTCTTACTCTCACTACCCATCCAGATACATCACTGACGTCACTCATGCTGCCACTACCCATCCAGGTACATCACTGACCTCACTCTTACTCTCACTATCCATCCAGGTACATCACTGACCTCACTCTTACTCTCACTACCCATCCAGATACATCACTGACCTCACTCATACTGTCACTACCCATCCAGGTACATCACTGACATCACTCATACTGTCACTACACATCCAGATACACCACTGACCTCACTCATACTGTCACTACCCATCCAGATACACCACTGACCTCACTCATACTGTCACTACCCATCCAGGTACATCATTGATCTCACTCATACTTTCACTACCCATCCAGGTACATCACTGACCTCACTCATACTGTCACTACCCATCCAGATACATCACTGAACTGACTCATACTGTCACTACACATCCAGATACATCACTGACCTGACAATACTGTCACTACGCATCCAGATACATCACTGACCTGACTCATACTGTCACTACACATCCAGATACATCACTGACCTCACTCATACTGTCACTACCCATACAGATACATCACTGACCTCACTCATGCTGTCACTACCCATCCAGATATATCACTGACCTCCCTCATACTGTCACTACCCTTCCAGACACATCACTGACCTTCTGATACTGTCACTACCCATTCAGATACATCAATGACCTCACTCATGATGTCACTACCCATCCAGGTACATCACTGACCTCACTCATGATGTCACTACCCATCCAGGTACATCACTGACCTCACTCTTACTCTCACTACCCATCCAGATACATCACTGACCTCACTCTTACTCTCACTACCCATCCAGACACATCACTGACCTCACTCATACTGTCACTACACATCCAGATACATCACTGACCTCACTCATACTGTCACGACCCATCCAGGCACATCACTGACCTCACTCATACTGTCACTACCCATCCAGATACATCACTGACCTCACTCATACTGTCACTACACATCCAGATACATCACTGACCTGACAATACTGTCACTACCCATCCAGATACATTACTGACCTGACTCATACAGTCACTACAATTCCAGATACATCTCTGATTTCACTCATACTGCCACTACACATCCAGATACATCACTGACCTCACTCATACTGTCACTACCCATCCAGGTACATCACTGACCTCATCTTACTCTCACTACCCATCCAGCTACATCACTGACCTGACTCTTAATCTCACTACCCATCCAGATACATCACTGACCTCACTCATCCTGTCACTAGCCATCCAGTTACATCTGACCTCACTCATACAGTCACTACACATCCAGATACATTCCTGACCTCACTCATACTCTCACTATCGATCCAGATACATCATTGCCCTCACTCATACTGTCACTACCCATCCAGTTACATCACTGACCTCATTCATACTGTCACTACCCATCCAGGTACATCACTGACCTCACTCATACTGTCACTATCCATCCAGATCCATTTCTGACCTCACTCATACTGTCACTACACATCCAGATACATCACTGACCTCACTCATACTGTCACTACACATCCAGATACATCACTGACCTCACTCATACTGTCACTACCCATCCAGGTACATCACTGACCTCACTCTTACTCTCACTACCTATCCAGATACATCACTGACGTCACTCATGCTGCCACTACCTATCCAGGTACATCACTGACCTCACTCTTTCTCTCACTATCCATCCAGGTACATCACTGACCTCACTCTTACTCTCACTGCCCATCCAAATACATCACTGACCTCACTCATGCTGCCACTACCCATCCAGGTGCATCACTGACCTCACTCTTACTCTCACCACCCACCAATTACATCACTGACCTCACTCATACTGTCACTACACATCCAGATACATCACTGACCTCACTCGTACTGTCACCACCCATCCAGATACATCACTGACCTCACTCATACTGTCACTACCCATCCAGTTACATCATTGATCTCACTCATACTTTCACTCCCCATCCAGGTACATCACTGACCTCACTCATACTGTCACTATCCATCCAGAGACATCACTGCCCTGACAATACTGTCACTACCCATACAGATACATCACTGACCTGACTCATACTGTCACTACACATCCAGATATATCACTGACTTCACTCATACTGTCACTACAAATCCAGATACATCACTGACCTCACTCATACTGTCACTACCCATACAGATACATCACTGACCTCACTCATGCTGTCACTACCCATCCAGATACATCACTGACCTCACTCATGATGTCACTACCCATCCAGGTACATCACTGACCTCACTCTTATTCTCACTACCCATCCAGGTACATCACTGACCTCACTCTTACTCTCACTACCCATCCAGATATATCACTGACCTCACTCACACTGTCACTACCCATCCAGATACATCACTGACCTCACTCACACTGTCACTACCCATCCAGATACATCACTGACCTCACTCATGATGTCACTACCCATCCAGGTACATCACTGACCTCACTCTTATTCTCACTACCCATCCAGGTACATCACTGACCTCACTCATGATGTCACTACCCATCCAGGTACATCACTGACCTCACTCTTATTCTCACTACCCATCCAGATACATCACTGACCTCACTCACACTGTCACTACCCATCCAGGTACATCACTGACCTCACTCATACTGTCACTACACATCCAGATACATCACTGGCCTCACTCATACTGTCACTACACATCCAGGTAAATCACTGACCTCACTCATACTGTCACTACCCATCCAGGTACATCACTGAGCTCATTCATACTGTCACTACCCATCCAGGTACATCACTGACCTCACTCATCCTGTCACTACACATCCAGATACATCACTGACCTGACCATACTGTCACTACCCATCCAGATACATCACCGACCTCACTCATACTGTCACTACCCATCCAGGTACATCACTGACCACATCTTACTCTCACTACACATCCAGATACATCACTGTCCTCACTCATACTGTCACTACACATCCAGTTACATCACTGTCCTCACTCATACTGTCACTACCCATCCAGATACATCACTGACCTCACTCATACTGCCACTAGCCATCCAGTTACATCTGACCTCACTCATACTGTCACTACACATCCAGATACATCCCTGACCTCACTCATACTCTCACTTTCTATCCAGATACATCATTGCCCTCACTCATACTGTCACTACCCATCCAGATACATCACTGACCTCACTCATACTGTCACTATCCATCCAGATCCATCTCTGACCTCACTCACACTGTCACTACCCATCCAGATACATCACTGACCTCACTCATACTGTCACTACCCATACAGATACTTCACTGACATCACTCATACTGTCACTACCAATCCAGATACATCACTGACCTCACTCATACTTTCACTACCCATCCAGATACATCACTGACCTCACTCATACTGTCACTACGCATCCAGATACATCACTGACCTCACTCATACTGTCACTACACATCCAGATACATCACTGACCTGACAATACTGTCACTACCCATCCAGATACATCACTGACTTCACTCATACTGTCACTACCCATACAGATACATCACTGACCTCACTCATGCTGTCACGACCCATCCAGATACATCACTGACCTCCCTCTTACTGTCACTACCCATCCAGACACATCACTGACCTTCTCATACTGTCACTACCCATCCAGATACATCACTGACCTCACTCATGATGTCACTACACATCCAGGTACATCACTGACCTCACTCGTACTCTCACTACCCATCCAGGTACATCACTGACCTCACTCTTACTCTCACTGCCCATCCAGATACATCACTTATCTCACACATACTGTCACTACACATCCAGATACATCACTGACCTCACTCTTACTCTCACTGCCCATCCAGATACATCACTGACCTCACTCATACTGTCACTACCCAGCCAGGTACATCATTGATCTCACTCATACTTTCACGACCCATCCAGGCAAATCACTGACCTCACTCATACTGTCACTACCCATCCAGATACATCACTGACCTCACTGATGCGGTCACTAGCCATCCAGTTACATCTGACCTCACTCATACTGTCACTACCCATCCAGATACATCACTGACCTCATTCATACTGTCACTACCCATCCAGATACATCACTGACCTCACTCATACTGTCACTACACATCCAGATACATCACTGACCTCACTGATGCGGTCACTAGCCATCCAGTTACATCTGACCTCACTCATACAGTCACTACACATCCAGATACATCATTCACCTCACTCATACTATAACTACCCATCCAGATACATCACTGACCTTATTCATACTGTCACTACCCATCCAGATACATCTCTGACCTCACTCATACTGTCACTACCCATCCAGTTACATGACTGACCTCACTCATACTGTCACTACCCATCCAGATACATCACTGACCTCACTCATACTGTCACTACACATCCAGTTACATCACTGACTTCACTCATACTGTCACTACCCATACAGATACATCACTGACCTCACTCATGCTGTCACTACCCATCCAGATACATCACTGACCTCACTCATGATGTCACTACCCATCCAGGTACATCACTGACCTCACTCTTACTCTCACTACCCATCCAGGTACATCACTGACCTCACTCTTACTCTCACTGCCCATCCAGATACATCACTGACCTCTCTCATGCGGTCACTAGACACCCAGTTACATCTGACCTCACTCATACTGTCACTGCCCATCCAGTTACATGACTGACCTCACTCATACTGTCACTACCCATTCAGATACATCCTGACCTCACTCGTACTCTTACTACCCATCCAGGTACATCACTGACCTCACTCTTACTCTCACTGCCAATCCAGATACATCACTGATCTCACACATACTGTCACTACACATCCAGATACATCACTGACCTCACTCTTACTCTCACTCCCCATCCAGATACATCACTGACCTCACTCATACTGTCACTACCCAGCCAGGTACATCATTGATCTCACTCATACTTTCACTACCCATCCAGGCAAATCACTGACCTCACTCACACTGTCACTACCCATCCAGATACATCACTGACCTCACTGATGCGGTCACTAGCCATCCAGTTACATCTGACCTCACTCATACTGTCACTACCCATCCAGATACATCACTGACCTCATTGATGCGGTCACTATCCATCCAGTTACATCTGACCTCACTCATACAGTCACTACACATCCAGATACATCATTCACCTCACTCATACTATAACTACCCATCCAGATACATCACTGACCTTATTCATACTGTCACTACCCATCCAGATACATCTCTGACCTCACTCATACAGTCACTACCCATCCAGATACATCACTGACCTCACTCATTCTGTCACTACCCATCCAGATACATCACTGACCTCACTGATGCAGTCACTAGCCATCCAGTTACATCTGACCTCACTCATACTGTCACTACCCATCCAGATACATCACTGACCTCATTCATACTGTCACTACCCATCCAGATACATCACTGACCTCACTCATACTGTCACTACCCATCCAGATACATCACTGACCTCACTGATGCGGTCACTCGCCATCCAGTTACATCTGACCTCACTCATACAGTCACTACACATCCAGATACATCATTCACCTCACTCATACTATAACTACCCATCCAGATACATCACTGACCTTATTCATACTGTCACTACCCATCCAGATACATCTCTGACATCACTCATACTGTCACTACCCATCCAGATACATAACTGACCTCACTCATACTGTCACTACGCATTCAGATACATCACTGACCTCACTCATACTGTCACTACACATCCAGGTACATCACTGAGCTCACTCATACTGTCATTACCCATCCAGGTACATCACTGACCTCACTCATGCTGTCACTACCCATCCAGATACATTACTGAGCTCACTCATACTGTCACTACACATCCAGATACATTACTGACCAGACTCATACAGTCAGTACACATCCAGATACATCACTGACCTCTCTCATACTGTCACTACCCATCCAGATACATCACTGACCTCACTCATACTGTCACTGCACATACAGATACATCACTGACCTCACTCATGCTGTCACTACCCATCCAGATACATCACTGACCTCTCTCATGCGGTCACTAGACACCCAGTTACATCTGACCTCACTCATACTGTCACTGCCCATCCAGTTACATCACTGACCTCACTCATACTGTCACTACCCATCCAGATACATCACTGACCTCACTCATACTGAAACTACCCATCCAGATACATCACTGACCTCACTCATACTGTCACTACCCATCCAGATACATCACTGACCTCACTCATGCTGTCACTACCCATCCAGATACATCACTGACCTCACTCATGATGTCACTACCCATCCAGGTACATCACTGACCTCACTCGTACTCTCACTACCCATCCAGGTACATCACTGACCTCACTCTTACTCTCACTGCCAATCCAGATACATCACTGATCTCACACATACTGTCACTACACATCCAGATACATCACTGACCTCACTCTTACTCTCACTACCCATCCAGGTACATCACTGACCTCACTCATGCTGTCACGACCCATCCAGATACATCACTGACCTCCCTCTTACTGTCACTACCCATCCAGACACATCACTGACCTTCTCATACTGTCACTACCCATCCAGATACATCACTGACCTCACTCATGATGTCAGTACCCATCCAGGTACATCACTGACCTCACTCGTACTCTCACTACCCATCCAGGTACATCACTGACCTCACACTTACTCTCACTGCCCATCCAGATACATCACTGACCTCACTCATACTGTCACTACCCAGCCAGGTACATCATTGATCTCACTCATACTTTCACGACCCATCCAGGCAAATCACTGACCTCACTCATACTGTCACTACCCATCCAGATACATCACTGACCTCACTGATGCGGTCACTAGCCATCCAGTTACATCTGACCTCACTCATACTGTCACTACCCATCCAGATACATCACTGACCTCATTCATACTGTCACTACCCATCCAGATACATCACTGACCTCACTCATACTGTCACTACACATCCAGATACATCACTGACCTCACTGATGCGGTCACCAGCCATCCAGTTACATCTGACCTCACTCATACAGTCACTACACATCCAGATACATCATTCACCTCACTCATACTATAACTACCCATCCAGATACATCACTGACCTTATTCATACTGTCACTACCCATCCAGATACATCTCTGACCTCACTCATACTGTCACTACCCATCCAGTTACATGACTGACCTCACTCATACTGTCACTACCCATCCAGATACATCACTGACCTCACTCATACTGTCACTACACATCCAGTTACATCACTGACTTCACTCATACTGTCACTACCCATACAGATACATCACTGACCTCACTCATGCTGTCACTACCCATCCAGATACATCACTGACCTCACTCATGATGTCACTACCCATCCAGGTACATCACTGACCTCACTCTTACTCTCACTACCCATCCAGGTACATCACTGACCTCACTCTTACTCTCACTGCCCATCCAGATACATCACTGACCTCTCTCATGCGGTCACTAGACACCCAGTTACATCTGACCTCACTCATACTGTCACTGCCCATCCAGTTACATGACTGACCTCACTCATACTGTCACTACCCATTCAGATACATCCTGACCTCACTCGTACTCTCACTACCCATCCAGGTACATCACTGACCTCACTCTTACTCTCACTGCCAATCCAGATACATCACTGATCTCACACATACTGTCACTACACATCCAGATACATCACTGACCTCACTCTTACTCTCACTCCCCATCCAGATACATCACTGACCTCACTCATACTGTCACTACCCAGCCAGGTACATCATTGATCTCACTCATACTTTCACTACCCATCCAGGCAAATCACTGACCTCACTCACACTGTCACTACCCATCCAGATACATCACTGACCTCACTGATGCGGTCACTAGCCATCCAGTTACATCTGACCTCACTCATACTGTCACTACCCATCCAGATACATCACTGACCTCATTCATACTGTCACTACCCATCCAGATACATCACTGACCTCACTCATACTGTCACTACCCATCCAGATACATCACTGACCTCATTGATGCGGTCACTATCCATCCAGTTACATCTGACCTCACTCATACAGTCACTACACATCCAGATACATCATTCACCTCACTCATACTATAACTACCCATCCAGATACATCACTGACCTTATTCATACTGTCACTACCCATCCAGATACATCTCTGACCTCACTCATACAGTCACTACCCATCCAGATACATCACTGACCTCACTCATACTGTCACTACCCATCCAGATACATCACTGACCTCACTGATGCAGTCACTAGCCATCCAGTTACATCTGACCTCACTCATACTGTCACTACCCATCCAGATACATCACTGACCTCATTCATACTGTCACTACCCATCCAGATACATCACTGACCTCACTCATACTGTCACTACCCATCCAGATACATCACTGACCTCACTGATGCGGTCACTCGCCATCCAGTTACATCTGACCTCACTCATACTGTCACTACACATCCAGATACATCATTCACCTCATTCATACTGTCACTACCCATCCAGATACATCTCTGACCTCACTCATACTGTCACTACACATCCAGGTACATCACTGAGCTCACTCATACTGTCACTACACATCCAGGTACATCACTGAGCTCACTCATACTGTCACTACCCATCCAGGTACATCACTGACCTCACTCATACTGTCACTACCCATCCAGGTACATCACTGAGCTCACTCATACTGTCACTACACATCCAGATACATTACTGACCAGACTCATACAGTCAGTACACATCCAGATACATCACTGACCTCTCTCATACTGTCACTACCCATCCAGATACATCACTGACCTCACTCATACTGTCACTGCACATACAGATACATCACTGACCTCACTCATGCTGTCACTACCCATCCAGATACATCACTGACCTCTCTCATGCGGTCACTAGACACCCAGTTACATCTGACCTCACTCATACTGTCACTGCCCATCCAGTTACATCACTGACCTCACTCATACTGTCACTACCCATCCAGATACATCACTGACCTCACTCATACTGAAACTACCCATCCAGATACATCACTGACCTCACTCATACTGTCACTACCCATCCAGATACATCACTGACCTCACTCATGCTGTCACTACCCATCCAGATACATCACTGACCTCACTCATGATGTCACTACCCATCCAGGTACATCACTGACCTCACTCGTACTCTCACTACCCATCCAGGTACATCACTGACCTCACTCTTACTCTCACTGCCAATCCAGATACATCACTGATCTCACACATACTGTCACTACACATCCAGATACATCACTGACCTCACTCTTACTCTCACTACCCATCCAGGTACATCACTGACCTCACTCTTACTCTCACTGCCCATCCAGATACATCACTGACCTCTCTCATGCGGTCACTAGACACCCAGTTACATCTGACCTCACTCATACTGTCACTGCCCATCCAGTTACATGACTGACCTCACTCATACTGTCACTACCCATTCAGATACATCACTGACCTGACTCGTACTCTCACTACCCATCCAGGTACATCACTGACCTCACTCTTACTCTCACTGCCAATCCAGATACATCACTGATCTCACACATACTGTCACTACACATCCAGATACATCACTGACCTCACTCTTACTCTCACTACCCATCCAGGTACATCACTGACCTCACTCTTACTCTCACAGCCCATCCAGATACATCACTGACCTCACTCATACTGTCACTACCCAGCCAGGTACATCATTGATCTCACTCATACTTTCACTACCCATCCAGGCAAATCACTGACCTCACTCACACTGTCACTACCCATCCAGATACATCACTGACCTCACTGATGCGGTCACTAGCCATCCAGTTACATCTGACCTCACTCATACTGTCACTACCCATCCAGATACATCACTGACCTCATTCATACTGTCACTACCCATCCAGATACATCTCTGACCTCACTCATACTGTCACTACCCATCCAGATACATCACTGACCTCACTCATACTGTCACTACACATCCAGATACATCACTGACCTGACAATACTGTCACTACCCATCCAGATATATCACTGACATGACTCATACTGTCACTACACATCCAGTTATATCACTGACTTCACTCATACTGTCACTACCCATACAGATACATCACTGACCTCACTCATGCTGTCACGACCCATCCAGACACATCACTGACCTTCTCATACTGTCACTACCCATCCAGATACATCACTGACCTCACTCATGATGTCACTACCCATCCAGGTACATCACTGACCTCACTCGTACTCTCACTACCCATCCAGGTACATCACTGACCTCACTCTTACTCCCACTGCCCATCCAGATACATCACTTATCTCACACATACTGTCACTACACATCCAGATACATCACTGACCTCACTCTTACTCTCACTACCCATCCAGGTACATCACTGACCTCACACTTACTCTCACTGCCCATCCAGATACATCACTGACCTCACTCATACTGTCACTACCCAGCCAGGTACATCATTGATCTCACTCATACTTTCACGACCCATCCAGGCAAATCACTGACCTCACTCATACTGTCACTACCCATCCAGATACATCACTGACCTCACTGATGCGGTCACTAGCCATCCAGTTACATCTGACCTCAGTCATACTGTCACTACCCATCCAGATACATCACTGACCTCATTCATACTGTCACTACCCATCCAGATACACCACTGACCTCACTCATACTGTCACTACACATCCAGATACATCACTGACCTCACTGATGCGGTCACTAGCCATCCAGTTACATCTGACCTCACTCATACAGTCACTACACATCAAGATACATCATTCACCTCACTCATACTATAACTACCCATCCAGATACATCACTGACCTTATTCATACTGTCACTACCCATCCAGATACATCTCTGACCTCACTCATACTGTCACTACCCATCCAGTTACATGACTGACCTCACTCATACTGTCACTACCCATCCAGATACATCACTGACCTCACTCATACTGTCACTACACATCCAGTTACATCACTGACTTCACTCATACTGTCACTACCCATACAGATACATCACTGACCTCACTCATGCTGTCACTACCCATCCAGATACATCACTGACCTCACTCATGATGTCACTACCCATCCAGGTACATCACTGACCTCACTCTTACTCTCACTACCCATCCAGGTACATCACTGACCTCACTCTTACTCTCACTGCCCATCCAGATACATCACTGACCTCTCTCATGCGGTCACTAGACACCCAGTTACATCTGACCTCACTCGTACTGTCACTGCCCATCCAGTTACATGACTGACCTCACTCATACTGTCACTACCCATTCAGATACATCCTGACCTCACTCGTACTCTCACTACCCATCCAGGTACATCACTGACCTCACTCTTACTCTCACTGCCAATCCAGATACATCACTGATCTCACACATACTGTCACTACACATCCAGATACATCACTGACCTCACTCTTACTCTCACTCCCCATCCAGATACATCACTGACCTCACTCATACTGTCACTACCCAGCCAGGTACATCATTGATCTCACTCATACTTTCACTACCCATCCAGGCAAATCACTGACCTCACTCACACTGTCACTACCCATCCAGATACATCACTGACCTCACTGATGCGGTCACTAGCCATCCAGTTACATCTGACCTCACTCATACTGTCACTACCCATCCAGATACATCACTGACCTCATTCATACTGTCACTACCCATCCAGATACATCACTGACCTCACTCATACTGTCACTACCCATCCAGATACATCACTGACCTCATTGATGCGGTCACTATCCATCCAGTTACATCTGACCTCACTCATACAGTCACTACACATCCAGATACATCATTCACCTCACTCATACTATAACTACCCATCCAGATACATCACTGACCTTATTCATACTGTCACTACCCATCCAGATACATCTCTGACCTCACTCATACAGTCACTACCCATCCAGATACATCACTGACCTCACTCATACTGTCACTACCCATCCAGATACATCACTGACCTCACTGATGCAGTCACTAGCCATCCAGTTACATCTGACCTCACTCATACTGTCACTACCCATCCAGATACATCACTGACCTCATTCATACTGTCACTACCCATCCAGATACATCACTGACCTCACTCATACTGTCACTACCCATCCAGATACATCACTGACCTCACTGATGCGGTCACTCGCCATCCAGTTACATCTGACCTCACTCATACAGTCACTACACATCCAGATACATCATTCACCTCACTCATACTATAACTACCCATCCAGATACATCACTGACCTTATTCATACTGTCACTACCCATCCAGATACATCACTGACCTCACTCATACTGTCACTACGCATTCAGATACATCACTGACCTCACTCATACTGTCACTACACATCCAGGTACATCACTGAGCTCACTCATACTGTCATTACCCATCCAGGTACATCACTGAGCTCACTCATACTGTCACTACACATCCAGATACATTACTGACCAGACTCATACAGTCAGTACACATCCAGATACATCACTGACCTCTCTCATACTGTCACTACCCATCCAGATACATCACTGACCTCACTCATACTGTCACTGCACATACAGATACATCACTGACCTCACTCATGCTGTCACTACCCATCCAGATACATCACTGACCTCTCTCATGCGGTCACTAGACACCCAGTTACATCTGACCTCACTCATACTGTCACTGCCCATCCAGTTACATCACTGACCTCACTCATACTGTCACTACCCATCCAGATACATCACTGACCTCACTCATACTGAAACTACCCATCCAGATACATCACTGACCTCACTCATACTGTCACTACCCATCCAGATACATCACTGACCTCACTCATGCTGTCACTACCCATCCAGATACATCACTGACCTCACTCATGATGTCACTACCCATCCAGGTACATCACTGACCTCACTCGTACTCTCACTACCCATCCAGGTACATCACTGACCTCACTCTTACTCTCACTGCCAATCCAGATACATCACTGATCTCACACATACTGTCACTACACATCCAGATACATCACTGACCTCACTCTTACTCTCACTACCCATCCAGGTACATCACTGACCTCACTCTTACTCTCACTGCCCATCCAGATACATCACTGACCTCTCTCATGCGGTCACTAGACACCCAGTTACATCTGACCTCACTCATACTGTCACTGCCCATCCAGTTACATGACTGACCTCACTCATACTGTCACTACCCATTCAGATACATCACTGACCTCACTCGTACTCTCACTACCCATCCAGGTACATCACTGACCTCACTCTTACTCTCACTGCCAATCCAGATACATCACTGATCTCACACATACTGTCACTACACATCCAGATACATCACTGACCTCACTCTTACTCTCACTACCCATCCAGGTACATCACTGACCTCACTCTTACTCTCACAGCCCATCCAGATACATCACTGACCTCACTCATACAGTCACTACCCAGCCAGGTACATCATTGATCTCACTCATACTTTCACTACCCATCCAGGCAAATCACTGACCTCACTCACACTGTCACTACCCATCCAGATACATCACTGACCTCACTGATGCGGTCACTAGCCATCCAGTTACATCTGACCTCACTCATACTGTCACTACCCATCCAGATACATCACTGACCTCATTCATACTGTCACTACACATCCAGATACATCACTGACCTCACTCTTACTCTCACTCCCCATCCAGATACATCACTGACCTCACTCATACTGTCACTACCCAGCCAGGTACATCATTGATCTCACTCATACTTTCACTACCCATCCAGGCAAATCACTGACCTCACTCACACTGTCACTACCCATCCAGATACATCACTGACCTCACTGATGCGGTCACTAGCCATCCAGTTACATCTGACCTCACTCATACTGTCACTACCCATCCAGATACATCACTGACCTCATTCATACTGTCACTACCCATCCAGATACATCACTGACCTCACTCATACTGTCACTACCCATCCAGATACATCACTGACCTCATTGATGCGGTCACTATCCATCCAGTTACATCTGACCTCACTCATACAGTCACTACACATCCAGATACATCATTCACCTCACTCATACTATAACTACCCATCCAGATACATCACTGACCTTATTCATACTGTCACTACCCATCCAGATACATCTCTGACCTCACTCATACAGTCACTACCCATCCAGATACATCACTGACCTCACTCATACTGTCACTACCCATCCAGATACATCACTGACCTCACTGATGCAGTCACTAGCCATCCAGTTACATCTGACCTCACTCATACTGTCACTACCCATCCAGATACATCACTGACCTCATTCATACTGTCACTACCCATCCAGATACATCACTGACCTCACTCATACTGTCACTACCCATCCAGATACATCACTGACCTCACTGATGCGGTCACTCGCCATCCAGTTACATCTGACCTCACTCATACAGTCACTACACATCCAGATACATCATTCACCTCACTCATACTATAACTACCCATCCAGATACATCACTGACCTTATTCATACTGTCACTACCCATCCAGATACATCACTGACCTCACTCATACTGTCACTACGCATTCAGATACATCACTGACCTCACTCATACTGTCACTACACATCCAGGTACATCACTGAGCTCACTCATACTGTCATTACCCATCCAGGTACATCACTGAGCTCACTCATACTGTCACTACACATCCAGATACATTACTGACCAGACTCATACAGTCAGTACACATCCAGATACATCACTGACCTCTCTCATACTGTCACTACCCATCCAGATACATCACTGACCTCACTCATACTGTCACTGCACATACAGATACATCACTGACCTCACTCATGCTGTCACTACCCATCCAGATACATCACTGACCTCTCTCATGCGGTCACTAGACACCCAGTTACATCTGACCTCACTCATACTGTCACTGCCCATCCAGTTACATCACTGACCTCACTCATACTGTCACTACCCATCCAGATACATCACTGACCTCACTCATACTGAAACTACCCATCCAGATACATCACTGACCTCACTCATACTGTCACTACCCATCCAGATACATCACTGACCTCACTCATGCTGTCACTACCCATCCAGATACATCACTGACCTCACTCATGATGTCACTACCCATCCAGGTACATCACTGACCTCACTCGTACTCTCACTACCCATCCAGGTACATCACTGACCTCACTCTTACTCTCACTGCCAATCCAGATACATCACTGATCTCACACATACTGTCACTACACATCCAGATACATCACTGACCTCACTCTTACTCTCACTACCCATCCAGGTACATCACTGACCTCACTCTTACTCTCACTGCCCATCCAGATACATCACTGACCTCTCTCATGCGGTCACTAGACACCCAGTTACATCTGACCTCACTCATACTGTCACTGCCCATCCAGTTACATGACTGACCTCACTCATACTGTCACTACCCATTCAGATACATCACTGACCTCACTCGTACTCTCACTACCCATCCAGGTACATCACTGACCTCACTCTTACTCTCACTGCCAATCCAGATACATCACTGATCTCACACATACTGTCACTACACATCCAGATACATCACTGACCTCACTCTTACTCTCACTACCCATCCAGGTACATCACTGACCTCACTCTTACTCTCACAGCCCATCCAGATACATCACTGACCTCACTCATACAGTCACTACCCAGCCAGGTACATCATTGATCTCACTCATACTTTCACTACCCATCCAGGCAAATCACTGACCTCACTCACACTGTCACTACCCATCCAGATACATCACTGACCTCACTGATGCGGTCACTAGCCATCCAGTTACATCTGACCTCACTCATACTGTCACTACCCATCCAGATACATCACTGACCTCATTCATACTGTCACTACCCATCCAGATACATCTCTGACCTCACTCATACTGTCACTACCCATCCAGATACATCACTGACCTCACTCATACTGTCACTACCCATCCAGATACATCACTGACCTCACTGATGCGGTCACTCGCCATCCAGTTACATCTGACCTCACTCATACAGTCACTACACATCCAGATACATCATTCACCTCACTCATACTATAACTACCCATCCAGATACATCACTGACCTTATTCATACTGTCACTACCCATCCAGATACATCTCTGACATCACTCATACTGTCACTACCCATCCAGATACATCACTGACCTCACTCATGCTGTCACTACCCATCCAGATACATCACTGACCTCACTCATACTGTCACTATACATCCAGGTACATCACTGACCTCACTCATACTGTCACTACCCATCCAGATACATCTCTGACCTCACTCATACTGTCACTACCCATCCAGATACATCACTGACCTCACTCATACTGTCACTACCCATCCAGGTACATCACTGAGCTCACTCATACTGTCACTACACATCCAGATACATTACTGACCAGACTCATACAGTCAGTACACATCCAGATACATCACTGACCTCTCTCATACTGTCACTACCCATCCAGATACATCACTGACCTCACTCATACTGTCACTGCACATACAGATACATCACTGACCTCACTCATGCTGTCACTACCCATCCAGATACATCACTGACCTCTCTCATGCGGTCACTAGACACCCAGTTACATCTGACCTCACTCATACTTCACTGCCCATCCAGTTACATCACTGACCTCACTCATACTGTCACTACCCATCCAGATACATCACTGACCTCACTCATACTGTAACTACCTATCCAGATACATCACTGACCTCACTCATACTGTCACTACCCATCCAGATACATCACTGACCTCCCTCATACTGTAACTACCCATCCAGATACATCACTGACCTTACTCATACTGTCACTACCCATCCAGATACATCACTGACCTCACTCATACTGTCACTACCCATCCAGATACATCACTGACCTCCCTCATACTGTAACTACCCATCCAGATACATCACTGACCTTTCTCATGCTGTCACTATCCATCAAGATACGTCACTGACCTCACTCATACTGTCACTACGCATTCAGATACATCACTGACCTCACTCATACTGTCACTACACATCCAGGTACATCACTGAGCTCACTCATACTGTCATTACCCATCCAGGTACATCACTGACCTCACTCATGCTGTCACTACCCATCCAGATACATCACTGACCTCACTCATACTGTCACTACACATCCAGGTACATCACTGACCTCACTCATACTGTCACTACACATCCAGATACATCACTGACCTCACTCATACTGTCACTACCCATCCAGGTACATCACTGAGCTCACTCATACTGTCACTACACATCCAGATACATTACTGACCAGACTCATACAGTCAGTACACATCCAGATACATCACTGACCTCTCTCATACTGTCACTACCCATCCAGATACATCACTGACCTCACTCATACTGTCACTGCACATACAGATACATCACTGACCTCACTCATGCTGTCACTACCCATCCAGATACATCACTGACCTCTCTCATGCGGTCACTAGACACCCAGTTACATCTGACCTCACTCATACTGTCACTGCCCATCCAGTTACATCACTGACCTCACTCATACTGTCACTACCCATCCAGATACATCACTAACCTCACTCATACTGAAACTACCCATCCAGATACATCACTGACCTCACTCATACTGTCACTACCCATCCAGATACATCACTGACCTCACTCATGCTGTCACTACCCATCCAGATACATCACTGACCTCACTCATGATGTCACTACCCATCCAGGTACATCACTGACCTCACTCGTACTCTCACTACCCATCCAGGTACATCACTGACCTCACTCTTACTCTCACTGCCAATCCAGATACATCACTGATCTCACACATACTGTCACTACACATCCAGATACATCACTGACCTCACTCTTACTCTCACTACCCATCCAGGTACATCACTGACCTCACTCTTACTCTCACTGCCCATCCAGATACATCACTGACCTCTCTCATGCGGTCAGTAGACACCCAGTTACATCTGACCTCACTCATACTGTCGCTGCCCATCCAGTTACATGACTGACCTCACTCATACTGTCACTACCCATTCAGATACATCACTGACCTCACTCGTACTCTCACTACCCATCCAGGTACATCACTGACCTCACTCTTACTCTCACAGCCCATCCAGATACATCACTGACCTCACTCATACAGTCACTACCCAGCCAGGTACATCATTGATCTCACTCATACTTTCACTACCCATCCAGGCAAATCACTGACCTCACTCACACTGTCACTACCCATCCAGATACATCACTGACCTCACTGATGCGGTCACTAGCCATCCAGTTACATCTGACCTCACTCATACTGTCACTACCCATCCAGATACATCACTGACCTCATTCATACTGTCACTACCCATCCAGATACATCTCTGACCTCACTCATACTGTCACTACCCATCCAGATACATCACTGACCTCACTCATACTGTCACTACCCATCCAGATACATCACTGACCTCACTGATGCGGTCACTCGCCATCCAGTTACATCTGACCTCACTCATACAGTCACTACACATCCAGATACATCATTCACCTCACTCATACTATAACTACCCATCCAGATACATCACTGACCTTATTCATACTGTCACTACCCATCCAGATACATCTCTGACATCACTCATACTGTCACTACCCATCCAGATACATCACTGACCTCACTCATGCTGTCACTACCCATCCAGATACATCACTGACCTCACTCATACTGTCACTATACATCCAGGTACATCACTGACCTCACTCATACTGTCACTACCCATCCAGATACATCTCTGACCTCACTCATACTGTCACTACCCATCCAGATACATCACTGACCTCACTCATACTGTCACTACCCATCCAGGTACATCACTGAGCTCACTCATACTGTCACTACACATCCAGATACATTACTGACCAGACTCATACAGTCAGTACACATCCAGATACATCACTGACCTCTCTCATACTGTCACTACCCATCCAGATACATCACTGACCTCACTCATACTGTCACTGCACATACAGATACATCACTGACCTCACTCATGCTGTCACTACCCATCCAGATACATCACTGACCTCTCTCATGCGGTCACTAGACACCCAGTTACATCTGACCTCACTCATACTTCACTGCCCATCCAGTTACATCACTGACCTCACTCATACTGTCACTACCCATCCAGATACATCTCTGACCTCACTCATACTGTAACTACCTATCCAGATACATCACTGACCTCACTCATACTGTCACTACCCATCCAGATACATCACTGACCTCCCTCATACTGTAACTACCCATCCAGATACATCACTGACCTTACTCATACTGTCACTACCCATCCAGATACATCACTGACCTCACTCATACTGTCACTACCCATCCAGATACATCACTGACCTCCCTCATACTGTAACTACCCATCCAGATACATCACTGACCTTTCTCATGCTGTCACTATCCATCAAGATACGTCACTGACCTCACTCATACTTTCACCACACATCCAGATATATCACTGACTTCACTCATACTTTCACTACCAATCCAGGTACACCACTGACCTCACTCTTACTCTCACTACCCATCCAGGTACATCACTGACCTCACTCTTACTTTCACTACCCATCCAGGTACATCACTGACCTCTCTCTTACTCTCACGACCCATTCAGATACATCACTGACCTCACTCATACTGTCACTACCCATCCAGATACATCTCTGACATCACTCATACTGTCACTACCCATCCAGATACATCACTGACCTCACTCATACTGTCACTACCCATCCAGATACATCACTGACCTCACTCATGCTGTCACTACACATCCAGGTACATCACTGAGCTCACTCATACTGTCATTACCCATCCAGGTACATCACTGACCTCACTCATACTGTCACTACCCATCCAGATACATCACTGACCTCACTCATACTGTCACTACCCATCCAGATACATCACTGACCTCACTGATGCGGTCACTCGCCATCCAGTTACATCTGACCTCACTCATACATTCACTACACATCCAGATACATCATTCACCTCACTCATACAATAACTACCCATCCAGATACATCACTGACCTTATTCATACTCTCACTACCCATCCAGATACATCACTGACATCACTCATACTGTCACTACCCATCCAGATACATCACTGACCTCACTCATACTGTCACTACCCATCCAGATACATCACTGACCTCACTCATGCTGTCACTACACATCCAGGTACATCACTCACCTCACTCATACTGTCACTACCCATCCAGATACATCACTGACCTCACTCATACTGTCACTACCCATCCAGATACATCACTCACCTCACTCATACTGTAACTACGCATCCAGATACATCACTGACCTCACTCATACTGTCACTACCCATCCAGATACATCACTGACCTCACTCATACTGTCACTACCCATCCAGATACATCACTGACCTCACTGATGCGGTCACTCGCCATCCAGTTACAGCTGACCTCACTCATACATTCACTACACATCCAGATACATCATTCACCTCACTCATACAATAACTACCCATCCAGATACATCACTGACCTCACTCATACTGTCACTACCCATCCAGATACATCACTGACCTCACTCATACTGTCACTACCCATCCAGATACATCTCTGACATCACTCATACTGTCACTACCCATCCAGATACATCACTGACCTCACTCATACTGTCACTACCCATCCAGATACATCACTGACCTCACTCATGCTGTCACTACACATCCAGGTACATCACTGAGCTCACTCATACTGTCATTACCCATCCAGGTACATCACTGACCTCACTCATGCTGTCACTACCCATCCAGATACATCACTGACCTCACTCATACTGTCACTACCCATCCAGGTACATCACTGACCTCACTCATACTGTCACTACACATCCAGATACATTACTGACCAGACTCATACTGTCACTACCCATCCAGATACATCACTGACCTTACTCATACTGTCACTACCCATCCAGGTACATCACTGACCTCACTCTGACTTTCACTACCCATCCAGGTACATCACTGACCTCTCTCTTACTCTCACGACCCATTCAGATACATCACTGACCTCACTCATACTGTCACTACCCATCCAGGTACATCACTGACCTCACTCATGCTGTCACTATCCATCCAGATACATCACTGACCTCACTCATACTGTCACTACACATCCAGATACATCACTGACCTGACAATACTGTCACTACCCATACAGATACATTACTGACCTGACTCATACAGTCACTACAGATCCAGATACATCACTGATTTCACTCATACTGTCACTACCCATCTAGATACATCACTGACCTCTCTAATGCGGTCACTAGACACCCAGTTATATCTGACCTCACTCATACTGTCACCACCCATCCAGTTACATCACTGACCACACTCATACTGTCACTACCCATCCAGATACATCACTCACCTCACTCATACTGTAACTACCCATCCAGATACATCACTGACCTCACTCATACTGTCACTACCCATCCATATACATCACTCACCTCACTCATACTGTAAGTACCCATCCAGATACATCACTGAGCTCACTCATACTGTCACTACCCATCCAGGTACATCACTGAGCTCACTCATACTGTCACTACACATCCAGATACATTACTGACCAGACTCATACAGTCAGTACACATCCAGATACATCACTGACCTCTCTCATACTGTCACTACCCATCCAGATACATCACTGACCTCACTCATACTGTCACTGCACATACAGATACATCACTGACCTCACTCATGCGGTCACTAGACACCCAGTTACATCTGACCTCACTCATACTGTCACTGCCCATCCAGTTACATCACTCACCTCACTCATACTGTCACTACCCATCCAGATACATCACTGACCTGACAGTACTGTCACTACCCATCCAGATACATTACTGACCTCACTCATACTGTCACTACCCATCCAGATACATCACTCACCTCACTCATACTGTAACTACGCATCCAGATACATCACTGACCTCACTCATACTGTCACTACCCATTCAGATACATCACTGACCTCACTCATACTGTCACTACCCATCCAGATACATCACTGACCTCACTGATGCGGTCACTCGCCATCCAGTTACATCTGACCTCACTCATACATTCACTACACATCCAGATACATCATTCACCTCACTCATACAATAACTACCCATCCAGATACATCACTGACCTTATTCATACTGTCACTACCCATCCAGATACATCTCTGACATCACTCATGCTGTCACTACCCATCCAGATACATCACTGACCTCTCTCATGCGGTCACTAGACACCCAGTTACATCTGACCTCACTCATACTTCACTGCCCATCCAGTTACATCACTGACCTCACTCATACTGTCACTACCCATCCAGATACATCACTGACCTCACTCATACTGTAACTACCCATCCAGATACATCACTGACCTCACTCATACTGTCACTACCCATCCAGATACATCACTGACCTCCCTCATACTGTAACTACCCATCCAGATACATCACTGACCTTACTCATACTGTCACTACCCATCCAGATACATCACTGACCTCACTCATACTGTCACTACCCATCCAGATACATCACTCACCTCACTCATACTATAACTACCCATCCAGATACATCACTGACCTCACTCATACTGTCACTACCCATCCAGATACATTACTGACCTCACTCATACTGTCACTACCCATCCAGGTACATCACTGACCTCACTCATGCTGTCACTATCCATCAAGATACGTCACTGACCTCACTCATACTTTCACTACACATCCAGATATATCACTGACTTCACTCATACTTTCACTACCAATCCAGGTACACCACTGACCTCACTCTTACTCTCACTACCCATCCAGGTACACCACTGACCTCTCTCTTACTCTCACGACCCATTCAGATACATCACTGACCTCACTCATACTGTCACTACCCATCCAGGTACATCACTGACCTCACTCATGCTGTCACTATCCATCCAGATACATCACTGACCTCACTCATACTGTCACTACACATCCAGATACATCACTGACCTGACAATACTGTCACTACCCATACAGATACATTACTGACCTGACTCATACAGTCACTACAGATCCAGATACATCACTGATTTCACTCATACTGTCACTACCCATCCAGATACATCACTGACCTCTCTAATGCGGTCACTCGACACCCAGTTATATCTGACCTCACTCATACTGTCACTACCCATCCAGTTACATCACTCACCTCACTCATACTGTAAGTACCCATCCAGATACATCACTGACCTCACTCATACTGTCACTACCCATCCAGATACATCACTGACCTCCCTCATACTGTAACTACCCATCCAGATACATCACTCACCTCACTCATACTGTCACTACCCGTCCAGATACATCACTGACCTCCCTCATACTGTAACTACCCATCCAGATACATCACTGACCTCACTCATACTGTCACTACCCATCCAGATACATCACTCACCTCACTCATACTGTAACTACCCATCCAGATACATCACTCACCTCACTCATACTGTCACTACCCATCCAGATACATCACTCACCTCACTCATACTGTAACTACCCATCCAGGTACATCACTGATCTTACTCATGCTGTCACTATCCATCAAGATACGTCACTGACCTCACTCATACTTTCACTACACATCCAGATGTATCACTGACTTCACTCATACTTTCACTACCCATCCAGGTACATCACTGACCTCTCTCTTACTCTCAGGATCCATTCAGATATATCACTGACCTCACTCATACTGTCACTACCCATCCAGGTACATCACTGACCTCACTCATGCTGTCACTATCCATCCAGATACATCACTGACCTCACTCATACTGTCACTACACATCCAGATACATCACTGACCTGACAGTACTGTCACTACCCATGCAGATACATTACTGACCTCACTCATACTGTCACTACCCATCCAGGTACATCACTGACCTCACTCATACTGTCACTACCCATCCAGATACATCACTGACCTCACTCATACTGTCACTACACATCCAGATACATCACTGACCTCACTCATACTGTCACTACACATCCAGATACATCACTGACCTCTCTCATGCGGTCACTAGACACCCAGTTATATCTGACCTCACTCATACTGTCACTACCCATCCAGTTACATCACTGACCTCACTCATACTGTCACTACCCATCCAGATACATTACTGACCTCACTCATACTGTAACTACGCATCCAGACAAATCACTGACCTCACTCATACTGTCACTACCCATCCAGATACATCACTCACCTCACTCATACTGTAACTACCCATCCAGATACATCACTGACCTCACTCATACTGTCACTACCCATCCAGATACATCACTGACCTCACTCATAATGTCACTACCCATCCAGATACATCACTGACCTCACTCATACTGTCACTACACATCCAGATACATCATTCAACTCACTCATACTATAACTACCCATCCAGGTGCATCACTGACCTCACTCTAACTGTCACTACCCATCCACGTACATCACTCACCTCACTCATACTGTAACTACCCATCCAGATACATCACTGACCTTACTCATACTGTCACGACCCATCCAGATACATCACTGACCTCACTCATACTGTCACTACCCATCCAGATACATCACTGACCTCACTCATACTGTCAATACACATCCAGGTACATCACTGACCTCACTCTTACTCTCACTACCCCTTCAGATACATCACTGACCTCACTCATACTGTCACTACCCATACAGATACATCACTGACCTCACTGATGCGGTCACTAGCCATCCAGTTACATCTGACCTCACTCATACTGTCACTACCCATCCAGATACCTCACTGACCTCACTCATACTGTCACTACCCATCCAGATACATCACTGACCTCACTCATACTGTCACTACACATCCAGATACATCATTCAACTCACTCATACTGTAACTACCCATCCAGGTGCATCACTGACCTCACTCTAACTGTCACTACCCATCCAGGTACATCACTGATGTCATTCATACAGTCACAGCCCATCCAGGTACATCACTGAGCTCAGTCATACTGTCACGACACATACAGGTACATCACTGACCTCACTCAGAGATTCACTATTCATCCAGCTACATCACTGACATCACTCCTATTGTCACTGCCCATCCAGATACAACAGTGACTTAACTCATTACTATTACTATACATCCAGATACATCACTGACCTCACTCTTACTCTGACTACCCATCCAGATACATCACTGATCTCACACATACTGTCACTACACATCCAGATACATCACTGACCTCACTCTTACTCTCACTATCCATCCAGGTACATCACTGACCTCACTCTTACTCTCACTGCCCATCCAGATACATCACTGACCTCACTCATACTGTCAGTACCCAGCCAGGTACATCATTGATCTCACTCATACTGTCACTACCCATCCAGATACATAACTGACCTCACTGATGCGGTCACTAGCCATCCAGTTACATCTGACCTCACTCATACTGTCACTACCCATCCAGATACATCACTGACCTCATTCATACTGTCACTACCCATCCAGATACATCACTGACCTCACTCATACTATAAATACCCATCCAGATACATCACTGACCTTACTCATACTGTCACTACCCATCCAGATACATCTCTGACCTCACTCATACTGTCACTACCCATCCAGATACATCACTGACCTTACTCATACTGTCACTACCCATCCAGATACATCTCTGACCTCACTCATACTGTCACTACACATCCTGGTACATCAATGACCTCACTCATACTGTCACTACCCATCCAGATACATCACTAACCTCACTCATACTGTCACTACCCATCCAGGTACATCAATGACCTCACTCATACTATCACTACCCATCCAGGTACATCACTGAGCTCACTCATAGTGTCACTATCATCCAGATACATCACTGATCTCACTCATACTGTCACTACACATCCAGATACATTACTGACCAGACTCATACAGTCAGTACACATCCAGATACATCACTGATTTCACTCATACAGTCACTACCCATCCAGATACATCACTGACCTCTCTCATGCGGTCACTAGACACCCAGTTACATCTGACCTCAATCATACTGTCACTGCCCATCCAGTTACATCACTGACCTCACTCATACTGTCACTACCCATCCAGATACATCACTGACCTCACTCATACTGTCACTACCCATCCAGATACATCACTGACCTCACTCATACTGTAACTACCCATCCAGATACATCACTGACCTCACTCATACTGTCACTACCCATCCAGATACATCACTCACCTCACTCATACTGTCACTACCCATCCAGATACATTACTGACCTCACTCATACTGTCACTACACATTAAGGTACATCACTGAGCTCACTCATACTGTCACTACCCATCCAGGTACATCACTGACCTCACTCATACTGTCACTACCCATCCAGGTACATCACTGACCTGACAATACTGTCACTACCCATCCAGATACATTACTGACCTGACTCATACTGTCACTACCCATCCAGATACATCACTGATTTCACTCATACTGTCACTACACATCCAGATACATCACTGACCTCACTCATACTGTCACTACCCATCCAGATACATCACTGACCTCTCTCATGCGGTCACTAGACACCCAGTTATATCTGACCTCACTCATACTGTCACTACCCATCCAGTTACATCACTGACCTCACTCATACTGTCACTACCCATCCAGATACATCACTGACCTCACTCATACTGTCACGACACATCCAGATACATCACTAACCTCACTCATACTGTAACTACCCATCCAGATACATCACTGACATTACTCATACTGTCACTACCCATCCAGATACATCACTGACCTCACTCATACTGTCACTACCCATCCAGATACATCACTGACCTCTCTCATGCGGTCACTAGACACCCAGTTATATCTGACCTCACTCATACTGTCACTACCCATACAGATACATTACTGACCTGACTCATACAGTCACTACAGATCCAGATACATCACTGATTTCACTCATACTGTCACTACCCATCCAGATACATCACTGACCTCTCTAATGCGGTCACTCGACACCCAGTTATATCTGACCTCACTCATACTGTCACTACCCATCCAGTTACATCACTCACCTCACTCATACTGTAAGTACCCATCCAGATACATCACTGACCTCACTCATACTGTCACTACCCATCCAGATACATCACTCACCTCACTCATACTGTAACTACCCATCCAGATACATCACTCACCTCACTCATACTGTCACTACCCGTCCAGATACATCACTGACCGCACTCATACTGTCACTACCCATCCAGATACATCACTCACCTCACTCATACTGTCACTACACATCCAGATGTATCACTGACTTCACTCATACTTTCACTACCCATCCAGGTACATCACTGACCTCTCTCTTACTCTCAGGATCCATTCAGATATATCACTGACCTCACTCATACTGTCACTACCCATCCAGGTACATCACTGACCTCACTCATGCTGTCACTATCCATCCAGATACATCACTGACCTCACTCATACTGTCACTACACATCCAGATACATCACTGACCTGACAGTACTGTCACTACCCATCCAGATACATTACTGACCTCACTCATACTGTCACTACCCATCCAGGTACATCACTGACATCTCTCATGCGGTCACTAGACACCCAGTTATATATGACCTCACTCATACTGTCACTACCCATCCAGTAACATCACTGACCTCACTCATACTGTCACTACCCATCCAGATACATTACTGACCTCACTCATACTGTAACTACGCATCCAGACAAATCACTGACCTCACTCATACTGTCACTACCCATCCAGATACATCACTCACCTCACTCATACTGTAACTACCCATCCAGATACATCACTGACCTCACTCTTACTCTCACTATCCATCCAGGTACATCACTGACCTCACTCTTACTCTCACTGCCCATCCAGATACATCACTGACCTCACTCATACTGTCAGTACCCAGCCAGGTACATCATTGATCTCACTCATACTGTCACTACCCATCCAGATACATAACTGACCTCACTGATGCGGTCACTAGCCATCCAGTTACATCTGACCTCACTCATACTGTCACTACCCATCCAGATACATCACTGACCTCATTCATACTGTCACTACCCATCCAGATACATCACTGACCTCACTCATACTATAAATACCCATCCAGATACATCACTGACCTTACTCATACTGTCACTACCCATCCAGATACATCTCTGACCTCACTCATACTGTCACTACCCATCCAGATACATCACTGACCTTACTCATACTGTCACTACCCATCCAGATACATCTCTGACCTCACTCATACTGTCACTACACATCCTGGTACATCAATGACCTCACTCATACTGTCACTACCCATCCAGATACATCACTAACCTCACTCATACTGTCACTACCCATCCAGGTACATCAATGACCTCACTCATACTATCACTACCCATCCAGGTACATCACTGAGCTCACTCATAGTGTCACTATCATCCAGATACATCACTGATCTCACTCATACTGTCACTACACATCCAGATATATTACTGACCAGACTCATACAGTCAGTACACATCCAGATACATCACTGATTTCACTCATACAGTCACTACCCATCCAGATACATCACTGACCTCTCTCATGCGGTCACTAGACACCCAGTTACATCTGACCTCAATCATACTGTCACTGCCCATCCAGTTACATCACTGACCTCACTCATACTGTCACTACCCATCCAGATACATCACTGACCTCACTCATACTGTAACTACCCATCCAGATACATCACTGACCTCACTCATACTGTCACTACCCATCCAGATACATCACTGACCTCACTCATACTGTAACTACCCATCCAGATACATCACTGACCTCACTCATACTGTCACTACCCATCCAGATACATCACTCACCTCACTCATACTGTCACTACCCATCCAGATACATTACTGACCTCACTCATACTGTCACTACACATTAAGGTACATCACTGAGCTCACTCATACTGTCACTACCCATCCAGGTACATCACTGACCTCACTCATACTGTCACTACCCATCCAGGTACATCACTGACCTGACAATACTGTCACTACCCATCCAGATACATTACTGACCTGACTCATACTGTCACTACCCATCCAGATACATCACTGATTTCACTCATACTGTCACTACACATCCAGATACATCACTGACCTCACTCATACTGTCACTACCCATCCAGATACATCACTGACCTCTCTCATGCGGTCACTAGACACCCAGTTATATCTGACCTCACTCATACTGTCACTACCCATCCAGTTACATCACTGACCTCACTCATACTGTCACTACCCATCCAGATACATCACTGACCTCACTCATACTGTCACGACACATCCAGATACATCACTAACCTCACTCATACTGTAACTACCCATCCAGATACATCACTGACATTACTCATACTGTCACTACCCATCCAGATACATCACTGACCTCACTCATACTGTCACTACCCATCCAGATACATCACTGACCTCTCTCATGCGGTCACTAGACACCCAGTTATATCTGACCTCACTCATACTGTCACTACCCATACAGATACATTACTGACCTGACTCATACAGTCACTACAGATCCAGATACATCACTGATTTCACTCATACTGTCACTACCCATCCAGATACATCACTGACCTCTCTAATGCGGTCACTCGACACCCAGTTATATCTGACCTCACTCATACTGTCACTACCCATCCAGTTACATCACTCACCTCACTCATACTGTAAGTACCCATCCAGATACATCACTGACCTCACTCATACTGTCACTACCCATCCAGATACATCACTCACCTCACTCATACTGTAACTACCCATCCAGATACATCACTCACCTCACTCATACTGTCACTACCCGTCCAGATACATCACTGACCGCACTCATACTGTCACTACCCATCCAGATACATCACTCACCTCACTCATACTGTCACTACACATCCAGATGTATCACTGACTTCACTCATACTTTCACTACCCATCCAGGTACATCACTGACCTCTCTCTTACTCTCAGGATCCATTCAGATATATCACTGACCTCACTCATACTGTCACTACCCATCCAGGTACATCACTGACCTCACTCATGCTGTCACTATCCATCCAGATACATCACTGACCTCACTCATACTGTCACTACACATCCAGATACATCACTGACCTGACAGTACTGTCACTACCCATCCAGATACATTACTGACCTCACTCATACTGTCACTACCCATCCAGGTACATCACTGACCTCACTCATACTGTCACTACCCATCCAGATACATCACTGACCTCACTCATACTGTCACTACACATCCAGATACATCACTGATTTCACTCATACTGTCACTACACATCCAGATACATCACTGACCTCACTCATACTGTCACTACCCATCCAGATACATCACTGACCTCTCTCATGCGGTCACTAGACACCCAGTTATATATGACCTCACTCATACTGTCACTACCCATCCAGTAACATCACTGACCTCACTCATACTGTCACTACCCATCCAGATACATTACTGACCTCACTCATACTGTAACTACGCATCCAGACAAATCACTGACCTCACTCATACTGTCACTACCCATCCAGATACATCACTCACCTCACTCATACTGTAACTACCCATCCAGATACATCACTGACCTCACTCATACTGTCACTACCCATCCAGATACATCACTGACCTCACTCATACTGTCACTACCCATCCAGATACATCACTGACCTCACTCATACTGTCACTACACATCCAGATACATCATTCAACTCACTCATACTATAACTACCCATCCAGGTGCATCACTGACCTCACTCTAACTGTCACTACCCATCCACGTACATCACTCACCTCACTCATACTGTAACTACCCATCCAGATACATCGCTGACCTTACTCATACTGTCACGAACCATCCAGATACATCACTGACCTCACTCATACTGTCACTACCCATCCAGATACATCACTGACCTCACTCATACTGTCAATACACATCCAGGTACATCACTGACCTCACTCTTACTCTCACTACCCCTTCAGATACATCACTGACCTCACTCATACTGTCACTACCCATACAGATACATCACTGACCTCACTGATGCGGTCACTAGCCATCCAGTTACATCTGACCTCACTCATACTGTCACTACCCATCCAGATACCTCACTGACCTCACTCATACTGTCACTACCCATCCAGATACATCACTGACCTCACTCATACTGTCACTACACATCCAGATACATCATTCAACTCACTCATACTGTAACTACCCATCCAGGTGCATCACTGCCCTCACTCTAACTGTCACTACCCATCCAGGTACATCACTGATGTCATTCATACAGTCACAGCCCATCCAGGTACATCACTGAGCTCAGTCATACTGTCACGACACATACAGGTACATCACTGACCTCACTCAGAGATTCACTATTCATCCAGCTACATCACTGACATCACTCCTATTGTCACTGCCCATCCAGATACAACAGTGACTTAACTCATTACTATTACTATACATCCAGATACATCACTAACCTCACTCTTACTCTGACTACCCATCCAGATACATCACTGATCTCACACATACTGTCACTACACATCCAGATACATCACTGACCTCACTCTTACTCTCACTATCCATCCAGGTACATCACTGACCTCACTCTTACTCTCACTGCCCATCCAGATACATCACTGACCTCACTCATACTGTCAGTACCCAGCCAGGTACATCATTGATCTCACTCATACTGTCACTACCCATCCAGATACATAACTGACCTCACTGATGCGGTCACTAGCCATCCAGTTACATCTGACCTCACTCATACTGTCACTACCCATCCAGATACATCACTGACCTCATTCATACTGTCACTACCCATCCAGATACATCACTGACCTCACTCATACTATAAATACCCATCCAGATACATCACTGACCTTACTCATACTGTCACTACCCATCCAGATACATCTCTGACCTCACTCATACTGTCACTACACATCCAGATACATCACTGACCTCACTCATACTGTCACTACCCATCCAGATACATCACTGACCTCACTCATGCTGTCACTACCCATCCAGATACATCACTGACCTCACTCATACTGTCACTACCCATCCAGTTACATCACTGACCTCACTCATACTGTCACTACCCATCCAGATACATCACTGACCTCACTCATACTGTAACTACCCATCCAGATACATCACTGACCTCACTCATACTGTCACTACCCATCCAGGTACATCAATGACCTCACTCATACTATCACTACCCATCCAGATACATCACTGACCTCACTCATACTGTCACTACACATCCAGGTACATCACTGAGCTCACTCATACTGTCACTACCCATTCAGGTACATCACTGACCTCACTCATGCTGTCACTACCCATCCAGATACATCACTGAGCTCACTCATACTGTCACTACCCATTCAGGTACATCACTGACCTCACTCATGCTGTCACTACCCATCCAGATACATCAATGACCTCACTCATACTATCACTACCCATCCAGATACATCACTGATCTCACTCATACTGTCACTACACATCCAGATACATTACTGACCAGACTCATACAGTCAGTACACATCCAGATACATCACTGATTTCACTCATACTGTCACTGCACATGCAGATACATCACTGACCTCACTCATACAGTCACTACCCATCCAGATACATCACTGACCTCTCTCATGCGGTCACTAGACACCCAGTTACATCTGACCTCAATCATACTGTCACTGCCCATCCAGTTACATCACTGACCTCACTCATACTGTCACTACCCATCCAGATACATCACTGACCTCACTCATACTGTCACTACCCATCCAGATACATCACTGATTTCACTCATACTGTCACTACACATCCAGATACATCACTGACCTCACTCATACTGTCACTACCCATCCAGATACATCACTGACCTCTCTCATGCGGTCACTAGACACCCAGTTATATCTGACCTCACTCATACTGTCACTACCCATCCAGTTACATCACTGACCTCACTCATACTGTCACTACCCATCCAGATACATCACTGACCTCACTCATACTGTCACGACACATCCAGATACATCACTAACCTCACTCATACTGTAACTACCCATCCAGATACATCACTGACCTTACTCATACTGTCACTACCCATCCAGATACATCACTGACCTCACTCATACTGTCACTACCCATCCAGATACATCACTGACCTCACTCATACTGTCACGACACATCCAGATACATCACTGACCTCACTCATACTGTCACTACCCATCCAGTTACATCACTGACCTCACTCATACTGTCACTACCCATCCAGATACATCACTGACCTTACTCATACTATCACTACCCATCCAGATACATCACTGACCTCACTCATACTCTCACTACCCATCCAGATACATCACTGACCTCACTCATACTGTCACTACCCATCCAGATACATCACTCACCTCACTCATACTGTAACTACCCATCCAGATACATCACTGACCTCACTCATACTGTCACTACCCATCCAGATACATTACTGACCTCACTCATACTGTCACTACATATCCAGGTACATCACTGATCTTACTCATACTTTCACTACCCATCCAGGTACATCACTGACCTCACTCATGCTGTCACTATCCATCAAGATACGTCACTGACCTCACTCATACTTTCACTACCCATCCAGGTACATCACTGACCTCACTCTTACTTTCACTACCCATCCAGGTACATCACTGACCTCTCTCTTACTCTCACGACCCATTCAGATACATCACTGACCTCACTCATACTGTCACTACCCATCCAGGTACATCACTGACCTCACTCATGCTGTCACTATCCATCCAGATACATCACTGACCTCACTCATACTGTCACGACACATCCAGATACATCACTGACCTGACAATACTGTCACTACCCATACAGATACATTACTGACCTGACTCATACTGTCACTACCCATCCAGGTACATCACTGACCTCACTCATACAGTCACTACAGATCCAGATACATCACTGATTTCACTCATACTGTCACTACCCATCCAGGTACATCACTGACCTCACTCATGCTGTCACTACCCATCCAGATACATCACTGACCTCTCTAATGCGGTCACTCGACACCCAGTTATATCTGACCTCACTCATACTGTCACTACCCATCCAGTTACATCACTCACCTCACTCATACTGTAAGTACCCATCCAGATACATCACTGACCTCACTCATACTGTCACTACCCATCCAGATACATCACTCACCTCACTCATACTGTAACTACCCATCCAGATACATCACTCACCTCACTCATACTGTCACTACCCGTCCAGATACATCACTGACCTCACTCATACTGTCACTACCCATCCAGATACATCACTCACCTCACTCATACTGTAACTACGCATCCAGATACATCACTGACCTCACTCATACTGTCACTACCCATCCAGATACATTACTGACCTCACTCATACTGTCACTACACATCCAGGTACATCACTGATCTTACTCATACTTTCACTACCCATCCAGGTACATCACTGACCTCACTCATGCTGTCACTATCCATCAAGATACGTCACTGACCTCACTCATACTTTCACTACATATCCAGATGTATCACTGACTTCACTCATACTTTCACTACCCATCCAGGTACATCACTGACCTCTCTCTTACTCTCAGGATCCATTCAGATATATCACTGACCTCACTCATACTGTCACTACCCATCCAGGTACATCACTGACCTCACTCATGCTGTCACTATCCATCCAGATACATCACTGACCTGACAGTACTGTCACTACCCATCCAGATACATTACTGACCTCACTCATACTGTCACTACCCATCCAGGTACATCACTGACCGCACTCATACTGTCACTACCCATCCAGATACATCACTGACCTCACTCATACTGTCACTGCACATCCAGATACATCACTGATTTCACTCATACTGTCACTACACATCCAGATACATCACTGACCTCACTCATACTGTCACTACCCATCCAGATACATCACTGACCTCTCTCATGCGGTCACTAGACACCCAGTTATATCTGACCTCACTCATACTGTCACTACCCATCCAGTTACATCACTGACCTCACTCATACTGTCACTACCCATCCAGATACATTACTGACCTCACTCTTACTGTAACTACGCATCCAGATAAATCACTGACCTCACTCATACTGTCACTACCCATCCAGATACATCACTCACCTCACTCATACTGTAACTACCCATCCAGATACATCACTGACCTCACTCATACTGTCACTACCCATCCAGATACATCACTCACCTCACTCATACTGCAACTACCCATCCAGATACATCACTGACCTTACTCATACTGTCACTACCCATCCAGATACATCACTGACCTCACTCATACTGTCACTACCCATCCAGATACATCACTGACCTCACTCATACTGTCAATACACATCCAGGTACATCACTGACCTCACTCTTACTCTCACTACCCCTTCAGATATATCACTGACCTCACTCATACTGTCACTACCCATACAGATACATCACTGACCTCACTGATGCGGTCACTAGCCATCCAGTTACATCTGACCTCACTCATACTGTCACTACCCATCCAGATACCTCACTGACCTCACTCATACTGTCACTACCCATCCAGATACATCACTGACCTCACTCATACTGTCACTACACATCCAGATACATCATTCAACTCACTCATACGATAACTACCCATCCAGGTGCATCACTGACCTCACTCTAACTGTCACTACCCATCCACGTACATCACTCACCTCACTCATACTGTAACTACCCATCCAGATACATCACTGACCTTACTCATACTGTCACTACCCATCCAGATACATCACTGACCTCACTCATACTGTCACTACCCATCCAGATACATCACTGACCTCACTCATACTGTCAATACACATCCAGGTACATCACTGACCTCACTCTTACTCTCACTACCCCTTCAGATACATCACTGACCTCACTCATACTGTCACCACCCATACAGATACATCACTGACCTCACTGATGCGGTCACTAGCCATCCAGTTACATCTGACCTCACTCATACTGTCACTACCCATCCAGATACCTCACTGACCTCACTCATACTGTCACTACCCATCCAGATACATCACTGACCTCACTCATACTGTCACTACACATCCAGATACATCATTCAACTCACTCATACTATAACTACCCATCCAGGTGCATCACTGACCTCACTCTAACTGTCACTACCCATCCAGGTACATCACTGATGTCATTCATACAGTCACAGCCCATCCAGGTACATCACTGAGCTCAGTCATACTGTCACGACACATACAGGTACATCACTGACCTCACTCAGAGATTCACTACTCATCCAGCTACATCACTGACATCACTCCTATTGTCACTGCCCATCCAGATACAACAGTGACTTAACTCATTACTATTACTATACATCCAGATACATCACTGACCTCACTCTTACTCTGACTACCCATCCAGATACATCACTGATCTCACACATACTGTCACTACCCATCCAGATACATCACTGATCTCACACATACTGTCACTACACATCCAGATACATCTCTGACCTCACTCATACTGTCACTACCCATCCAGTTACATCACTGACCTCACTCATACTGTCACTACCCATCCAGATACATCACTGACCTCACTCATACTATCACTACCCATCCAGATACATTACTGACCTCACTCATACTGTCACTACACATCCAGGTACATCACTGATCTTACTCATACTTTCACTACCCATCCAGGTACATCACTGACCTCACTCATGCTGTCACTATCCATCAAGATACGTCACTGACCTCACTCATACTTTCACTACCCATCCAGGTACATCACTGACCTCACTCTTACTTTCACTACCCATCCAGGTGCATCACTGACCTCTCTCTTACTCTCACGACCCATTCAGATACATCACTGACCTCACTCATACTGTCACTACCCATCCAGGTACATCACTGACCTCACTCATGCTGTCACTATCCATCCAGATACATCACTGACCTCACTCATACTGTCACTACCCATCCAGATACATCACTGACCTCCCTCATACTGTCACTACCCATCCAGGTACATCACTGACCTCACTCATACTGTCATTACACATCCAGATACATCACTGACCTGACAATACTGTCACTACCCATACAGATACATTACTGACCTGACTCATAAAGTCACTACAGATCCAGATACATCACTGATTTCACTCATACTGTCACGACCCATCCAGATACATCACTGACCTCTCTAATGCGGTCACTCGACACCCAGTTATATCTGACCTCACTCATACTGTCACTACCCATACAGTTACATCACTCACCTCACTCATACTGTAAGTACCCATCCAGATACATCACTGACCTCACTCATACTGTCACTACCCATCCAGATACATCACTCACCTCACTCATACTGTAACTACCCATCCAGATACATCACTCACCTCACTCATACTGTCACTACCCGTCCAGATACATCACTGACCTCACTCATACTGTCACTACCCATCCAGATACATCACTCACCTCACTCATACTGTAACTACGCATCCAGATACATCACTGACCTCACTCATACTGTCACTACCCATCCAGATACATCACTCACCTCACTCATACTGTCACTACACATCCAGGTACATCACATTACTTACTCATACTTTCACTACCCATCCAGGTACATCACTGACCTCACTCATGCTGTCACTATCCATCAAGATACGTCACTGACCTCACTCATACTTTCACTACACATCCAGATGTATCACTGACTTCACTCATACTTTCACTACCCATCCAGGTACATCACTGACCTCACTCTTACTCTCAGGATCCATTCAGATATATCACTGACCTCACTCATACTGTCACTACCCATCCAGGTACATCACTGACCTCACTCATGCTGTCACTATCCATCCAGATACATCACTGACCTCACTCATACTGTCACTACCCATCCAGGTACATCACTGACCTCACTCATACTGTCACTACCCATCCAGATACATCACTGACATCACTCATACTGTCACTACCCATCCAGATACATCACTGACCTCACTCATACTGTCACTACACATCCAGATACATCACTGACCTCACTCATACATTCACTACCCATCCAGATACATCACTGACCTCTCTCATGCGGTCACTAGACACCCAGTTATATCTGACCTCACTCATACTGTCACTACCCATCCAGATACATTACTGACCTCACTCATACTGTCACTACACATCCAGATACATCACTGACCTCTCTCATGCGGTCACTAGACACCCAGTTATATCTGACCTCACTCATACTGTCACTACCCATCCAGTTACATCACTGACCTCACTCATACTGTCACTACCCATCCAGATACATTACTGACCTCACTCATACTGTAACTACGCATCCAGATAAATCACTGACCTCACTCATACTGTCACTACCCATCCAGATACATCACTCACCTTACTCATACTGTAACTACCCATCCAGATACATCACTGACCTCACTCATACTGTCACTACCCATCCAGATACATCACTCACCTCACTCATACTGTAACTACCCATCCAGATACATCACTGACCTTACTCAAACTGTCACTACCCATCCAGATACATCACTGACCTCACTCATACTGTCACTACCCATCCAGATACATCACTGACCTCACTCATACTGTCAATACACATCCAGGTACATCACTGACCTCACTCTTACTCTCACTACCCATCCAGATACCTCACTGACCTCACTCATACTGTCACTACCCATCCAGATACATCACTGACCTCACTCATACTGTCACTACACATCCAGATACATCATTCAACTCACTCATACTATAACTACCCATCCAGGTGCATCACTGACCTCACTCTAACTGTCACTACCCATCCACGTACATCACTCACCTCACTCATACTGTAACTACCCATCCAGATACATCACTGACCTTACTCATACTGTCACTACCCATCCAGATACATCACTGACCTCACTCATACTGTCACTACCCATCCAGATACATCACTGACCTCACTCATACTGTCACTACCTATCCAGATACATCACTGACCTCACTCTTACTCTCACTACCCCTTCAGATATATCACTGACCTCACTCATACTGTCACTACCCATACAGATACATCACTGACCTCACTGATGCGGTCACTAGCCATCCAGTTACATCTGACCTCACTCATACTGTCACTACCCATCCAGATACCTCACTGACCTCACTCATACTGTCACTACCCATCCAGATACATCACTGACCTCACTCATACTGTCACTACACATCCAGATACATCATTCAACTCACTCATACTATAACTACCCATCCAGGTGCATCACTGACCTCACTCTAACTGTCACTACCCATCCACGTACATCACTCACCTCACTCATACTGTAACTACCCATCCAGATACATCACTGACCTTACTCATACTGTCACTACCCATCCAGATACATCACTGACCTCACTCATACTGTCACTACCCATCCAGATACATCACTGACCTCACTCATACTGTCAATACACATCCAGGTACATCACTGACCTCACTCTTACTCTCACTACCCCTTCAGATACATCACTGACCTCACTCATACTGTCACTACCCATACAGATACATCACTGACCTCACTGATGCGGTCACTAGCCATCCAGTTACATCTGACCTCACTCATACTGTCACTACCCATCCAGATACCTCACTGACCTCACTCATACTGTCACTACCCATCCAGATACATCACTGACCTCACTCATACTGTCACTACACATCCAGATACATCATTCAACTCACTCATACTATAACTACCCATCCAGGTGCATCACTGACCTCACTCTAACTGTCACTACCCATCCAGGTACATCACTGATGTCATTCATACAGTCACAGCCCATCCAGGTACATCACTGAGCTCAGTCATACTGTCACGACACATACAGGTACATCACTGACCTCACTCAGAGATTCACTACTCATCCAGCTACATCACTGACATCACTCCTATTGTCACTGCCCATCCAGATACAACAGTGACTTAACTCATTACTATTACAATACATCCAGATACATCACTGACCTCACTCTTACTCTGACTACCCATCCAGATACATCACTGATCTCACACATACTGTCACTACACATCCAGATACATCACTGACCTCACTCTTACTCTCACTACCCATCCAGGTACATCACTAACCTCACTCTTACTCTCACTGCCCATCCAGATACATCACTGACCTCACTCATACTGTCACTACCCATCCAGATACATCAGTGACCTTACTCATACTATCACTACCCATCCAGTTACATCACTGACCTCACTCATACTGTCACTACCCATCCAGATACATCACTGACCTCACTCATACTGTCACTACCCATCCAGATACATCACTCACCTCACTCATACTGTAACTACCCATCCAGATACATCACTGACCTCACTCATACTGTCACTACCCATCCAGATACATTACTGACCTCACTCATACTGTCACTACACATCCAGGTACATCACTGATCTTACTCATACTTTCACTACCCATCCAGGTACATCACTGACCTCACTCATGCTGTCACTATCCATCAAGATACATCACTGACCTCTCTCTTACTCTCACGACCCATTCAGATACATCACTGACCTCACTCATACTGTCACTACACATCCAGATACATCACTGACCTGACAATACTGTCACTACCCATACAGATACATTACTGACCTGACTCATACAGTCACTACAGATCCAGATACATCACTGATTTCACTCATACTGTCACTACCCATCCAGATACATCACTGACCTCTCTAATGCGGTCACTCGACACCCAGTTATATCTGACCTCACTCATACTGTCACTACCCATCCAGTTACATCACTCACCTCACTCATACTGTAAGTACCCATCCAGATACATCACTGACCTCACTCATACTGTCACTACCCATCCAGATACATCACTCACCTCACTCATACTGTAACTACCCATCCAGATACATCACTCACCTCACTCATACTGTCACTACCCGTCCAGATACATCACTGACCTCACACATACTGTCACTACCCATCCAGATACATCACTCACCTCACTCATACTGTAACTACGCATCCAGATACATCACTGACCTCACTCGTACTGTCACTACCCATCCAGGTACATCACTGACCTCACTCATGCTGTCACTATCCATCAAGATACGTCACTGACCTCACTCATACTTTCACTACACATCCAGATGTATCACTGACTTCACTCATACTTTCACTACCCATCCAGGTACATCACTGACCTCTCTCTTACTCTCAGGATCCATTCAGATATATCACTGACCTCACTCATACTGTCACTACCCATCCAGGTACATCACTGACCTCACTCATACTGTCACTACACATCCAGATACATCACTGACCTGACAGGACTGTCACTACCCATCCAGATACATTACTGACCTCACTCATACTGTCACTACCCATCCAGGTACATCACTGACCTCACTCATACTGTCACTACCCATCCAGATACATCACTGACCTCACTCATACTGTCACTACACATCCAGATACATCACTGATTTCACTCATACTGTCACTACACATCCAGATACATCACTGACCTCACTCATACTGTCACTACCCATCCAGATACATCACTGACCTCTCTCATGCGGTCACTAGACACCCAGTTATATCTGACCTCACTCATACTGTCACTACCCATCCAGTTACATCACTGACCTCACTCATACTGTCACTACCCATCCAGATAAATCACTGACCTCACTCATACTGTCACTACCCATCCAGATACATCACTCACCTCACTCATACTGTAACTACCCATCCAGATACATCACTGACCTCACTCATACTGTCACTACCCATCCAGATACATCACTCACCTCACTCATACTGTAACTACCCATCCAGATACATCACTGACCTTACTCAAACTGTCACTACCCATCCAGATACATCACTGACCTCACTCATACTGTCACTACCCATCCAGATACATCACTGACCTCACTCATACTGTCAATACACATCCAGGTACATCACTGACCTCACTCTTACTCTCACTACCCCTTCAGATATATCACTGACCTCACTCATACTGTCACTACCCATACAGATACATCACTGACCTCACTGATGCGGTCACTAGCCATCCAGTTACATCTGACCTCACTCATACTGTCACTACCCATCCAGATACCTCACTGACCTCACTCATACTGTCACTACCCATCCAGATACATCACTGACCTCACTCATACTGTCACTACACATCCAGATACATCATTCAACTCACTCATACTATAACTACCCATCCAGGTGCATCACTGACCTCACTCTAACTGTCACTACCCATCCACGTACATCACTCACCTCACTCATACTGTAACTACCCATCCAGATACATCACTGACCTTACTCATACTGTCACGACCCATCCAGATACATCACTGACCTCACTCATACTGTCACTACCCATCCAGATACATCACTGACCTCACTCATACTGTCAATACACATCCAGGTACATCACTGACCTCACTCTTACTCTCACTACCCCTTCAGATACATCACTGACCTCACTCATACTGTCACTACCCATACAGATACATCACTGACCTCACTGATGCGGTCACTAGCCATCCAGTTACATCTGACCTCACTCATACTGTCACCACCCATCCAGATACCTCACTGACCTCACTCATACTGTCACTACCCATCCAGATACATCACTGACCTCACTCATACTGTCACTACACATCCAGATACCTCACTGACCTCACTCATACTGTCACTACCCATCCAGATACATCACTGACCTCACTCTTACTCTGACTACCCATCCAGATACATCACTGATCTCACACATACTGTCACTACACATCCAGATACATCACTGACCTCACTCTTACTCTCACTACCCATCCAGGTACATCACTGACCTCACTCTTACTCTCACTGCCCATCCAGATACATCACTGACCTCACTCATACTGTCAGTACCCAGCCAGGTACATCATTGATCTCACTCATACTGTCACTACCCATCCAGATACATAACTGACCTCACTGATGCGGTCACTAGCCATCCAGTTACATCTGACCTCACTCATACTGTCACTACCCATCCAGATACATCACTGACCTCATTCATACTGTCACTACCCATCCAGATACATCACTGACCTCACTCATACTATAAATACCCATCCAGATACATCACTGACCTTACTCATACTGTCACTACCCATCCAGATACATCTCTGACCTCACTCATACTGTCACTACACATCCAGATACATCATTCACCTCACTCATACTATAACTACCCATCCAGATACATCACTGACCTTACTCATACTGTCACTACCCATCCAGATACATCTCTGACCTCATTCATACTGTCACTACCCATCCAGATACATCACTGACCTCACTCATACTATAAATACCCATCCAGATACATCACTGAGCTCACTCATACTGTCACTACCCATTCAGGTACATCACTGACCTCACTCATACTGTCACTACCCATCCAGATACATCACTGACCTCACTCATACTGTCACGACACATCCAGATACATCACTCACCTCACTCATACTGTAACTACCCATCCAGATACATCACTGACCTTACTCATACTGTCACTACCCATCCAGATACATCACTGACCTCACTCATACTGTCACTACCCATCCAGATACATCACTGACCTCACTCATACTGTCACTACCCATCCAGTTACATCACTGACCTCACTCATACTGTCACTACCCATCCAGATACATCACTGACCTTACTCATACTATCACTACCCATCCAGTTACATCACTGACCTCACTCATACTGTCACTACCCATCCAGATACATCACTGACCTTACTCATACTGTCACTACCCATCCAGATACATCACTGACCTTACTCATACTGTCACTACCCATCCAGATACATCACTGACCTCACTCATACTGTCACTACCCATCCAGATACATCACTGACCTGACTCATACTGTCACTACCCATCCAGATACATCACTGACCTCACTCATACTGTCACTACCCATCCAGACACATCACTGACCTCACTCAAACTGTCACTACCCATCCAGGTACATCACTGACGTCATTCATACAGTCACAGCCCATCCAGGTACATCACTCGAGCTCAGTCATACTGTCACGACACATACAGGTACAGAACTGACCTCACTCAGAGATTCACTACTCATCCAGCTACATCACTGACATCACTCCTATTGTCACTGCCCATCCAGATACAACAGTGACTTAACTCATTACTATTACTATACATCCAGGGACAAAACTGACCTCACTCATACTGTGACTACCCATCCAGATACATCACTGACCTCACTCATGATGTCACTATCCATCCAGGTACATCACTGACCTCACTCGTACTCTCACTACCCATCCAGGTACATCACTGACCTCACTCTTACACTCACTATCCATCCAGATACATCACTGACCTCACTCATACTGTCACTACACATCCAGATACATCACTGACCTCACTCTTACTCTCACTACCTATCCAGGTACATCACTGACCTCACTCTTACTCTCTCTACCCATCCAGATACATCACTGACCTCACTCATACTGTCACTACCCATCCAGATACATCACTGACCTCACTCATACTGTCACTACCCATCCAGACACATCACTGATCTTCTCATACTGTCACTACCCATCCAGATACTTCACTGACCTCACTCATACTGTCACTACCCATCCAGGTACATCACTGAACTCACTCATACTCTCACAACCCTTCCAGATACATCACTGACCTCACTTATACTGTCACTACTCACCCAGATGCAACACTGACCTCACTCATACTGTCACTACCCAGCCACGTACATCACTGACCTCCCTCATACGCTCACTACCCATCAAGATACATGACTGAACTCACTCATACTGTCACTCAACATCCAGATATATCACTGACCTCCATTACACTGTCACTGCACATCTAGACACATCACTAACATCACTCATACTGTCACTGCCCATCCAGGTACATCATTGACCTCACTCATACTGTCACTACCCATCCAGGTACATCACTGACCTCACTCATACTGTCACTACCCATCCAGGTACAACACTGACCTCACTCATAATGTCACTACCCATCCAGTTACATCACTGACCTCACTCATACTGTCACTACCCATCCAGATACATCACTGACGTCACTCATACTGTCACTACCCATCCAGATACATCACTGACTTCACTCATACTGTCACTACCCATCCAGATACATCACTGACCTCACTCATACTGTCACTGCCCATCCAGATACATCACTGACCTCACTCATGCTGTCACTACCCATACAGATACATCACTGACCTCACTCATGCTGTCACTACCCATCCAGATACATCACTGACCTCCCTCATACTGTCACTACCCATCCAGATACATCACTGACCTCCCTCATACTGTCACTACCCATCCAGATACATCACTGACCTCACTAATACTGTCACTACCCATCCAGATACATCACTGACTTCACTCATACTGTCACTGCACATCTAGACACATCACTAACATCACTCATACTGTCACTACCCATCCAGATACATCGCTGACCTCACTCATGATGTCACTACCCATCCAGGTACATCACTGACCTCACTCTTACTCTCACTACCAATCCAGGTACATCACTGACCTCACTCTTACTCTCACTGCCCATCCAGATACATCACTGACCTTACTCATACTGACACTACCCATCCAGATACATCACTGACCTCACTCATACTGTCACTACCTATCCAGATACATCACTGACGTCACTCATACTGTCACTACCCATCCAGATACATCACTGACCTCACTCATACTGTCACTACCCATCCAGGTACATCACTGACCTCACTCATACTGTCACTACCCATCCAGATACATCACTGACCTCACTCATACTGTCACTACACATCCAGATTATTCACTGACCTCACTCATACTGTCACTTCCCATCCAGGTACATCACTGACCTTACTCATACTGTCACTGCACATCCAGATACATCACTGACCTCACTCATACTCTCACTATCTATCATATACATCATTGCTCTCACTCATACTGTCACTACCCATCCAGACACATCGCTGACCTCACTCATGATGTCACTACCCATCCAGGTACATCACTGACCTCACTCATACTGTCACTACCCATCCAGATACATCACTGACCTCACTCATACTGTCACTACCCATCCAGATACATCACTGACCTTACTCATACTGACACTACCCATCCAGATACATCACTGACCTCACTCATACTGTCACTACCTATCCAGATACATCACTGACGTCACTCATACTGTCACTACACATCCAGATACATCACTGACCTGACTCATACTGTCACTACCCATCCAGGTACATCACTGACCTGACTCATACTGTCAGTACACATCTAGCTACATCACTGACCTCACTCATACTGTCACTACCCATCCAGATACATCACTGACTTCACTCATACTGTCACTGCACATCCAGATACATCACTGACCTCACTCATACTGTCACTACCCATACAGATACATCACTGACCTCACTCATACTGTCACTACCCATCCAGATACATCGCTGACCTCACTCATGATGTCACTACCCATCCAGATACATCACTGACCTCACTCATACTGTCACTACCCATCCAGGTACATCACTGACCTCACTCATACTGCCACTAGCCATCCAGTTACATCTGACCTTACTCATACAGTCACTACACATCCAGATACATCCCTGACCTCACTCATACTCTCTGTATCTATCCAGATACATCATTGCTCTCACACATACTGTCACTACCCATCCAGATACATCGCTGACCTCACTCATGATGTCACTACCCATCCAGGTACATCACTGACCTCACTCTTACTCTCACTACCAATCCAGGTACATCACTGACCTCACTCTTACTCTCACTAACCATCCAGATACATCACTGACCTCACTCATACTGTCACTACACATCCAGATACATCACTGACCTCACTCATACTGTCACTACCCATCCAGGTACATCACTGACCTCACTCATACTGTCACTACCCATCCAGATACATCACTGACCTTACTCATACTGACACTACCCATCCAGATACATCACTGACCTCACTCATACTGTCACTACCTATCCAGATACATCACTGACCTCACTCATACTGTCACTACCCATACAGATACATCACTGACCTCACTCATACTGTCACTACCCATCCAGATACATCGCTGACCTCACTCATGATGTCACTACCCATCCAGATACATCACTGACCTCACTCATACTGTCACTACCCATCCAGGTACATCACTGACCTCACTCTTACTCTCACTACCAATTCAGATACATCGCTGACCTCACTCATGATGTCACTACCCATCCAGGTACATCACTGACCTCACTCATACTGTCACTACACATCCAGGTACATCACTGACCTCACTCATACTGTCACTTCCCATCCAGGTACATCACTAAGATCACTCATACTGTCACGACCCATCCAGGTACATCACTGACTTCACTCATACTGTCACTGCACATCCAGATACATCACTGACCTCACTCATACTGTCACTACCCAAAAGGATACATCACTGACCTCACTCATGCTGTCACTACCCATCCAGGTACATCACTGACCTCATCTTACTGTCACTACCCATCCAGATACATCACTGACCTCACTCATACTGTCACTACCTATCCAGATACATCACTGACGTCACTCATACTGTCACTACCCATCCAGATACATCACTGACCTCACTCATACTGTCACTACCCATCCAGATACATCACTGACCTGACTCATACTGTCACTACACATCCAGATACATCACTGACTTCACTCATACTGTCACTGCATATCCAGATACATCACTGACCTCACTCATACTGTCACTACCCATACAGATACATCACTGACCTCACTCATACTGTCACTACCCATCCAGATACATCGCTGACCTCACTCATGATGTCACTACCCATCCAGATACATCACTGACCTCACTCATACTGTCACTACCAATCCAGATACATCACAGACCTCACTCATACTGTCACTATCCATCCAGATACATCACTGACCTCACTCATACTCTCACTACCCATCCAGATACATCACTGAGCTCACTCATACTGTCACTACCCATCCAGGTACATCACTGATCTTACTCATACTGTCACTACCCATCCAGGTACATCACTGACCTCACTCATACTGTCACTACCCATCCAGGTACATCACTGATCTTACTCATACTGTCACTACCCATCCAGATACATCACTGACCTCACCCATACTGTCACTACACATCCAGATACATCACTCACCTCACTCATACTGTCACTACACATCCAGATACATCACTGACCTCACTCATACTGTCACTACACATCCAGATACATCACTGACCTTACTCATACTGTCACTACCCATCCAGATACATCACTGACCTCACTCATACTGTCACTACCCATCCAGATACATCAGTGATCTCACTCATACTTTCACTACACATCCAGATAGATCACTGACCTCACTCATACTGTTACTACCCATCCAGCTACATCACTGACCTCACTCATACTGTCACTAACCAGTCAATTACAGCATTTACCTCACTCACACTCTCACTAACCATCGAGATACATCACTGTCCTGAATCATACATTCACGGCCGATCCAAACACAACACAGTCCACACCCGTACTCTCACTACCCATTCAGGTACATCACTGACCTCACTCATACTGTCACTACCCATCCGGATACATCACTGACCTCACTCATACTGTCACTACCCATCCAGATACATCACTGACCTCACTCATACTGTCACTACCCATCCAGGTACATCACTGACCTCACTCATACTTTCACTACCCATCCAGGTACATCACTGACCTCACTCATACTTTCACTACCCATCCAGATACATCACTTACCTCACTCATACTCTCACTACCCATCCAGATACATCACTGACCTCACTCATACTGTCACTACCCATCCAGGTACATCACTGACCTCACTCATACTGTCACTACCCATCCAGATACTTCACTGACCTCACTCATACATTCATTACCCATCAAGATACATCACTGATCTCACTCATACTGTCACTGCCCATCCAGATGCATCACTGCTCTCACTCATACTGTCACTGCCCATCCAGATGCATCACTGCTCTCACTCATACAGTCTCGACCCATCCAGATACAACACTAACCTCACGCATACAGTCACTACCCATCCAAATACATCACTGACCTCACTCATACTGTCACTGCACATACAGATACATCACTGACCTCACTCATATTGTCACTACCCATCCAGATACATCACTGACCTCTCTCATGCGGTCACTACCCATCCAGATACATCACTCACCTCACTCATACTGTCACTACCCATCCAGATACATCACTGACCTCACTCATACTTTCACTACCCATCCAGACACATCACTGAACTCACTCAAACTGTCACTACCCATCCAGATACATCACTGACCTCACTTATACTGTCACTACCCATCCAGATACATCACTGACCTCACTCATACTGTCACTACCCATCCAGATACATCACTGACCTCACTTATACTGTCACTACCCATCCAGATACATCACTGATCTCACTCATACTGTCACTACCCATCCAGATACATCACTGACCTCACTCATACTCTCACTATTCATCCAGATACATCACTGACCTCACCCTTGCTGTCATTATTTTATTCATCCAGATACAGCAGTGACCTCACCCTTCCTGCCACTACCCATCCAGATACATCACTGACCTCACCCTTCCTGCCACTACCCATCCAGGTACATCACTAATCTCACTCATACTGTCACTACACATCCAGGTACATCACTGACCTCATTCATGCTGTCTGTAACTATCCAGATGCATCATTGACCTCACTCATACTTTCAATACGAATCCAGATACATCACAGACCTCACTCATACTGTCGCTACCCATCCAGATTCATCACTGACCTCACTCATACTGTCACTACCCAGCCAGATACATCACTGACTTCACTCATTCTATCACTAACCAGTCAATTACAGCATTTACCTCACTCACACTCTCACTAACCATCGAGATACATCACTGTCCTGACTCATACATTCACGGCCGATCCAAACACAACACAGTCCACACCCGTACTCTCACTACCCATCCAGATACATCACTGACCTCACTCATACTGCCACTACCCATCCAGGTACATCACTGACCTCACTCATACTGTCAGTACACATCTAGATACATCACTGACCTCACTCATACTGTCACTACCCATCCAGATACATCACTGACCTCACTCATACTGTCACTACCCATCCAGGTACATCACTGACCTCACTCATACTGTCACTACCCATCCAGGTACATCACTGATCTCACTCATACTGTCAATGCCCATCCAGGTACTTCACTGACCTCACTCATACTGCCACTACCCATCCAGGTACATCACTGACCTCACTCATACTGTCAGTACACATCTAGATACATCACTGAGCTCACTCATACAGTCACTGCCCATCCAGATACATCACTGACTTCACTCATAGAGTCACTACCCATTTTGGTACATCACTGACATCACTTGTACTCTCACTACCCATCCAGGTACATCACTGACCACACTCATACCTTCACTAGCCATCCAAATTCATCACTGACCTGACTCCTATTGTCACTGCCCATCCAGATACAACAGTGACCTCACTTATTACTCTCATGACCCATCCTGATACATCACTGAGCTCATTCATAAAGTCACTCCACATCCAGGTACATCACTGAGCTCACTCATACTGTCACTACCCATCCAGGTACATCACTGACATCACTCATACTGTCACTACCCATCCAGATACGTCACTGACCTCACTCATACTGTCACTACCCATCCAGGTACATCACTGACCTCACACATACTGTCACCATCCATCCAGATACATCACTGACGTCACTCATATAGTCACTATTCATCCAAATATATCATTGACCTCACTCATAGAAATATAGAAACATAGCAAAACAGGTGAAGCAGTAGGCCATTCCGCCATTCTAGCCTGCACCGCCATTCAAAAAGATCATGGCTGATCATTCCTTCAGTACCCCTTTCCTGCTTTCTCTCCATACTCCTTGATCCCCTTGACCTTAAGAGCATATCTAATTCCCTCTTGAATATATCCAATGAACTGGAATCAACAAATCTCAGCGGCAGGGAATTCCACAGGTTAACAACTGTCTGAGTGAAGATGTTTCTCCTCATCTCAGTCCTAAATGGCCTACCCCTTATCCTAAGACTATGTCCTCTGGTTGTGGACTTCGCCAACATCAGGAATATTCTTCCGGCATCGAAGCTGTCCAGTCCCATCAGAATCTTGTACGTTTCTATGCGATCCCCTCTCATCCTTCTATTCTCCAGGGAATAAAGGCCCAGTTGATTAAGTCTCTCCTCATATGACAGCCCAGCCATCCCTGGAATCAGTCTGTCACGACTGATCCTGGTGCATCTTGTCCTCACTCATATTGTCACTACCCATCCAGATACATCACTGACCTCACTCCTACTGTCACTACCCATCCAGATACATCACGGACCTCACACATACTGTCACTACCCATCCAGATACATCACTGACCTCACTCATACTGTCACTACCCATCCAGATACATCACTGAGCTCACTCATACTGTCACTACCCATCCAGATACATCACTGATCTCACTCATACTGTCACTACCCATCCAGATACATCACTGACCTCACTCATACTGTCACTACCCATCCAGATACATCACTGACCTCACTCTTGCTGTCACTAGCCATCCAGATACATCTCTGATCTCACTCATACTGTCACTACCCATCCAAATATATCACTGACGTCACTCATACTGTCACTATTCATCCAGATACATCACTGACCTCACCCTTACTGTCATTATTTTAATCATCCAGGTACAACAGTGACCTCACTCTTCCTATCACTACCCATCCAGGTACATCACTGATCTCACTCATACTGTCACTACACATCCAGGTACATCACTGAACTCATTCATGCTCTCTCTACCTATCCAGATGCATCATTGACTTCACTCATACTTTCACTACGAATCCAGATACATCACTGGCCTCATTCATTCTGTCTCCACCCATCCAGATACATCACTGACCTCACTCTTCCTGGCATTATCCATCCAGACACATCACAGACCTCACTCATACTGTCGCTACACATCCAGATATATCACTGACACTCATACTGTCACTACCCATCCAGATACATCACTGATCTCACACACACTGTCTCTACACATCCAGATACATTACTGATCTCAATCATACGTTCACTACCCAGCCAGATACATCACTGACTTCACTCACTCTATCACTAACCAGTCAATTAAAGCATTTACCTCACTCACACACTCACTAACCATCGACATACATCACTTTCCTGACTCATACTTTCACGGCCGATCCAAATACAACACAGTCCATACCCATTCTCTCACTACCCATCCAGATACATCACTGACATCACTCACACTGTCACTACCCATCCAGGTACATCACTGACCTCACTCACACTGTCACTACCCATCCAGGTACATCACTGACCTCACTCATACTGTCACTACCCATCCAGATACATCCCTGACCTCACTCACACTGTCACTACCCATCCAGGTACATCACTGACCTCACTCATACTGTCACTACCCATCCAGGTACGTCACTGACCTCACTCATACTGTCACTACCCATCCAGATACATCACTGACCTCACTCATACTGTCACTGCCCATCCAGATGCATCACTGCTCTCACTCATACAGTCAGTACCCATCCAGATGCATCACTGACCTCAGTCATACAGTCTCTACCCATCCAGATACATCACTGACCTCACTCATACTCTCACTATCCATGCAGATACATCACTGGCCTCACTCATACTGTCACTTCCCATCCAGATACATCCATGTTCACACTCACACTGTCACTATCCATCCAGATACATCACTGACATCACTCATACTCTCACTATCCATGCAGATACATCACTGACCTCACTCATTCTGTCACTATTCATGCATATACATGACTGAGCTCACTCATACTGTATCTACCCATCCAGTTACATCACTGTCCTCACTCATACTGTCCCTACTCATCCAGATACAACATTGACCTGACACATACTTTCACCAACCATCCAGGTACATCACTGATCTCACTCATACTGTCACTGCCCTTCCAGATACATCCCGGACCTCACTCATACTCTCACTGCCCATCCAGATGCATCACTGCTCTCACTCATACAGTCAGTACCCATCCAGATGCATCACTGACCTCAGTCATACAGTCTCTACCCATCCAGATACATCACTGACCTCACGCATACAGTCAATACCCATCCAGATACATCACTGACTTCACTCATAGAGTCTCTACCCATTTTGGTATATCACTGACATCACTTGTACAGTCACTACCCATCCAGGTACATCACTGACCACACTCATACCTTCACTACCCATCCAGATACATCACTGACCTCACCCTTACTGTCATTATTTTATTCATCCAGATACAACAGTGACCACAACCTTCCTATCACTACCCATCCAGGTGCATAGCTGAGCTCACTCATACTGTCACTACACATCCAGGTACATCACTGACCTCATTCATGCTGTCTCTACCTACCCAGGTACATCACTGACCTCACTCATACTTTCACTACGAATCCAGATACATCACTGACCTCATTCATTCTGTCTCTACCCATCCCGATCCAGATACAGCCCTGACGTCACTCTTCCTGTCATTATCCATCCTGATACATCACAGACCTCACTCATACAGTCTCTACCCATCCTGATACATCACAGACCTCACTCATACAGTCTCTACCCATCCAGATACATCACTAACCTCACGCATACAGTCACTACCCATCCAGATACATCACTGACTTCACTCATAGAGTCTCTACCCATTTTGGTATATCACTGACATCACTTGTACTGTCACTACCCATCCAGGTTCATCATTGACCACGCTCATACCTTCACTACCCATCCAAATTCATCACTGACCTAACTCCTATTGTCACTGCCCATCCAGATACAACAGTGACCTCACTTATTACTCTCATGACCCATCCCGGTACATCACTGAGCTCACTCATACAGTCACTCCACATTCAGGTACATCACTGAGCTTACTCATACTGTCACTACCCATCCAGGTACGTCACTGACCTCACTCATACTGTCACCATCCATCCAGATACATCACTGACGTCACTCATATAGTCACTATTCATCCAAATATATCACTGACCTCACTCATATAAACATAGAAACATAGCAAAACAGGTGAAGTAGCAGGCCATTCCGCCTTTCTAGCCTGCACCGCCATTCAAAAAGATCATGGCTGATCATTCCTTCAGTACCCCTTTCTTGCTTTCTCTCCATACCCCTTGATCCCCTTAACCTTAATAGCTTAGCTAACTCCCTCTTGAATATATCCAATCAACTGGCATCAACAAATCTCAGCGGCAGGGAATTCCACAGGTTAACAACTGTCTGAGTGAAGAATTTTCTCCTCATCTCAGTCCTAAATGGCCTACCCCTTATCCTAAGACTATGTCCTATGGTTGTGGACTTCGCCAACATCAGGAATATTCTTCCTGCATCTAAGCCGTCCAGTCCCATCAGAATCTTACACGTTTCTATGCGATCCCCTTTCATCCTTCTAATCTCCAGTGAATAAAGGCCCAGTTGATCCAGTCTCTCCTCATATGACAGCCCAGCCATCCCTGGGAATCAGTCTGTCATGACTGATCCTGGTGCATCTTGTCCTCACTCATACTGTCACTACCCATCCAGATACATCACTGACCTCACTCATACTGTCACTACCAATCCAAATATATCACTGACGTCACTCATACTGTCACTATTCATCCAGATACATCACTAACCTCACCCTTCCTATCACTACCCATCTAGTTGCATCACTGATCTCACTCATACTGTCACTACACATCCAGGTACATCACTGACCTCATTCTTGCTGTCTCTACCTATCCAGATGCATCATTGACCTCACTCATACTTTCAAACGAATCCAGATACATCACTGACTTCATTCATTCTTTCTCTACCCATCCCCATCCAGATACAGCCCTGACGTCACTCCTCCTGTCATTATCCATCCTGATACATCACAGACTTCACTCATACTGTCGCTACCCATCCAGATACATCACTGACCTCACACACACTGTCTCTAACCATCCAGATACATTACGACCTCAATCATACTGTCACTACCCAACCAGATACATCAATGACATCACTCATTCTATCACTAACCAGTCAATTACAACATTTACCTCACTCATACTCTCACTAACCATCGAGATACATCACTGTCCTGACTCATAATTTCACGGCCCATCCAAGCACAACACAGTCCACACCCATACACTCACTACCTATGCAGATACATCACTGACCTCACTCATACTGTCACTACCCATCCAGACAAATCACTGACCTCACTCATACTGACACTACCCATCCAGATACATCCCTGATCTCACTCACACTGTCACTATCCATCCAGATACATCACTGACATCACTCATACTGTCACTATCCATGCGGTTACATCACTGAGCTCACTCATACTGTCACTATCCATGCATATACATCACTGATCTCACTCATACTGTCACTACACATCCAGATACAACACTGACCTGACTCATACTTTCATTACCCATCCAGGTTCATCACTGATCTCACTCATACTGTCACTGCCCTTCCAGATACATTACGGACCTCACTCATACTCTCACTGCCCATCCAGACACATCACTGACCTCACCCTTACTGTCATTATTTTATTCTTCCAGATACAACAGTGACCTCACCCTTCCTATCACTACCCATCCAGGTACATCACTGATCTCACTCATACTGTCACTACACATCCAGGTACATCACTGACCTCATTCATGCTGTCTCTACCTATCCAGATGCATCATTGACCTCACTCATACTTTCACTACGAATCCAGATACATCACTGACCTCATTCATTCTGTCTCTACCCATCCCCATCCAGATACAGCCCTGACGTCACTCTTCCTGTCATTATCCATCCAGATACATCACAGACCTCACTCATACTGTCGCTACACATCCAGATACATCACTGATACTCTTACTGTCACTACCCATCCAGATACATCACTGACCTCACACACACTGTCTCTACCCATCCTGATACATTACTGACCTCAATCATACTGTCACTACCCAGCCAGATACATCACTGACTTCACTCATTCTATCACTAACCAGTCAATTACAACATTTACCTCGCTCACACTCTCACTAACCATCGAGATACATCACTGTCCTGACTCATACTTTCACGGCCCATCCAAACACATTACAATCCACACCCATACTCACACTCCCCATGCAGATACATCACTGACCTCACTCATACTGTCACTACCCATCCAGACAAATCACTGAGCTCACTCATACTGTCACTACCCATCCAGATACATCACTGACCTCACTCATACTGTCACTACCCATCCAGATACATCACTGACCTCACTCATACTGTCACTACACATCCAGATACATCACTGACCTCACTCATACTGTCACTACCCATCCAGATACATCACTGACCTCACTCATACTGTCACTACAGATCCAGATACATCACTGACCTCACTCATACTGTCACTACACATCCAGATACATCACTGACCTCACTCATACTGTCACTACCCATCCAGATACATCACTGACCTCACTCATACTGTCACTACACATCCAGATACATCACTGACCTCACTCATACTGTCACTACCCATCCAGACAAATCACTGAGCTCACTCATACTGTCACTACCTATCCAGATACATCACTGACATCAGAGAGGCGGGAGTTCCGTGGTCGGTTCGCGAGAGGCCTATAAAAGGCCCATTGTTGGTGGAGGAGCATCGAGGAGAGCCGGGAGTTCAGGGGTCAGTTAGTGAGAAGCCTATAAAAGGCCCAGTGTCGGCGGAGGAGTGTCGAGGAGAGATGGGAGCTCCGGGGTCGGTTCGTGAGAGGCCTACCGGTGCAGCTGCAGCAGGGAGAAAAGAAGTAGAAAGGTGGTAAGTGAGTGGCTGGTGATTGGTAAATCGTCTTTCCTTTTTTTTTCAGTAAGTAACCTTTTAGCATTGTTGTTGCTCAATTAGGTTAAGTCATGGCAGCAGAGCTTGTGCACATGTTATGCTTCTCCTGTACTATGTGGGAAGCCAGAGATGCGTCCAGTGTCCCTATTGACTATGTGTGCAGGAAGTGTATCTGCCTCCAGCTCCTGACGGAATGCATTGCGGCACTAGAGCTGCAGGTGGATGAAATCTGGAGCATCCACGATGCTGAGAATTACATGAATAGCATGTTTAGCGAATTGGTCTTACTGCAGGTAAAGGGTACACAGCCAGATAGCGAATGGAAGACCAGCAGGAAGAGCAGTGCAAGGAAGGTAGTGCATGGGGTCCCCGGCGGTCATCCCCCTGCAAAACAGATACATCACTTTGGGTACTGTTGAGGGGGATGACACATCAGGGGAAGGAGCAGCAGCCAAGTTCATGGCACTGTGGCTGGCTCTGCTGCACAGGAGGGCAGGAAAAAGAGTGGGAGAGCGATAGTGATAGGGGATTCGATAGGTGTTTCTGCGGCGGCAACCGAGACTCCAGGATGGTATGTTGCCTCTCTGGTGCAAGGGTCAAGGATATCTTGGAGCAGGTGCAGGACAGTCTGAAAAGGGAGGGTGAACAGCCAGTTGTCCTGGTGCATATAGGTACCAACAATATGGGTAAAACACGGGATGAGGTCCTCCGAGACGAATTTAGGGAGCTAGGATCTAAATTAAAAAGTAGGACCTCAAAGGTAGTCATCTCAGGATTGCTAACAATGACACGTGCTCGTCAGAGTAGGAATCGCAGGATAGCTCAGATGAATACGTGGCTTGAGGAGTGGTGCAGCAGGAAGGGATTCAAATTCGTGGGACATTGGAACTGATTCTGGGGGAGGTGGGGTCAGTACAAACCGGACGGTCTGCACCTGGGCAGGACAGGAACCAATCTCCTCGGGTGACTGTTTGCTCGTGCTGTTGGGGAGGAGTTACACTAACATGGCAGGGGGAAGGGAACCGATGCAGGGAGACAGAGGGAAATAAAATGGAGGCAGAAGCTAAAGATAGAAAGCAGAATATTAAAAGTGGAGGGCAGAGAAACCCAAGGCAAAAAACAAAAGAGGCCACATTGCAGAAAAATTCTAAAGGGCAAAATGTGATAAAAAGACAAGCCTGAAGGTCTGTGCCTCACTGCGAGGAGTATTAAGAATAAGTTGGACGAATTAACTGCGCAGACAGTAGTTAATGGATATGATGTAATTGGTATCACGGAGACATGGCTCCAGGGTGACCAAGGCTGGGAACTCAACATCCAGGGGTATTCAACATTTTGGAAGGATAGGCAGAGAGGAAAAGGAGGCGGGGTGGCGTTGCTGGTTAAAGAGGAAATTAATGCAATAATAAGGAGGGACATTAACCTGGATGATGTGGAATTGGTATGGGTGCAGCCACGGAATTCCAAAGGGCAGATAACGTTAGTGGGAGTTGTGCACAGACCAACAAACAGTAGTAGTGAGGTTGGGGACAGCATCAAACAAAAAATAAGGTGTGCATGCAATAAAGCTACTGCAGTTACCATGGGCGACTTTAATCTATATATTGATTGGGCGAACCAAACTGGTAGCAATGCGGTGGAGGAGGATTTCCTGGAGTGTATTAGGGATGGATTTCCAGACCAATATGTCGAGGAACCAACCAGGGAGCTGGCCATCCTAGACTGGGTGATGTGTAATGAGAAGGGACTAATTAGCAATCTTGTTGTGCGAGGCTCCTTGGGGAAGAGTGACCATAATATGGTAGAATTCTTTATTAAGATGGAGAGTGACACAGTTAATTCGGAAAGTAAGGTCCTGAACTTAAGGAAAGATAACTTCGATGGTATGAGGCGTGAATTGGCTAGAATAGACTGGCAAAGCATACTTAAAGGGTTGACGGTGGATAAGCAAAGGCAAACATTTAAAGATCACATGGATGAATTTCAGCAATTGTACATCCCTGCCTGGAGTAAAAATAAAACGGGGAAGGTGGCTCAACCATGGCTAACAAGGGAAATTAAGGATAGTGTTAAAACCAAGGAAGAGGCATATAAATTGGCTGGAAAAAGCAACAAACCTGAGGACTGGGAGAAATTTAGAACTCAACAGAAGAGGATGAAGGGTTTAATTAAGAGGTGGAAAATAGACTACGAGGGGAAGCTTGCAGGGAACATAAAAACTGACTGCAAAAGCTTCTATAATTATGTGAAGAGAAAAAGATTAGTGAAGATAAACGTAGATCCCTTGCAGTCGGATTCAGGTGAATTTATAATGGGGAACAAAGAAATGGCAGACCAATTGAACAAATACTTTGGTTCTGTCTTCACAAAGGAAGACACAAATAACCTTTCGAATGTACTAGGGGACAGTAGGTCTCGTGAGAATGAGGAACTGAAGGATATCCTTATAAAGCGGGAAATTATGTTCGGGAACTTGATGGGATTGAAGGTCGATATATCCCCGGGGCCTGAGAGTCTGCATCCCAGAGTACTTAAGGAAGTGGCCCCAGAAATAGTGGATGCATTGGTGATCATTTTCCAACAGTCTTTCGACTCTGGATCAGTTTATATGGACTGGAGGGTAGGTAATGTAAAACCACCTTTTAAAAAAGGAAGGAGAGAGAAAACGGGTAATTATAGACCTGTTAGCCTGACATCAGTAGTGGGGAAAATGTTGGAATCAATCATTAAAGATGAAATAGCAGCACATTTGGAAAGCAGTGACAGGATCGGTCCAAGTCAGCATGGATCGATGAAAGAGAAATCATGCTTGACAAATCTTCTAGAATTTTTTGAGGATGTTACTTGCAGAGTGGACAAGGGAGAACCAGTGGATGTGGTATTTGGACTTTCAAAAGGCTTTTGACAAGGTCCCACACAAGAGATTGGTGTGCAAATTCAAAGCACATGGTACTGGGGCTAATGTATTGATGTGGATAGAGAACTGGTTGGCAGACAGGAAGCAGAGAGTCGGGATAAATGGGTCCTTTTCAGAATGGCAGGCAATGACCAGTGGAGTGCCGCAGGGCTCAGTGCTGGGACCCCAGCTCTTTACAAAATAGATTAACGATTTTTAAATGAAAGAATTGAGTGTAGTATCTCCAAGTTTGCAGGTGACACTAACTGGGTGGCGGTGGGAGCTGTGAGGAGGACGCTAAGAGGCTGCAGGGTGACTTGGACAGGTTAGGTGAGTGGGCAAATGCATGGCAGATGCAGTATAATGTGGATAAATGTGAGTTTATCCATTTTGGGGGCAAATACACGAAGGCAGAAACTATCTGAGTGGCGGCAGATTAGGAAAAGGGGAGGTGCAACGAGACCTGGGTGTAATGATGCATCAGTCATTGAAAGTTGGCCATGCAGGTACAGCAGGTGGTGAAGAAGGCAAATGGTAAGTTGGCCTTCATAGCGAGGGGATTTGAGTATAGGAGCAGGAAGGTCTTACTGCAGTTGTACAGGGCCTTGGTGAGGCCTCACCTGGAATATTGTGTTCAGTTTTGCTCTCCTAATCTGAGGAAGGACATTCTTTCTATTGAGGGATTGCAGCGAATGTTCACCAGACTGATTCCAGGGCTGTCATGTGAGGAGAGACTGGATCAACTGGGCCTTTATTCACTGAAGTTTCGAAGGATGAGAGGGGATCTAATAGAAACGTATAAGATTCTGACGGGACTGGGCAGGTTAGATGCGGGAAGAATGTTCCCGATGATGGGGAAGTCCAGGACCAGGGCCACAGTCTTACGATAAGGGGTAGGCCATTTAGGACTGAGATGAGCAGAAACTTCTTCACTCGGAGAAATGTTAACCTTTGGAATTACCTACTGCAGCGAGTTGTTGATGCCAGTTCATTGGATATATTCAAAAGAGAGTTAGATATGGCCCTGACACCTAAAGGGATCAAGGGGTATGGAGAGAAAGCAGGAAAAGGGTACTGAGGGAATGATCAGCTGTGATTTTATTGAATGGTGGTGCAGGCTTGAAGGGCCGAATGGCCTACTCCTGCAACTATTTTCTATGTTTCTATGTTTCTATGTTACTGTGAGGTAATACTCAATCGCCGTGTGTGCCACTACCAACATGCTAAATTGGATAGATTCAGAACTGATATAGCAGCTAAAACCTGTGTATCCATCAGGCTTTGTGGGCCATCTGCAGCAGCAGAATTGTATTCCCCAAAATTTGTAACCTCATGGCCTGGCATATCCCTTACTCTACCATCACCATCAACCCAGGGGACCAAACCTGGTTCAATATGGTGTGGATAAGTGCAGGCCGGGAGCAGCACCAGGCATATGTAAAAACGTGGTGCCAACCTGAGGAAGCTGCAACTTAGGACCACATGCATGCTAACCCGCGGAAGCAGCATGCTATTAACAAAGCTAACCCAGCCCACAATTAATGGATCTATCAGAGATCTGCAGTCCTGCCACATCCAGTCAGAAATGGTGGTGGACAATTCAACAAATAACAGGAGGAGGAAGCTCCATGAATATCCCAAACTGCAATGATGGTGAAGCACATCACACAAGTGCAAAGGACAAGGCTGAAGCGTGCACAAACGTCTTCAGCCAGAAATGTAGAGTGGATGATTCATATTGTCCTCCTTCTGAAGTCACCATCATCACAGCAGCCAATGTTCGCTCCTCACGATATCAAGAAGCAGCTGCGTGCACTGGATACAGCAAAGGCTACGGAACCTGACAACATCCCAGCTGTTGTGCAGAAGACTTGTGCTCCAGACCTAGCCGCACTTCCAGCCAAGCTGTTAAAGTACAGCTACAATACTGGCATCTATCAGAGAAGGGGAAAAATCTGCCCAGGTACGTCCTGTCCACAAAATTCAGGACAAAACCAATCCGGCCAATTACAGCTCCATCAGTCTTCTATCAATATTCAGCAACGTGATGGAAAGTCTCGTCAACTGTGATATTAAGTGGCATTTTCTCACTAATAACCTGCTCATCGATGTCCAGTTTGGGTCCGCCAGGACCACTCGACTCCAGAACTCATTGCAGCCTTGGTCCAAACATGGACGAAAGAGCTGAATTCCAGAGGTGAAGTGAGAGCGAATGCGCTTGACATCAGGTCAGCATTTGAGCGAGTGTGGCACCAAGCAGCCCGAATATAAGTGAAGTCAATGGGAATCAGGGGGGAAACTCTGCATTGGCTGGAGTCATACCCAGTACAAAGGAAGATGGTTATGGTGGTTGTAGGTCACTATCACATACTCAGGACATCACTGCAGGAGTTCCTCAGGGCAAAGTCCTCGGCTTAACCAACTTCAATTGCTTCATAAGTGACATTCCCTGCATCATAATGTCAGAAGTGCCACGTGCTAGTCAGAGTAGGAATTGCAGCATAGCTCAGATGAATGCGTGGCTTGAAGAGTGGTGCAGGAGATAGGGATTCAAATTCCTGGGACATTGGAACCGGTTCTGGGGGAGGTGGGTCAAGTACAAACCGGACGGTCTGCACCTGGGCAGGACCGGAACCAATGTCCGAGGGGGGAGTGGTTGCTCGTGCTGTTGGGCAGGGTTTAAACTAACATGGCAGGGGAATGGGAGACTATCCAGAGAGACAACGGGAAGTAAAATGGGGGCAGAGGAAAAAGATAGAAAGAAGAAAAGTAAAAGTGGAGCGCAGAGAAACTCAAAGCAAAAATCAAAAAGGGCCATGTTACAGCAAAAGTCTAAAGGGACAAAGTGTGTAAAAAATACAAGCCTGAAGGCTCTGTGCCTCAATGCAAGGAGTATTCGCAAGGAGTGGACGAATTAACTGTTCAGGCAGGTATTAACGAATATGATAAAATTGGGATAACGGAGACATGGCTCCAGGGTGAGCAAGGTGGGGAAACATAGAAACATAGAAAATAGGTGCAGGAATAGGCCATTCGGCCCTTTGAGCCTGCACTATCATTGAATAAGATTCTGGCTGATCACTCACCTCAGTACACCTTTCCATACCCCTTGATCCCTTTAGCTATAACTGCAATATCTAACTCCCTGTTGAATATATCTAGTCAACTGGCATCAACAACTCCACAGGTTCACAAATCTCTGAATGAAGAAGTTTCTCCTCATCTCGGTCCTAAATGGCTTACCCCTTATCCATAGACTGTGACCCCTGGTTCTGGACTTCCCTAACATCGGGAACAATTCCCCAACTTTGAAGGCCAACATGCCATTTGCCTTCTTCACTGTCTGCTGTACCTGCATGCCAACTTTCATTGACTGATGTACCATGAAACCCAGATCTCGTTGCACTTTTCCTAATCTGCTGCCATTCAGATAACATTCTGCCTTCACGTTTTTGCCACCAAAGTGGATAACCTCATATTTATCCACATTATACAGCATCTGCCATGCATTTGCCCACTCACCTAACCTGTCCAAGTCATTCTGCAGCCTCTTAGCATTCTCCTCACAGCTCAAACCGCCACCAAGCTTAGTGTCATCTGTAAACTTGGAGATATTACATTCAATTCCTTCATCTAAATCATTGATCTACATTGTGAATAGCTGGGGTCCCAGCACTGAGCCCTGCGGCACTCCACTAGTCACTGCCTGCCATTCTGAAATGGACCCGTTTATCCCGACGCTCTGCCAACCAGGTCTCTATCCATGTCAGCACATTACCCCCAATACCATGTGCTTTAATTTTGCACAACAATCTCTTGTGTAGGACCTTGTCAAAAGCTTTTGGAAAATGCAAATACACCACATCCACTGGTTTTCCCTTTGTCACTCTACCAGTTACATCCTCAAAATATTCTAGAAGATTTGTCAAGCATGATTTCCCTTTCATATATCCATGCTGACTTAGACCGATCCTGTCACTGCTTTCTAAATGCGCTGCTATTTCATCTTTAATAATTGATTCCAACATTTTCCCCACTCCCGATGTCAGGCTAACTGGTCTATAATTCCCCGTTTTCTCTCTCCCTCCTTTTTTAAAAAGTGATGTTACATTAGCTACCCTCCAATCCATAGGAACTGATCCATAGTCGATAGACTGTTGGAGAATCATCATCAATGCTTCCACTATTTCTAAGGACTCTTCTTTAAATACTCTGGGATGCAGACTATCAGGCGCTGGGGATTTATCGGCCTTCAATCCAATCAAGTTTCCAACACAATTTCCTGACTTATAGGATTTCCTTCAGTTCCTCGTTTACGCTAGATCCCCGGTTCCCTAGTATTTCTGGAAGGTTATTTGTATCTTCCTTCGTGAAGACAGAACCAAAGTATTTGTTCAAATGGTCTGCCATTTCCCTGTTCCCCGTTATACATTCACTCCCTCCACCACTGTCGCTATGTGGCTGCACTGTTTACCATCGATAAGATGCACTGCAGCAACTTGCCCAGTCTTCTTCAGCAACACCTCCCAAATTCTCGACCTCTACCGCCTAGAAAGACAAGGGCAGCATGGGAACACCACTACCGGCAAGTTCCCCTCCAAGTTACACACCATCCGGACTTGGGAATATATCGTCATTCCTTCATCGTCGCTGGGTACAAATCCTGGAACTCCCTCCTTTACAGCATTGTTGGTGAACCTTCACCACACGGATTGCAGCAGTGCAAGAAGACAGCACACCACCACCTTCTCAAGATAGGAAATAAATGCTGGCCTTGCCAGCGACACCCACATGAATAAAGAAAAATACCCAGGGCAGGTACAGCATGGGTTAGATACAGAGTAAAGCCGGTTTGTTTAATGCGATACTTTAGAAGGAAATTTGCATCTAACGCATCCTGCACCTGCCCATGAAGTGTTTCACGGGATAGTGTAGAATTAACTTCACTCTGTATCTAATCAGTACTTTACCTGACCTCGGTATCTATTTCGCTGCAGTGTAGATTGAGCCTAAATATCTATCTAACCTGTGCTCTAACTGTTATTGGTGTGTCGGAAGTCAAAGTATACACGGAACTTTCCTCTGATTAAAACACTTCAGTTATCTGAACTTGAAGTGTTTAATGGGACAATGTAGATATAGATTTAACGTATATCTAACCCCGTGCATTACCTGATTTTGGAGTGTTTCATCGTACAGTGTAGAAGGAGCTTCCATCTGTTTCTCTCCTGTACTATACCTGCCCTGGGAGTGTTTGATGGGACAGTGTAGAGGGAGCTTTACTCTGCATCTAAACAGGTGCTGTACCTGTTCTAGGAGTGTTTGAAGGGGCAGTGCAGAGGGAGCATTAATCTGTATCTAATTCGTGCTGTACCTGCCCTGGGAGTGTTTGATGGGACAGTGTAGAGGGAGCTTTAGTCTGTATCCACCCCCGTGCTGTACCTGCCCTGTGAGTGCTTGATGGGACAGTGTAGAGGGAGCTTTAGTCTGTATCCACCCCCGTGCTGTATCTGCCCTGGGAGTGTTTGATGGAACAGTGTAGGGGGAGCTTTACTCTGTATCTAACACCATGCTGTACCTCTCTTGGGAGTGTTTGATGGAGCAGTGTAGATGGAGCTTTATTCTGTATCTAACCCCCTGCACCTGCCCTGGCAGTGTTTAATGGGACAGTGTAGAGGGAGCTTTACTCTGTATCTAACCCCGTGCTGTACCTGCCCTGGGAGTGTTTGATGGAACAGTGTAGTGGGAGCTTTGCTCTGTATCTAACAATGCGCTGTTGCTGCTCTGGCAGTGTTTGATGGAACAGTGTAGAGTGAGCTTTACTCTGTATCTAACCCCGTGCTGTACCTGCCCTAGGAGTGTTTGATGAAACAGTGTAGAGGGAGCTTTGCTCTGTATCTAAAACACGCTGTGGCTGCTCTGGCATTGTTTGATGGGCAGTGTAGTGCGATCATTCATCATCATCATCATAGGCAGTCCCTCGGAATCGAAGAAGACTTGCATCCACTCTTAGAATGAGTCCTTATGTTGCTGAACAGTCCAATACAGGAACCACAGTCCCTGACACAAGTGAGACAGATAGTCGTTGAGGATAAGGGAGGGTGGGACAGATTTGCCGCATGCACTTTCCACTGCCTGCGCTTGGTCTCTGTATGCTCTCGGCAACTCATCTCGAGGGGTTCAGCGCCCTCCCGGATGCACTTCCTCCACTTCGTGCCGTCTTTGGTCAGAGACTCCCAGGTGTTGGTGGGGATGATGCACTTTATCAAGGAGGCTTTGAGGGTGTCCTTGTAATGTTTCCTCTGCCCACCTTTGGCTCATTTGCCGTGAAGGAGTTCCGAGTAGAGCACTTGCTTTGGGAGTCTCGTATCTGGCATGCAGACAATGTGGCCTGCCCAGCGGAGCTGGTCGAGTGTGGTCAGTGCTTCGATGCTGGGGATGTTGGTCTAGTCGAGGACACTAATGTTGGTGCGTCTGTCCTCCAGGGGATTTAGTAGGATCTTGCGGCGACATCGTTGGTGGTATTTCTCCAGTGATTGAGGTGCCTACTGTACATGGTCCATGTCTCTGACCCACACAGGAGGGCGGGTATCACTACAGCCCTGTAGACCATGAGCTTGATAGTAGATGTGAGGGCATGCTCTTCGAACACTCTTTGTCTCAGGTGGCCGAAGGCTGCACTGGCGCACCGGAGGCGGTGTTGAATCTCCTCATCCATGTCTGCTGTTGTTGATAAGAGACTCCCGAGGTATGGGAAATGGTCCACGATGTCTAGGGCCGCGCCGTGGATCTTAATGACTGGGGGGCAGTGCTGTACAGTGAGGACAGGCTGGTGGTGGACCTTTGTCTTACGGATGTTTAGTGTAAGGCCCATGCTTTTGTACACCTCAGCAAATACGTCGACTATGTCCTGGAGTTCAGCCTCTGTATGTGCGCAGATGCAGGCATTGTCCGCGTACTGTAGCTCGACGACAGATTTTGGGATGCTCGTGGACATGGCCTGGAGGCAGCGTAGGTTGAACAGGTTCCCACTCTTTCTGTAGTTTAGTTCCACTCCAGCGGGGAGCTTGTTGACTGTGAGGTGAAGCATGGCAGCAAGAAAGAATGAGAAGAGTGTTGGAGCGATGACGCAGCCCTGTTTGACCCCGGTCTGGACCAGGATTGGGTCTGTAATGTATACGTTGGTAAGGATGACAGCTTGCATGTAATCGTGGAGCAGGTGGAGGATGTTGATGAAGTTTTGGATGCATCCGAAACAGAGGAGGACGGTCCAGAGACCGTCTCGGTTGACAGTCCTTTGATGGGAGCTTTACTCAGTCTCTAACGCATGTTATAGCTGCCCTGGGAGTTTTCAATGGGACAGTGTAGAGGGAGCTTTAGTCTGTATCTAACACGTGCTGTACCGGCCCTGGGAGTGTTTGCTGGGACAGTGTAGAGGGAACTTTACTTTGTACCTAACCCGTGCTGTACCTGCCCTGGGAGTGTTTGCTGGGACAGTGTAGAGGGAGTTTTACTCCGTATCTAACCCTTTCACAAACTGGTCGACTGGTCCATGCGGCCTCGTTCCTTTAAGCATTTTAAAGGAAATAAAATGGGCTGATGAAAAATGTATGCCCGCTCCCACAGCTTCAGAGTCCAGCAAAACCTCCACCGCAACTTTCAAAATGATAGGACACATGCACGGTTTGGAAGAGGTTGAAGTTACTGAATATGCTTTATCGTCATTATACAAGCAATCCGCAAGCGCGAGAAATTCTGAAGGAAAATCATTTTTTTCACAGTGGACTCTCACTTCAGACTCACATGTTGGGCTTCGCTAACATTGAGGATTGGGATGTCCATGTTGCCTTCTCCTCCCGTTAATTGTGTAATACCCCACCGCCATCCATGCCTGGTTGTGACAGGACTGCAGAGCTTTTACCTGTTCCTTAGCTTCGGGTCTCACTTAGCTTTGTCTGTTACGAGCATACTTGTTGCTTCCAATTCTTTAGCATGCATGTAGTCCTGTGTTGTTGCTTCACCAGTTCGGCCCCACCTTTTCATGAACGCCTGTTTCTGCTTCTGACATGCTCTTCGACACTCCTCATTGAACCAGTGTTGTCCACTGGCTTGATAGTCATGGCAGAGTGAGGGGTCTGCTGAGCCATGAAGTTACAGAATGTCGTGGAATACAGTCCTGCTGCTGCTGATGCCCATCATGGAAGCCCAAATTTGATCTGCTATTTCTGTGCTGAATCTATCCCATTGGGCACAGTGGTAGTGCCACACAACACGATGGAATGTGCATTTGATGTGAACGACACGTGAATGTGTTGTGGTCACTGCTACTAATATCTGCGAGAGGTAGATTGGGGAGGACGAGTAAGTGTTTCTCTCGTGTTGGTTCTCTCACCTTGTGCCGCAGGCCCAGACTGGCAGCTATGCCCTTCAGGACTCTGCCAGCTCTGTCAGTAGTGGATCTACCGAGCCACTCTTGGTGATGGACATTGAAGTCTCCAGCTCAGAGCATATTCTGTGACCTAGCTACTCTCAATGCTTCTTCCAAGTGCTGTTCAACATGGGTGACTAACGATTCCTCAACTGAGGGAGGGCAGTAGGTGGTAAACAGCATAAGTATTCCATGTCCATGTTCGACCTAATTCGATAAAAACTCATGTGGTCCGGACTCAATGTTAGGAATTGCAGAGCCACTCCATTCTGACTGTACACTAATGTGCCTCCAACTTCACTGGGGCTCTGCTTCCGGTGGAACAGGAGCTTCACTGGCATGGTGATGGAAGAGTACAGATTGTTGACAGATAGCTATAAGTCTCTAAATAAGGTTGTGCGAGAATTCAATGTTTCCAGTGCATTTCCTGGAGTATTTTAATATTTGCGGTGTGTTTATCTCAATGGTTAATATTTTAAGCGTTTTCCTTTGATTCTTTGGTATAAACCATTTGCTTCTTTTATTATTCTTCCCCCCGATAAAGAACCGTGATCACGTTTGGTTGGATAAGCGCCTTCTTTAGAATTGACCTGCTGTTCTTGTTCGAGTATCAGACAATGTTGAAAGACCCGGGAATGAAATTCCTGGACTGAAGCTGAAGCACTCTTAGCTAGAGGGCCCCAAGAATTGAATTCCTGGATTGAGGCTGGAGCTGTGTCGCGTAGGTGAGTCCCATTGTTCCATTACAGCAATCATCTCTCAAATAGTGCCGTTTGAGAATATGTATTTTTTGCGAATGTTTTTAATCCGATGGCCTGCTATCCAATAAAGCAGAGAACAATCCGTCTTTTCATCTTTTCTTTCTCCATTTATTTCTGTCATTTTCTCATCTTTGGTTCTCAGTTTTACTTCAATACAGGAAGAAAAACTCTGTTTTCTCTGCCTGCCCTCGGTATTTTAAGGGTGGCCTCAAGGCCTACCTACTCACCCACCTCAAGGCCTACCTGCTCTCTCGTTCTGCTCCGGCTCCGGGTCTCCCTCACTCTGCTCCAGCTCTGGGTCTCTCTCTCTCTGTGCTCCGGCTCTGCGTCTCTCTCTCTCTATGCTCCGGCTCTGGGTCTCTCTCGCTCTGCTTCAGCTCTGGGTCTCTCTCGTTCTGCTCCGGCTCCGGGTCTCTCTCTCTATGCTTCAGCTCCCGGTCTCTCTCTATGCACCGGCTCCGGGTCTCTCGCTCTATGCTCCGGCTCCGGGTCCCTCTCTCTCTATGCTCCAGCTCCTGGTCTCTCTCTATGCTCCGGCTCCGGGTCTCTCGCTCTCTATGCTCTGGCTCCGGGTCTCTCTCGCTCTGCTTCAGCTCTGGGTCTCTCTCTCGTTCTGCTCCGGCTCCGGGTCTCTCTCTCTATGCTCCAGCTCCTGGTCTCTCTCTATGCTCCGGCTCCGGGTCTCTCGCTCTCTATGCTCTGGCTCCGGGTCTCTCTCGCTCTGCTCCAGCTCCGGGTCTCTCTCTCTCTCTATGCTCCGGCTCCGGATCTCTCTCTATGCTCCGGCTCTGGCTCTCTCTCACTCTGCTCCGGCTCCGGGTCCCTCTCTCTCTATGCTTCAGCTCCCGGTCTCTCTCTATGCACCGGCTCCGGGTCTCTCGCTCTGTGCTCCGGCTCCGGGTCTCTCTCTCTCTATGCTCTGGCTCCGGGTCTCTCTCGCTCTGCTCCAGCTCCGGGTCTCTCTCTCTCTCTATGCTCCGGCTCCGGGTCTCTCTCCATGCTCCGGCTCTGGCTCTCTCTCACTCTGCTCCGGCTGCAGGTCTCTCTCTCTCTATGCTCCAGCTCCTGGTCTCTCTCTATGCTCCGGCTCTGGGTCTCTCTCTCTATGCTCCGGATCCGGGTGTCTTTCTCTGTGCTCCGGCTGCGGGTCTCTCTCTCTCTATGCTCCGGCTCCGGGTCTCTCTCGCTCTGCTCCAGCTCCGGGTCTCTCTCTCACTCTGTGCTCCGGCTCCGGGTCTCTCTCTATGCTCCAGCTCTGGCTCTCTCTCAATCTGCTCCGGCTCCGGGTCTCTCTCTATGCTCCGGCTCTGGCTCTCTCTCAATCTGCTCCGGCTCCGGGTCTCTCTCTCTCTATGCTCCGGTTCTGGGTCTCTCTCTCTCTATGCTCCGGCTCTGGCTCTCTCTCTGTGCTCCGGCTGCGGGTCTCTCTCTCTCTATGCTCCGGCTCTGGGTCTCTCTCGCTCTGCTTCAGCTCTGGGTCTCTCTCGTTCTGCTCCGGCTCCGGGTCTCTCTCTCTATGCTCCAGCTCCTGGTCTCTCTCTATGCTCCGGCTCCGGGTCTCTCGCTCTCTATGCTCTGGCTCCGGGTCTCTCTCGCTCTGCTCCAGCTCCGGGTCTCTCTCTCTCTCTATGCTCCGGCTCCGGATCTCTCTCTATGCTCCGGCTCTGGCTCTCTCTCACTCTGCTCCGGCTCCGGGTCTCTCTCTCTCTCCATGCTCCGGCTCCAGGTCTCTCACTCACTCGACTCCAGCTCCGGGTCTCTCTCTCTATGCTCCGGCTCCGGGTCTCTCTCTCTATGCTCCAGCTCTCTCTCTATGCTCCAGCTCCTGGTCTCTCTCTCCATGCTCCGGCTCCAGGTCTCTCACTCACTCGACTCCAGCTCCGGGTCTCTCTCTCTATGCTCCGGCTCCGGGTCTCTCTCTCTATGCTCCGGCTCCGGGTCTCTCTCTCTATGCTCCGGCTCCGGGTCTCTCTCTCTATGCTCCGGCTCCGGGTCCCTCTCTCTATGCTCCGGCTCCGGGTCTCTCTCTCTATGCTCCGGCTCCGGGTCTCTCTCTCTATGCTCCGGCTCCGGGTCTCTCTATGCTCCGGCTCCGGGTCTCTCTCTCTATGCTCCAGCTCCGGGTCTCTCTCTCTATGCTCCGGCTCCGGGTCTCTCTCTATGCTCCAGCTCCGGGTCTCTCTCTCTATGCTCCGGCTCCGGGTCTCTCTCTCTATGCTCCGGCTCCGGGTCTCTCTCTATGCACCGGCTCCGGGTCTCTCTCTCACTCGACTGCAGCTCTGGGTCTCTCTCTCTATGCTCCAGCTCCGGGTCTCTCTCTCTATGCTCCGGCTCCGGGTCTCTCTCTCTATGCTCCGGCTCCGGGTCTCTCTTGCTCTCCTCCGGCTCCGGGTCTCTCTTGCTCTCCTCCGGCTCCGGGTCTCTCTCTCAATGCTCTGGCTCCGGGTCTCTCTCGCTCTCCTCTGGCTCCGGGTCTCTCTCTCTATGCTCCGGCTCCGGGTCTCTCTCTCTCTGCTCCGGCTCCGGGTCTCTCGCGCTCTCCTCTGGCTCCGGGTCTCTCTCTCAATGCTCAGGCTCCGGGTCTCTCTCGCTCTCCTCCGGCTCCGGGTCTCTCGCGCTCTCCTCTGGCTCCGGGTCTCTCTCTCTCTGCTCCGGCTCTGGGTCTCTCTCACTCTATGCTCCGGCTCCGGGTCTCTCTCTCTCTCTATGCTCCGGCTCCGGGTCTCTCATTCTCTATGCTCCGGCTCCGGGTCTCTCGCGCTCTCCTCTGGCTCCGGGTCTCTCTCTCTCTGCTCCGGCTCCGGTCTCTCTCTCTCTCTCTATGCTCCGGCTCTGGCTCTCTCTCACTCTGCTCCGGCTGCGGGTCTCTCTCTCTCTATGCTCCGGTTCTGGGTCTCTCTCTATGCTCCGGCTCTGGGTCTCTCTCTCTCTATGCTCCCGTTCTGGGTCTCTCTCTCACTCGACTCCAGCTCTGGGTCTCTCTCACTCTGCTCCAGATCTGGGACTCTCTCTCTATGCTCCGGCTCCGGGTCTCTCACTCACTTGACTCCAGCTCCGGGTCTCTCTCTCTATGCTCCAGCTCCGGGTCACTCTCTCTATGCTCCGGCTCCGGATCTCTCTCTCTATGCTCCGGTTCTGGGTCTCTCTCGCTCTGCTCCAGCTCCGGGTGTCTCTCTCTGTGCTCCGGCTCCGGGTCTCGCTCTCTATGCTCCGGTTCTGGGTCTCTCTCTCTATGCTCCAGCTCCGGGTCTCTCTCTCTATGCACCGGCTCCGGGTCTCTCTTGCTCTCCTCCGGCTCCGGGTCACTCTCTCAATGCTCTGGCTCCGGGTCTCTCTCGCTCTCCTCTGGCTCCGGGTCTCTCTCTCTATGCTCCGGCTCCGGGTCTCTCTCGCTCTCCTCCGGCTCCGGGTCTCTCTCGCTCTCCTCCGGCTCCGGGTCTCTCGCGCTCTCCTCTGGCTCCGGGTCTCTCTCTCTCTGCTCCGGCTCTGGGTCTCTCTCACTCTATGCTCCAGCTCCGGGTCTCTCTCTCGCTGCTCCGGCTCCGGGTCTCTCTCACTCTATGCTCCGGCTCCGGGTCTCTCTCAGTCTCCTCCGGCTCTGGGTCTCTCTCTCTATGCTCCGGCTCCGGGTCTCTCTCACTCTGCTCTGGCTCCGAGTCTCTCTCACTCTGCTCCGGCTCCGGGTCTCTCTCACTCTGCTCCGGCTCCGGGTCTCTCTCACTCTATGCTCCGGCTCCGGGTCTCTCTCTCTCTATGCTCCGGCTCCGGGTCTCTCTCTCTCTATGCTCCAGCTCCGGGTCTCTCTCGCTCTGCTCCAGCTCCGGGTCTCTCTCTCTCTATGCTCCGGCTCCGGGTCTCTCTCTCTCTATGCTCCGGCTCCGGGTCTCTCTCGCTCTGCTCCAGCTCCGGGTCTCTCTCGCTCTGCTCTGGCTCCGAGCCTCTCTCTACGCTCCGGCTCCGGGTCTCTCTCTCTATGCTCCAATTCGGGGTCTCTCTCTCACTCTGCTCCGGCTTCGAGTATCTCTCTCTATGCTCCGGCTCCAGATCTCTCTCGCTCTGCTCCGGCTCCGGGTCTCTCTCTCTCTATGCTCCGGCTCCGGGTCTCTCTCTCTCTATGCTCCGGCTCCGAGTCTCTCTCTCTCTATGCTCCAGCTCGGGTTCTCTCTCTCACTCTGCTCCGGCTACGTGTCTCTTTCTCTATGCTCCGGCTCCCGGTCTCTCTCTCTATGCTCCAGCTCCGGGTCTCTCTCTCTCTATGCTCCAGTTCTGGGTCTCTCTCTCACTCTGCCCTGGCTCCGGGTCTCTCTCTCACTCTGCTCCGGTTCCGGGTCTCTCTCGATGCTCTGGCTCCGAGTCTCTCTCTATGCTGCAGCTTCGGGTCTCTCTCTCATTCTGCTCTGGCTCCGGGTCTCTCTCTCACTCTGCTCCGGTTCTGGGTCTCTCTCTCACTCTGCTCCGGTTCCGGGTCTCTCTCTCTCTATGCTCCGGCTCCGGGTCTCTCTCTCACTCTGCTCCGGTTCCGGGTCTCTCTCTCACTCTGCTCCGGCTCCGGGTCTCTCTCACTCTGCTCCTGCTCTCTCTCTCTCTCTCTGTGCTCCGGCTCTGGGTCTCTCTCTCTCTCTCCTCTGGCTCCGGCTCTCTCTCTCTCTCTATGCTCCGGCTCTGGGTCTCTCTCACTCTCCTCTGGCTCCGGCTCTCTCTCTCTCTATGCTCCGGCTCTCTCTCTCTCTCTCTCTCTATGCTCCGGCTCTGGGTCTCTCTCACTCTCCTCTGGCTCCGGCTCTCTCTCTCTCTATGCTCCGGCTCTGGGTCTCTCTCTCTCTATGCTCCGGCTTCGGGTCTCTCTCTCACTCTGCTCCGCCTCCGGGTCTCTCTCTCGCTCTGCTCCGGTTCTGTGTCTCTCTCACTCTGCTGTAGCATATGGGAAAATAACTTCCCCAAACGGAAGATGAAGCTGCAGTCACGTGGGCCTGGACCACCAATCACTCCACAGCATTCTCATTGATAATAATGGGAAATCCTTTTTTTATTAGTTCTCATTATTATCTGTGAGAATAAACACCGAAAACAAGAAAGGCAACATAATAACTATAGAAAACAACTCACATATTTAAAATTAGTTGAGATTAAAGTTAATTAAATGTTTTAGAAAAATATATTTTGTGTTTCTTTTAACAAGTATTAATAGTATTTAAAATAAGCTTACCTTAGTCGACAGAGTTTTTACCCTCCCTCTCCCAAATGCCCTGCAGCTGCTCCGAGACATCCTTGACCCTTGCACCAGGGAGGCAACATACCCTCCTGGAGTCTCGATTGCGGCCGCAGAAACGCCAATCTATTCCCCTTACAATAGAATGCCCTACCACTATCGCTCTCCTACTTATTTCCTGCTCTCCTGTGAAGCAGGGCCACCAATGTTGCCATGAACTTGGCTGCTGCTGCCTTTCCCTGATGAGTACCCAAGGTGGTGTATCTGTTTTGGAAGGGGATGACCGCATTGGACCCCTGCACTACCTTTCTTCTGCTGCTCTGCCTGATGGTCACCCATTCCATATCTGCATGAGTAAACTTTACCTGCGGTGTGACTAACTCACTAAACGTACTATTCACGACATCGTCAGCATCGTGGATGTTCCACAGGGAATCCATGCGCAGTTCTAATGCCGCAATGCAATCTGTCAGGAGCTGCAGCTGGATGCACTTCTGAGCACATAGCAGTCAGGGACACTGGGAGCATCCCTGATCTCCCACATAACACAGGAGCAGCATAACTCGGGTCTGGGCTCTCCTCCCATGACTTAACCCTTAAATTAACTTAATTTGGCAACATTGTCAAAGGTTACCTACCAGTAAGGAAAGAAAAGAAAAAGAAAAAGATTAAGTACTCACCAATCCACCAGACAATCACTTACCCGCTTGGTTGTGACGTCATCCTTCGATTTCTATCTACTTCTTAAGAACACAGGTAGACACTTGGGAATATGACATTATAGCCATTACAGAAACATGGCTGAAAGAGGGGCAGGTTTGGCAGATCAATATTCTTGGCTACTGGATTTTTAGACAAGATAGAGAGGGGGGTAAACTAGGGGGCAGGGTGGGGGGGGTGCTGTTATGGTGCTGATTAAAGAAACTATTACAGCGGTGAGGAGGGATGATATGTTAGAGGGATCATCAAATGAGGCCATATGGGTCGAATTGAAGAATAGAAAACGGGCAATCACACTGCTGGGCGTGTATTATAGACTCCCAAACAGTGGGAGGGAGATAGAGGAGTAAATATGTATTCAAATTGCTGTGAAGTCCAAAAACCATAGGGCATTTTAACTATCCAAATATTGATTGGGGCAAATTTAAATAGAAGTGTATAGAGGGTGCAGAATTCTTGAAATGGATTCAAAATAAATTTTTAGTCAGTATGCAGCAAGCCCAACACGAGGGGGGGGGGCGGTCTTTGATTTAATTTTGGGGAATGAAGCTGGGCAGGTTGAAGGGGGATTAGTGGGAGAGCACTTGGGTGCCCGTGACCGTAATTAAATCAGATTCAAGTTGGTTATGGATAAGGACAAGGATAGGCCTGGAATAAAAGTCCCAAAATGGGGAGACGCAAATTTTGCTCAGTTAAGGAGTGATTTGGCCACAGTGGACTGGAAAAAGCGATTTGTGGGTAAATCAGTGTCGGAACAGTAAAAGGCATTCGAGGAAGAAATCTGGAAGGTGCAGGCCAAACATATGCACTTAAAGAAAAAGGCTGGGAATAAAAATTCTTGAGCTCGCTGGATATCTGGGGAATTACAGGAGAGGATAAAGAAAAAAAGGGATGATTGGGGTGGAGAGTAAAATGTTTCAGTAATAGGGGAGTCGCAGTTGTGTGAGGTGGACCAGTTGGGTTGGGTGCTCTTTGCCTTTCCGTCATTGTTCATATATTTATAGGTAACCTATAGGGGTGCTGACCAAGGGACGTGTGGCTCTTTGTCAGCCAGCACGGAAACGATGAGCCGAAATGGCCTACTTCTGCGCTGTAAATGTCTTTATTTCTATGTTTCTTCTATGTTTAACTGCACAGTCTGCATATTTCCGAATATCTATTGTGATATGTCCTTTCGAGAAATGTCTGTTCAATATTTCAAACAATGCATCAGTTTATTGAATAAAAAATAATTATTATTATTAAAGGCTGCCATCTACAACTGTGTGAGATTTTGGAATTTTCTCAGGAATCCGGAAGGTTTATTGCAGATTAAAGTCTTGGCTTGCCACTTTGTACCGCTGCTATTCGATAAAGTTGGTGAACATATTATTTTTTCAACCCATTGTAACGCTTCGGTGTTTACATCAGCCTCACTTTGTGTCTTTCCACATCTGATTAGAGGTTAATATCCGCAGACCCTCCAAAACACACCTAATATTCTCAGATCCTCCCACCCCACCCAATGGACGCGGTTATTTGTACTGCCAAATGGCCATCATGTGCCACTCTTTGTCTATGATTGGTCCCCTTGGAGAATAAGCCACACCCAGAGGTTTCACAGGAGTGTGTAACCTGAACCACCCATCTCAAGGTCTCACTCACTTTGCAAGTTGTAATTCGATGCACTTTGACTTCCGAAAGCGACAGATTACAGGGCTCCCCAGAAAACTTCATGCCCAGTCAAATGGCCTTAACCCAGCCCCAGTACATCCAACCCCCAGTCAATGCCCCGTATCCCAGTCCAAGTACATCCATCCCTTGGCTGCAGTCCCTTACCCTAGTCCAAGTACATCCCTCCACCAGCCAAAGTGCCTTACCCCAGTCAAAGTACAAGCCTTCCCCAGCTGAAGTGCCTTATCCCAGTGCAAGTGCTTCCCCCCAACCACCCCCACCATGGCGCATTGTGCACGGATTGTATTAAAACTGTGAACTTGTATTTACTTTGTACAGCCACCAGAGGACTCATCCCCTGTCGTCCCAAGGGCTCCCTTAATCCCTTGGGAGCACTGGTATTAAGGAGGCCTCACATGTTGTAGAGGCACTCATATCCCTTTTTTCCGAGAGTAAATATGAAATGTTATACAGGCAGACTGCCTTCTGTGTGGTAATCTAGTAGCGATTCCCAAGAAGTTCAGAGACTCTTCATCAGTGACCTCTACAGTACACACCCAGGCATCATAATGATGAAAGCAATAACCAGATCCCACATGCGGTAGCCCGATATCAATGCGGACTTAGAGAGCCCTGCGTGCACAGATGTAATGCATGCTCACAATTACACATTGCACCCAGGGAGGCGCCGGTAAGTTTATGGTCATGGCCCGCCAAACCGTGGTCTAGAGTACATGTCGACTATACAGGACGGTTCATGGGTAAAATGTTCCTTGTGTTGTAGATGCATAGTTCAAATGGATTGAATGTTATATAAGTGGACTTGTATTTACTCTATACAGCTACCAGAGGGCTCTTCCTCTGGAGTCCCAAGGGATCCCATAATACCTTGGGAGCACAGGTATTTAAGGAGGCTTCACAGGTTGGAGAGGCACTCTGGAGTCCTGCCATAAAAGACTAAGGTCACAATTTACTTTGAGCTCACAGTGTTCAGTCTGACTCATTCTCCATACACAACAACTGGCAACGAGATACAGATCATCAACCCAAAGATGCAGAGAACAGTGGGCACCCTGGAGAAATTTTCGGAGCAAGATGATTGGGAAACTTTTGTGGAGCGACTCGACCAATACTTCATGGCCAACGAGCTAGATGGGGAAGAGAGCACTGCCAAACGAAGTGCATACATTCTCAGCATCTGTGGGGCACTAACATATGGCCTCATGAAAAATCTGCCCACTCCACCAAAACCCATGGAGAAATCATACGACAATTTGTGCAGACTGGTCCGAGAGAATTTGAACCCGAAGAAAGTATTTTGATGAAGAGGTACCAGTTCTACATCTACAAAAGTTCTGAAGGCCAGGAACTGGTGAGTTATGTCATTGAGTTAAGACGCCTTTCAGGACATTGCGAATTTGAAGGACATTTGGAGCACATGCTCAGAGACTTTTTCGTACTTGGCATTGGCCACGAAACCATACTTCGCAAACTTTTGACTGTAGAGACCCCAACCTTGAGTAAGCCCAAAGCGATAGCCCAGGTGTTCATTGCCACCAGTGACAATATGAAGCAAATCTCTCAGCACACAAGTGCTGCTACAAGTACTGTGAACAAAGTGATGTCGTTTTCGAATCGTAATGTACAGGGCAGGTCACACATACCTGGACCTGCACGTCCGCAGATGACTCAGAGTCCACCATCAAGGGTGATGAATGTAAGGCCATTAACACCTTGTTGGCGTTGCGGTGGTGATCATCGTTTCCATTCATGCCGATTCAAAGAGTACATTTGCAAGGGCTGTGAGTCAATGGGTCACCTCCAACGAGTGTGCAGGCGAGCTGCAAAGCCTGTTAAACCTGCAAACCACCATGTTGCAGAGGAGGACAAATCCACGGATGATCACAACGAACCAGAGCCTCAGATCGAGGAGGCAGAGGTACGTGGATTGCACACATTTACCACAAATTGACCCCTGATAATGCTAAATGTTGAACTAAATGGACTCCCAGTGTCATTGGAGCTGGACACGGGCGCGAGCCAGTCCATCATGGGCAAAAAGACTTTCGAAACGTTGTGCTGCAACAAAGCCTCAAGGCCAGTCTTAACTCCAGTTCGCACGAAACTAAGAACTTAGACAAATCAACAGTTCCTTGTAATCGGCAGTGCTACCGTAAAGGTCTCCTTTGATGGAGTGGTGCACAAGCTACCGCTCTGGGTTGTTACGGGATGATGATCCCACGCTGCACGGCAGGAGCTGGCTGGGAAAGATACACCAGAACTGGGACGACGTCCGAGTGCTATCGCCCGCTAACGATACTTGGTGGACCCAGGTATTAAACAAATTTCCTTCGCTGTGCGAACCAGGCATTGGGAAATTCCAAGGAGCAAAAGTGCAGATCCACCAAATTCCGGGGGCACGACTCATCCATCACAAGGCGAGAGCAGTACCGTACATGATGAGAGAAAGGGTAGAGCTCGAGCTAGACCGGCTGCAAAGAGAGGGCATCATTTCACCGATTGAGTTCAGCGGGTGGGCCAGTCCTATTGTCCCAGTCCTCAAGGGAGATGGCACCGACAGAATCTGTGGCGATTACCATGTAAAGATCAATCGTTTCTTCCTGCATGACCAATGCCCACTACCAAAGGCCGACGACCTCTTTGCAACGCTAGTGGGAGGAAAGACATTCACGAAGCTGGAGCTGACTTTAGCCTACATGACGCAGGAACTGGAGGAATCATCGAAGGCCCTCACCTGCATGAACACGCACAAAGGTCTTTTTGTTTATAATAGATGCCCATTTGTAACCTGATCAGTGGCGGCGATATTCCAGAGAATCATGGAAAGTTTACTGAAGTCGGTCATGCACACCGTGGTCTTCCAGGACGACATCTTTATCACAAGTCGGAACACAGTCGAGCACCTGCAGAACCTGGAAGAGTTTCTTAATCGACTCAACTGCATGGGGCTGAGGTTAAAACGCTCGAAGTGCGTTTTCCTAGCGCCTGAAGTGGTGGACAGCATCAGGCCCACCAAAGCGAAGATTGAGGCAATCGAGAATGCACTCAGGCCACAGAACGTGATGGAGCTGCGGTCGTTTCCGGGACTCTGGAACTACTTTGGTAACTTCTTACCAGGTCTCAGCACACTGCTAGAACCACTACATGTCGTACTACGAAAAGGGGGCGAATGGGTTTGGGGCAAAAGCCAAGAAATTGTCTTTGTAAAAGCGAGAAAATTGTTATGCTCATACAAATTGCTTGTGTTGTAAGATTCATGTAAGCGTTTGGAACAAGCATGTGAAGCGTCATTATATGGCGTCAGGTGTGTATTGCAACAAGCTAATGATTTTGGGAAACTGCAACAGGTTGCTTATGCATCCAGGAGTCTGTCTAAGGCTGAGAGAGCCTACAGCATGATTGAAAAAGAAGCAATTGCGTGTGTCTCTGAGGTAATGAAAAAGCATCAATATCTGTTTGGGCTACAATTCTAATTGGAAACTGACCATAAGCCACTTATATCCCTGTTTTCCGAGAGTAAAGGGATAAATACTAACGCATCGGCCCGCATCCAGAGATGGGCGCTCACGTTGTCCGCAAACAACTACGCCATCCGCCACAGGCCAGGCACAGAAAACTGCGCCAATGCTGTCAGTCGGCTGCCATTGACCACCATGGGGTTGGAAATGGCTCAGCACACAGATCTAGCCATGGTTATGGAACCATTTGAGAGTGAGCAATCACCCATCACTGCCCGGCAGATCAAAACCTGGACAAGCCAGGACCCCTTATTATCTCTAGTCAAAAGCTGTGTGCTTCACGGGAGCTGATCCAGTGTCCCAGTGGAAATGCAGGAAGAAACAAAGCTGTTCCAGCAGCGCAAAGATGAAATGTCTATACAGGCAGACTGCCTTCCGTGGGGCAATTGAGTAGTGGTCCCTAAGAAGGGCAGAGATACCTTCATCAATGACCTCCACATTACCCACCCAGGCATCGTAATGATGAAAGCGATAGCCAGATTCCATGTATGGTGGCGCGGTATCGATGCGGACTTAGAGTCCTGTCTTCACAGATGTAATACATGGTTGCAGTTAAACAATGTACCCGGGGAGTCGCTGCTAAATTTATGGTCTTGGCCCTCCAAACCATGGTCTAGGGTACACGTCGACTATGCAGGCCCGTTCTTGAGTAAAATGTTCCTTGTGGTTGTTGACGAGTACTCCAAGTGAATTGAATGTGAGACAATGTTGGCAAGCACGTCCGTTGCCACCACTGAAAGCCTGCGGGCCATGTTTGCCACTCACGGCTTACCCGATGTCCTGGTGAGTGACAACGGGCCATGTTTTACCAGTGCTTATTTCAAAGAATTCATGACCCGCAACGGGATCAAACATGTCACATCTGCCCCGTTTAAACCAGCGTCCAATGGTTAGACAGAGAGAGCAATGCAAACCATCAAGCAAGGCTTGAAGAGGGTAACTGAAGGCTCACTGCAGACTCGCCTATCTCGAGTCCTACTTAGCTACCGCACGAGACCCCACTCACTCACTGGAATCCCAGCTGCTGAACTGCTCTAGAAAATGCCTCTTAAGACAAGGCTCTCGTTAGTTCACCCTGCTCTACATGAACAGGTAGAGAGCAGGCGGCTTCAATAAAGTGCATACCATGATAGCGCAAATGTGTCACGCGAAATTGAAATCAATGATATGTATTTGTATTAAATTATGTACAAGGTCCAAAGTGGCTTCCCGGCACTGTCGTGGCCAAAGACGGGAGCAGGGTATTTCGGTCAAACTTTCAAATGGACTCTTTCACCGGAAACACTTGGACCAAATCAAACTATGATTCACAGACTATCCTGAGCAACCCACTTTAGACCCTATCTTCTTTGACCCCTCAACACACACACCAGTGGCAACCGGCACCACGGTTGACCACGAAACAGAACCTATCATCCATAGCAGCCCTGCAGGGCCCAACACACCAGGCAGCCCAGCAAGGCCAGCTGCACAGCAGCCTAGCGAGGGCCTAACAAATGATTCAACAAGACCAGCTTTCACACCAAGACAATCAACCAGGGAAAGAAAGGCCCCAGATCGACTCACATTGTAAATAGTTACACTATTGACTTGTGGAGGGGGAGTGTTGTTATATATGTAAACCTGTATATATCTTGTATAGCCACCAGAGGGCTCATCCCCTGGAGTCCCAAGGGATCCCACAATCCCTTGTGAGCACAGGTACTTAAGGAGGCCTCACAGGCTGGAGTCGCACTCTGGAGACCTGCAATAAAAGACTAAGTTCACGCTTTGCTTTGAGCTCACAGCATCCAGTCAGACTCTTTATTCATGCCTAACAGTGTGTAACAAGCCCAGCACGAGAGGGGGCGGTCTTGGATTTAGTTTTGGGGAATGAAGCTGGGAAGATTTAAAGGGGTATTAGTGGGAGAGCACTTGGGTGCCAGTAATTCAGCGCTGAGCACCTCGAGTCTCGTCGCCGAGAACATGCAGAAACCAAGCGGAGGCAGTGGAAGGAGCGTGCGGCAAACCAGACTCCCCACCCACCGCTTCCTTCAACCACTGTCTGTCCCACCTGTGACAGAGACTGTAATTCCTGTACTGGAATATTCAGCCACCTGAGAACTCACTTCTAGAGTGGAAGCAAGTCTTCCTCGATTCCGAGGGACTGCCTTTGATGATACAAAGATGGGAGGAAAAGCAATGTGTAAGGAGGACACAAAAAACCTGCAAAAGGACATAGACAGGCTACGTGAGAGGGCAAAAATTTGGCAGATGCAGTATAATGTTGGAAAGTGTGACTTCAGGCACTTTGGCAGAAAAAAATCAAAGAGCAAGTTATATTTAAATGGAGAAAGATTGCAAAGTGCCGCAGTACAGTGGGACCTGGGGGTACTTGTGCATGAAACACAAAAGGATAGTATGCAGGTACAGCAAGAGATCAGGAAGGCCAATGGAATCTTAGAATACAATCTTCGAACCAATATAACTATAGCAAGATTTCCCTGGCCGATACTCTCTGGAGCTTAGAAGAATGAGAGGGGGTCTCATTGAAACACACAAGATTCTGAGGGGGCTTGACAGGGTAGATGCAGGGAGGATGTTTCCCCCGGGCTGGGGAGTCTAGAACCAGGGGGCACAGTCTCAGGATAAGGTGTCGGCAATTTAGGACTGAGATGAGGAGTCATTTCTTCACACGAGGGTTGTGAATCTTTCGAATTCTCTGCCCCAGAAAGTTGTGGAGGCTCAGTTGTTGATTATATTCAAGGCTGAGATCGATAGATTTTCGGATATTCAGGGAATCGAGGGACATGGGGATCCGGCGGGAAAGTGGAGTTGAGCTCGATGATCAGCCTTGATTTTATTGAATGACGGAGCAGGCTCGAGGGACCGAATGGCCGACTCCTGCTCCTAATTCGTACGTTCTTATCACTGCTGACATTAACGCTAATCACATTAACGATCATAGCACGGAAGCTAGTTTCTAACACTGGTGTGGAAAGCATTTTGCAAGTGGTGTTGAAGCGTGAAAACCACGATTGATGCAACAGTGTGGTGTCCTTGGGCAACTACGGATGTTTCCATAACGAATCTTGCCCTGAATGGACAGGGGGCTCCTGTAAACTGGGAATAGGGTAAAGAGAGAGAGAGCTGTGCAGGATCCCATGGACACTATTGGAAGAATAGTGGGAGATCTCCCCAGTGTCCTAGCCTCCAATATTGATCCACCAACTAACGCCACTGAAACACACAATCGGCTCACTTATCACATCGCTGTGCGTGGGACAGGAGAGTCAGCTGTGGCTCAGTCGGCAGTACCCTCGCCTCTGAATTGTGGGTTCGAGGCCCATTCCAGGGACTTGAGCCCAAAACAAATCTAGGCTGACACTCCAGTGCAGTAATGAGGGAGCGCCGTACTGTCGGAGGGGTGGTACTGAGGGAGCGCCGCACTGCGCTGTTGGAGGGGCAGTGCTGAGGGAGCGCCGCAATGTCGGAGGGGCAGTACTGAGGGAGAGCCGTACTTTCGGAGGGGCAGTACTGAGGGAGCGCCGCACTGTCGGAGGGGCAGTACTGAGGGAGCGCCACACTGTCGGAAGGGCAGTACTGAGGGAGCGCTGCACTGTCGGAGGGGCAGTACTGAGGGAGTGCTGCACTGCACCTTGAGCCTGCTCCACCATTCAATAAGATCGCGGCTGATAATCGAACTCGATCCCACTTTCCCGCCCGATCCCCCTATCATTCGATTTCCTGAATATCCAAAAATCTATCGATCTCAGCCTTGAATATACTCAACGACTGAGCCTCCACACCCCTCTGGGGCAGAGATTTCCACAGATTCACCACCCTCGAGTGAAGAAATTCCTCCTCCTCTCAGTCCTAAATGTCCGACCCCTTATCCTGAGACTGTGACCCATGGTTCTAAACTCCCCAGCCCGGGGGAAACATCCTCCCTGCATCTACCACGTCAATCCCTGTAAGAATTCTGTGTGTTTCAGTGAGATCACCTCTCATTCTTCCAAACTCTAAAGATCGCTCTCCTTAGAGCAGAGAACGTTATGGGGAGATTTGATGGAGGTGTTCATAATCATGGATAGAGTAAATGAGGAGAACCTGTTCCCGGAAAACAGGAGGATCGGTAACCAGAGGGACACAGACTAAAGACAATTGGTTATTGAACCAGATGGGGAGATGGGGAGAATGTTTTTATGCAGCGAGTTGTTGTCATCAGGAATGCGCTGCCTGTAAGAGCCGTGGGAACAGATTCAATAGTAACTTTCCCCCGGGGGGATTGGGTAAATACTGGAAGGGGGAAATATGCTGGGTCTCATGTATCCTACATGGCCACTGTTGGTACTATCTCAACGCGTGCCACCAGAGGGCACAGCAATGGGAGGCTCGTAGGTTACCTGTACAGGTGTACCTGGCCACCAGGTGTAATCCTCACTCTGGAGTTAACTAATAAAGGACCAAGGTCGCTACAGTTCAAGTACAACACACTATCTCGTGGAGTAATTATTAGAGCATCGAAGGACACAACAACTGGCGACGAGGTTACGAACATTCACGCAGAACTGGCTGACCTTGATACATTGCAACAGTTCATAGAAAACAAAGAAACATAGAAAATAGGTGCAGGAGTAGGCCATTCGGCCCTTCGAACCTGTATCAGCGTTCAATAAGATCATGGCTGATCATTGACCTCAGTACCACTTTCCTGCTTGATCCCTTTAGCCATAAGGGTCATATCCAACTTGCTCTTGAATATATCTAATGAACTGGCATTGACAACTCTCTGCGGTAGAGAATTCCACAGGTTCACAATTCTCTGAGTGAAGAAGTTTCTCCTCATTTCAGTCCTAAATGGCTTACCCCTTATCCTTAGACTGTGACCCCTGGTTCTGAACTCCCCCAACATTGGAAACATTCTTCCTGCCTCTAAGCTGTACAATCCCGTCAGAATTTTACATGTTTCTAGAGATCCTCTCGCATTCTTCTAAACTCCAGTGAATACAGGCCAGTCGATCCAGTCTCTCCTCATATGTCAGTTCTGCCATCCCAGGAATCATTCTGGTGAACCTTTGCTGCACGCCCTCAATAGCAAGAAAGTCCTTCCTCAGATTAGGAGAGCAAAAGTGAACACAATATTTCAGGTGAAGCCTCACTAAGGCCCTGTACAACTGCAATAAGACCTCCCTGTTCCTATACTTAAATCCCCTCGCTATGAAGGCCAACATACCATTTGTCTTCTTCACCACCTGCTGTACCTGCATGCCAACTTTCAATGACTGATGTACCATGACACCCAGGTCTCGTTGCACCTCCCCTTTTCCTAATCTGTCACCATTCAGATAATATTCTGCCTTCGTGTTTTTGCCCCCAAAATGGATAACCTCACATTTATCCACATTATACTGCATCTGCCATGCATTTGCCCACTCACCTAACCTGTCCAAGTCACCCTGCAGCAAAAAAACCCCACAAAGCCCACTTAACTGAACTTGTGTGTACATCAATGTCAGGAGCCCCCGCCACACCAACGTGGGTGGGGGGGGGGGGGGGAGAATGGAGTGGTCGGGAACACACACGCACACACACAGCAACCATCAGCACGCTACTGCACCAACTACCCACCCAAATTTGAGCCAGCCCACCAGAGGTCGACCAGACAGAGCCCACATAGAGCTAAGCCCAGAGCACAGTTAATGCAGAGGCGATTTGCACTGAAGGCTCAGAGGGGAGTGATGTCTTGTGTCCTTCATGGCCACTGTTGGTACTATCACAAGGTGTACCACCAGAGGGCACAGCAGTGGGATATTCGTAGGTTACCTGTACAGGTGTGCCTGGCCTAGTATAAAAGGCAGGCCACCAGGTGTGATCCTCACTCTGGAGTTACCTAATAAAGGACTAATGTCACTACAGTTCAAGTACAACACACTGCCTCGTAGAGTCATTATCAGAGTATCTAAGGACACAACACCGGGCCGTGGGGAATGGGTAGCGGGAGTGTGGGACTGATTGGGTCACTCGATGGGCGCAATGGCATCCCGCCCCTCCCTCCGCCTCCCCCCGCCCCCCCCCCCCCCGAGCTGGGAGAGTCTGGGCAGTTCCCAAAATTCAAATCCTTTAAACAAATAAGTTTGGCTCTGGTGAAAAATTAGATCATCTTTCTCCCCTCAGGGCTTTTCAAAGGAGGAAGGGAGAGAGAGAGAGAGTGAGATAGAGAGAGGGAGAGAGAGGAAGAGACAGAGAAAGTGAGAGAGGGAGGGAGGGAGAGAGACAGAGGAAGTGAGTGAGGGAGGGAGGGAGGGAATGAGGGATGGAAAGAGAAGGAGGGAGGGAGAGAGAGAGAGAGAGAGGGGGAGGGAGGAAGGGGAGAGAGAGAGGGGGAGGGAGGGAGCGACAGAGAGAGAGAGAGAGGGAGGGAGAGAGAGAAGGAGCGAGGGAGGTAAGGGAGAGAAGGAGAGAGGAAGGGAAGAAGAGAGGGAGGGAGAGAGGGAGGGAAAGGCAGAGGGAGAGAGAAGGAGGGGCTAGGGAGGGAAGGCACGAGAGGGTGGGAGAGAGAGGGAGCGTGGGAGAAGAACGGAGGAAAGAGGAAGGGAGAGAGGGAGGGAGAGATGGAGGGACAGGGAGAGAGAGTGCGAGAGAGAGATTGAGATGGAGAGAGGGAGAGAGAGGGACGGAGAGAAGGGGGAGAGTGGGAATAGTGAAGGAGAGAGGGAGAGGGAGGGAGAAAGAGAGGGAGAGGGAGAGAGGGAGAGAGAGAGAGAGACAGAGAGAGGGCGAGAGAGAGGGAGAGAAGGGAGCGAGAGAGAGAGGGAGGGAGAGAGAGACAGAGAGCGAGAGAGGGAGAGAGGAAGGGAGGGAACGGGAGAGAGGGAGGGAGAGAGAGAAATACGGGAGAGGGCGAGGGAGGGAGAGACAGAGGGAGAGAGAGGGTGGGCCGAGGGAGGGAAGGAACGAGAGGGAGGGAGGGAGAGAGAGGGAGAGAAAGAGGGCGAGAGAGGCAGAGGGAGAGAGGGGCAATAGAAACATGGAAATATAGAAAATAGGTGCAGGAGTAGGCCATTCGGCCCTTCGAGCCTGCACCGCCATTCAATAAGATCATGGCTGATCATCCACCCCAGCACCTCCCCCCCCTCAGGCCCCCTCCACACCCCCCTGACCCCCCCAGCTGCAAGGACCACATTCAACTCCCTCCCGAACACATCCAATGAACTGGCATCAACAACTCCCCGCGGCAGGGATCCCCACAGGCCAACAACTCCCTGAGTGAAGAAGTCTCTGCCAATCACAGCCCCAAACAGCCCAACCCCATCACCTGGAACACTTCCCCCCCCCCCACCCAAACCGTCCCGTCCGGTCAGAATCCTTCCCAAATGCCGAACACCCCCGGATGTCGAGCCCCCAGCCCCGGCTACCCCGGAGCCACGCCCCCGCGACGCCAACCACACCACATCCACCAACCGCCATCTGCACAGTCAACCCGTCCACCCCACTCTGAACACTCCCCGCACCGAGGCACAGAGCCCCCAGGCCCGCCCCTCCAACACACTTCGCCCTCCCAGACCTTGCTGCAATGTGGCCCCTCCTGTCCCCCGCCCTGGGTTTCTCCGCCCCCCACCTCCACCACTCTCCCCTCGATCCTCCGCCCCAATCTCACCTCAACTTCCCTCTGCCTCCCCGCACAGGCTCCCATCTTGGGGTCGGTAACCTTCTGGGGCAGGAAATTTTAGCCCCCAGCGTGGAAGTCCTGCTCCCACCACAGAATTGGTCTTACCCCCCCCTCAATGGAAGAGACTGGAGACTGGGAGCACGCGGAGAGATAGGGACGCAAAAGGGGTCTTGGGAAGAGATGGAGACTGGAGAATGGGGCCTCGGAGAGAGGGAAACTCTGGAATGGAGGCTGCCGGGGGGAGATGGAGACTGGGAAATAGGGGTTGGAGGAGGGATGTAGACTGGGGGTTCAGTGAGAGAGGGAGACTGGGTAATGGGGGCTTGGGAAGAGAGGGAGACTGGGTTTGGAGGCAGAGATGGAGACTGGAGAATTGGGGTTCAGCGAAAGATGGGGACTGGGGAATGGGGGATAGGAGAGAGATGGAGACTGGGGTGAGAGATATAGACTGGGAATGGGGGCTCAAGAAGAGAGGGAGATTGGGGGCAAGGTGGAGATTGGGGAGTGGGGAATTATGACCAAGTGTCATATGGTCAGAACATCACATGGTCAGAACGTCACTTGATCAAATCTTCAGGAATGCCTCCAATCACAGTTGGCAACCATATCCTGGGGTCCAACTACATAGATAAATGACTGCTAGTCTAAAAGTTACCACCACAAGTACATTTTCTACACTAGCCAATATGTTTCCAGGGAAAGCGAGTTTATCAGTCTCCAGAACGGGAGCTGGTAGCCCAAAAACACTCAAGGACCCTCCAGTATTACAGCGATGCAACAGAAAATGTCACCCCTTAAGGAAGAATAATGCAGATGATAATAGAGTCAATACTCATAGTCCAAGAACAGAAATGAGGTTGACAGAAACTTCATTTGGTTCTGATGGATGGAAAATATAATCCATATTAATGACAGAGAACTGGGGCACACCAAAATGCAACAATCAGAAGATCAGGAAGGCAGATTTCGGCCTACTTCCAAAGGGAGACCAAATAAACAACAAAGATTATCAGGATCAAGCAGTTTTTACACCTATTTGTCCTGTATTTTTGGCAGCTCACATTAGTGGGTTTACTATTAGATAGACTGTTTGCAATAAACCTGATGAGGGGTTTGGCCCTCAAACATTTCACTTTTCCACCCTTTGGGAAGCTCACGGGCATGTATACCTGCTGCATTTACGTGAAATGGACTTCTGGAAGGAGGGAACAAGTACAAAAGAATGGTGGTATTTTACACAAAGAAATAGGAAAATCCCTCAATGTCTATCCAACAATATTTTATTCAATCTGCAATTAGATATAGTGTTTGGAAATACTGTACAAATGCACACAAATCTTTAAAATTACACATCTAGGATTTGTAATTTGATTAGGAACAATACCAATTCTAGATGTTGCAATTGTTGTCAACAATGCTTCTGAGGTGAATGTCTTTGGTGTGCAGTTGTTTTTAACCATTCCTCACATGGCAACACCACCTCTGCCTCCAATATAAATTTGACATGATACTGCTGTTGGAGCTCATAATGGTAAAAAAATGGATGAACTTCAACAATTGTACATCCCTGTCTGGTGTAAAAATAAAACGGAGAAGGTGGCTCAACCGTGGCTAACAAGGGAAATTAGGGATAGTGTTAAATCCAAGGAAGAGGCATATATATTTGCCAGAAAAAGCAGCAATCCTGAGGACTGGGAGAAATTTAGTATTCAGCAGAGGAGGACAAAGGGTTTAATTAAGAGGGGGAAAATAGAGTATGAGAGGAAGCTTGCAGGGAACATAAAAATGACTGCAAAAACTTCTACAGTTATGTGAAGAGGAAAAGATTAGTGAAGATAAACGTGGGTTCCTTGCAGTCGGATTCAGGTGAATTTATAGTAGGAAACGGAGCAATGGCAGACCAGTTAAACTAATAGTTTGGTTCTGTCTTCACTAAGGAAGACAGAAATAACCTTCCGGACATACTAGGGGACCGAGGGTCGAGCGAGAAGGAGGAATTGAAGGAAATCCTTATTAGTCAGGAAATTGTGTTAGGGAAATTGATGGGATTGAAGGCCTATACATCCCCAGCGCCTGATAATCTGCATCCCAGAGTACTTAAGAAAGTGGCGCTGGAAATAGTGGATGCATTGGTGGTCATTTTCCAACATTCTATAGATTCTGGATCAGTTCCAATGGATTGGAGGGTAACTAATGTAACCCCAATTTTTACAAAGGTGGGAGAGAGAAAACAGGGAATTATAGACCGGTTAGCCTAACATCAGTAGTGGGGAAAATGTTGGAATCAATTATTAAAGATGTAATAGCAGCGCATTTGGAAAGCAGTGACAGGATTGGTCTAAGTCAGCATGGATTTTTGAAAGGGAAATCATGCTTGACAAATCCTCTAGAATCTTTTGAGGATGTAACTAGTAGAGTGGACAAGGGAGAAGCAGTGGATGTGGTGTATTTGGACTTTCAAAAGGCTTTTGACAAAATCCCACACAAGAGATTGTTGTGCAAAATTAAAGCACATGGTATTGGGGGTAATGTATTGACGTGGATAAAGAACTGGTTGGCAGACAGAAAGCAAAGAGTAAGAATAAACGGGTCCTTTTCAGAATAGCAGGCAGTGACTAGTGGGATCACTGCTGGGATCTCAGCTCTTTACAATATACATTAATTATTTAGATGAAGGAATTGAATGTAATATCTTCAAGCCTGCACCACCATTCAATAAGATCATGGCTGATCACACAACTTCAGCGCCCCTTTCCTGCTTTCTCTACATACCCCTTGATCCGTTTAGCCGTAAGTGCCATATCCAACTCCCTCTTGAATATATCCAATGAACTGACATCAACAACTCTCTGTGGCAGGGAATTCCACAGGTTAACACCTCTCTGAATGAAGAAGTTTCTCCTCATCTCTGTCCAAATGGCTTACTCCTTATCCTTAGACTGTGACCCCTGGTTCTGCACTTCCCAACATGGGGAACATTCTTCCTGCATCTAACCTGTCATGTCCGTCAGAATCTTACAAGTTTCTATAAAATCCCCACTTATCCTTCTCAACTCCAGTATATAAAGGGCCAGTTGATCCAGTCTCTCCTCATATGTCAGTCCTGCCATCCCGGGAATCAGTCTGGTGAACCTTCGCTGCACTCCCTCAATAGCAAGAAAGTCCTTCCTCAGATGAGGAGACCAAAACTCAACCCAATATTCCAGGTAAGGCCACACCAAGGCCTTGTACAACTGTAGTAAGACCTCCCTGCTCCTATACTCAAATCCCCTAGCTATGAAGACCAAGATATCATTTGCCTTCTTCACCACCTGCAACTATACAGTGACTACACAGAGAGTTTATCTATAGCGTACATTTATAACAGGGATAGTCCATGATTGGATCAGCAATGATCGGATTGAATGGCTGAGCAGGCTCGAGGGGCCAGATGGCCTCACCCTGCTCAGAATTCTTCTGTTCTTTGTTTTCTCCCACTCACTGTACATTGCACAAGGAATGTGCTCTGTGGTTTCAACAAGACTTGCTTGTGAGATCTGCTGATTCTGTTGCAAAACTTTCACAATCACTCAACAAATTGTCTCTTGTTATAATTGAACAGGAGGGAACAAAAGGTGCTGCAGAAGGCATACGGAATGCTTGCCTGTATCAGCCCGAGGCATAGAATACAAGAGCAGGGATATTATGCTTGAACTGCATCAAACACTAGCTCATCATAGGCAATCCCTCCGAATCGAGGAAGACCTGCTTCCACTCTAAAACGAGTTCTTAGGTGGCTGAACAGTCCAATACAGGAACCACTGTCCCTGTCACAAGTGGGACAGATAGCCGTTGAGGGAAAGGGTGGGTGGGACTGGTTTGTTGCACGCTCCTTCCGCTGCCTGCGCTTGGTTTCTGCATACTCTCAGCGAGGAGACTCGAGGTGCTCAGCGCCCTCCCGGATGCACCTCCTCCACTTAGGGCGGACTGGACTTTGACCAGGGACTCCCAGGTGTCGGTGGGGATGTTGCACTTTATCAGGGAGGCTTTGAGGGTGTCCCTTGTAACGTTTCCTCTGCCCACCTTTGGCTCGTTTGCCATGAAGGAGTTCCGAATAGAGCGCTTGCTTTACGAGTCTTGTGTCGGGCATGCAGACAATGTGGCCCTGCCCAGCAGAGCTGGTCGAGTGTGGTCAGTGCTTCGATGCGGGGGATGTTGGCCTGGTCGAGGACGGTAACGTTGGTGCGTCTGTCCTCCCAGGGGATTTGCAGGATCATGCGGAGACATCGTTGATGGTATTTGTCCAATGACTTGAGGTGTCTACTGTACATGGTCCATGTCTCTGAGCCATACAGGAGGGCGGGTATTATTACAGCCCTGTAGAGCATGAGCTTGGTGCCAGATTTGAGTGCCTGGTCTTTGAACACTCTTTTCCTCAGGCGGCCGAAGGCTGCACTGGCGCACTGGAGGCGGTGTTGGAGCTCATCGTCAATGTCTGCCCTTGTTGATAAGAGGCTTCCGAGATATAAAACCAGAAACTAACTTTAACTATTGCGAAACCAAAAGAGCATTTCAACAACTGACAAGAACTCGTCAGCTCAGAAAAGTCTATCTGCGCCAGGTTAAAAACACTTAATCAAGTTTCAGTTAGCTGGGCAGCAAAACCTAAACAAAAGAACCGTTAAATTTGCCACAAAGATTAAGGAGCCTCTCAGTGTATAAACAGAGGGCCTGTTGTGTTAAGAAAACCTTCTCTGTTCTGACCATCACAGGATGAACTGCTCTGACTATCACAGAAAGAACTTTTCTGACCAAGCACTTCGGAACAACAAGATCGAGAGCACACGGCAGGAAAATGCAGAAAGAAACCTTGCGATATCGGAGAAAAGAACTCGCCCCAACTGGCTTTCAATACACAGCAGTGGTCTTCTAACACGTCCGGGGTACGGCAAGGCAAACCGGCTATAAACAAAGAACCCCGAAACCGCGAAACAGCCCTAGCTGTCAAAGGAAAGGATCTGGTGAGCATGAATCCCTGGAGCCCTAGAGTTTGAACTAGTTAGAGAATTAGTGGGAGGTGGAAGGTATTTCTGCTGTGGTTATTACTGGTAATAAAGTATTCCCCATTGTTTAGAACCTTTTTGCAAGATTTTACTGTTTTATTGGAGTGAATTTGCGTTATTTGCTTTCTTGATTAAAACCCAAAACTTCTTTGTACAAAACAGTTGTCTGCTGCACTTTATCATACCCTGATTAATAAATCCAGGCTCGAGAACCAGAGAGTGAGAGCGACTCGAAACCGCTCTGGTCAGGAAGGCAAGCTGACAGATCCACCACCCCCGACAGGACCGAGAGCTGGAAAGTGAGATTAGGCTGTGTTATAGCTACAATTACCATCGAATAACTCCACGAGGCCTTGTACTGTGAGTAAGAGCTGTGTGACTTCAATCCATTGAATATGACTGTAAAGTGAGGGGCAGCATGCCTTTTATATGCCCCTACACACCTGGGCAGGTAACCCCGGGGGCCTCCAAAAGCAGCGCCCTCAGGTAGTACATCGTACATAGTTACATAGTGAATACAAAGAGTTTGCATACATGACATCATTCCCCCCCCCCAAAGTCCTTGATATGAGTTGCCCCCACCCCCCAAAGTCTTTGATTGAAGTTGATTACAGGTTAAGGCGATCCGGAGCCCTGTACTCCCTGGTTGACCGTCTGAGTGTCGCTTCTAGCCTGGGTGAGTTGGTTGGGCCACTGCTGTCTTGCAGTGTGACTGGTTGGGCTGGACTGTTGGGGATGGTGGGACCATCCTCATGGTTGGCAGCGAGGTCTGTTGTCGATTGGGCGTGTGTCGGTGGGTCGCTGAAGATGAGGTCCTCTTCCGGTGGTTCCTGGTTATCTGTGAGTCGTAATTTGTTTGGTCTAAATGTTTCCTGCACATTTGACCATTAAGCAGTTTGACAACAAACACCCTATTCCCCTCCTTGGCTAATACAGTGCCGGGGAACCATTTGGGGCCCTGACCGTAATTCAGCACAAACACAGGGTCATTTATCGTGATGTCGTGTGATACAATCACGCGATCATGGTACGTGTTTTGCTGATAACGCCTGGATTCCACCTGATCAATGAGGTCAGGGTGTACTAAGGAGAGACTGGTTTTGAGTGCTTGTTTCATTGGTAATTCTACAGGGGGAACCCTGGTAAATGAGAGGAGTCGTGGCCTATAGCTGAGCAGTGCCCGGGACAGGCGGGTTTGTAAGGAGCCTTCCGTGACACATTTCAAGCTCTGCTTTGTGGTTTGGTTGCACGCTCCACTTGGCTGCTACATGCGGGCTTGAATGGGCAGATTTGACATGCTTGATGCCATTACGGGTCATGGATTCATTGAATTCCGAGCTGGTGAAGCACGGGCCATTGTCGCTGACAAGAATGTCGGGTAAGCCATGGGTGGCAAACATGGCCCTGAGGCTTTCAATGGTGGCTGCGGACATGCTGGATGCCGTTATTACAATAATCAATCCATTTGGAGTAGGCGTCCACAACAACCAGGAACATCTTTCTCAGAACGTGGCCCGCATAATTCATATAGATCCTTGTCCATGGTTTTGAGGGCCAGGACCAGAGACAAAGTGTAGCCTCCCTGGGAGCATTGATCAGTTGTGAGCATGGGTTACACTGGTGCATGCACGACTCCAGGTCTGGGTCAACGCCAGGCCACCAGACATGGGACCTGGCGATGGCCTTCATCATGACTATGCCTGGGTGGGTGCTGCGTAGGTCGCGTATGAAGGTTTCCCTGCCTTTCTTTGGCAAGATAACGTGGTTTCCCCATAAGAGGCAATCTGAATGGATCGGCATTTCGTCTTTACGACGGTGAAACAGCTTGATCTCGTCTTGCATGTCTCTGGGGACCGCTGACCTGCTCCCATTGGGAAGGCAACTTTTTACAAGGGATAGCAGAGGATCCTGGCTGGTCCAGGTCTTAATTTGGTGGGACGTTATGGGTGACACTTCGCTATCAAAGGTAGCAATGGCCAGTAGCAGCTCTGTGGGCTGCGGGTTTCCACCCCGATGGCGGGCAACGGTAGTCGGCTGAGAGCAATGACGCAGCTTTCATGTGGCGGATCACATAGTCGTAGGCAGACAATGTTAGTGCCGATCTTTGGATTCGAGACGAAGCGTTGGTGTTTATGCCTTTGCTTTCCAAAAACAGTGAGATTCGTGGCTTGTGTCCGAACAAATATTGGTGCATCTATTTTACACCGTAAACACAGGCTAAAGCTTCCTTTTTGACCATGCTGTAGCCTCTTTCGGCATTTGATAGATTTCTGCATGCATGTTCAACCGGTTGAATCTTGCCCACTGCATTGGCTTCCTGCAAAACACACCCGACACTGTACAACGATGCATCACATGCTAAAACTATACGTTTACATGGGCCATATAATACCAGCAACTTATTCGAACACAGCAGGTTTCTGGCCTTCTCAAAGGCGGCCTCTTGATTTCTACCCCAAGCCCATTCATCTCCCTTGCGTAGCAGCTTGTGCAACAGTTCCAGCAAGGTGCTCACCCCTGGAAGAAAGTGAGCAAAATAATTGAGGAGTCCCAGGAACGAGCACAGCTCCCTTACATTTTGTGATGGGAGTGCATTCTCGATGGCCTTTGTCTTCGAGTCTGTGGGTCTGATGCCATCTGCCGCAACCTTCCTCCCCAGGAATTCTACCTCTGACGCCAGGAAGACTTTGGATCATTTCAGCCAGAGTCCAACTCTGTTTAGTCGACTTAAAACTTCTTCCAGGTTGTGCAGGTGTTCAGAGGTGTCGCGGCCAGCGATGAGGATGTCGTCCTGAAATACGACGGTGCATGGAACCGATTTCAACAGGCTCTCCATGTTTCTTTGGAATATGGCTGCAGTCGAGTGAATCCCGAATGGGCACCTGTGGTACACGAATAGTCCTTTGTGCGTGTTAATGCGTGTTAACTTTTTCGATGACTCAACCAGCTCCTGCCTCATGTAAGCAGAGGTTAGATCCAGCTTGGTGAACACCTTTCCCCATGCTAGTGTCGCAAAAAGGTGAACGGCTTTGGGTAGTGGGTACTGGTCCTGTAACGAGACTCGGTTGATCGTTCCTTTGTGGTCGCCGCAGATTCTGGCCGTGCCATCGCTCTTTAGTTACCGGCAGAATTGGACTGGCCCACTCGTTGAACTCGACTGATGATATGATTTCCACGCATTGAAGTCTGTCCAATTCGATCGCCACTTTCTTCCTCATCATGCACGGGACCGCTCGAGCCTTGTGATGGACGGGGCTTGCCTCAGGGACCAAGTGGATCTGTACTTTGGCGCCTTTGAAGTTCAAAAAAAGATGGGAACTTGCTCAGCACATGAACACAGGAAGCATTGTCCACTGATGATAATACTTTTACATTTTCACAATTCCACCAAATCTTCCCCATCCAGCTTCTGCCAAGCAGCGTGGGCCCATCGCCTGGTACAATCCACAGTGGCAGCTCGCGTGCCTCTCCATCATAGATTACTTGTACGTTCACACTGCCAATAATTGGTATCTTGGTATAAGTGCGTAGCTTTATCTGAATAGGGCTCAGCTTGGGTCTTTGTGCTTTGTTGTTTCCCACAGCCTTTCATAAGCCTTCTGGCTCATAATTGACTGACTCGCCCCCGTGTCCAGCTCCATGGATACAGGAATGTCATTTAATTTGACTTTCATCATCATGGGAGGACTTTTTGTGGAGAAGGTGTGCACCCCGCACACTGTTCCCTCGGGCTGAGTTGCCTCTCTAGCTTGTCCTTTGTGATCTGCGCTGGATCGGGACTCTTCTGCCGACTCAACTGCCACGTGGTGAGTCGCAGTACGTTTGCACATTCGCTGGAGGTGGCCAATTGTTCTGCAGCTTTTGCACGCATTGTCTTTAAATTGACATTGACGGGCCCCATGATTACTCCCGCAAAGCCAGCATTGTGTTACAGATTTCGCATTTACACCCCTTGGCGGCCTGGCAGCAGCAGGCATGTAGGTTCTGCTCTGTACAGTTCTTATTAGTTCAACAGTTCTGCCTGCACTCGGCGTTATTTTACGTATAGTATGTGCCAGTGAGCTCTGGTTCTGGTAGGAAGTCATCTGTATGGTATCGCGACTCGAGGACATGAACGCCTGGTTTTGGGTGATGGCCTTCTTCATCAACGGTTTCGGCAGTCAGTAGCTTTTAAAAGATATCCTCATGGCCTATGCCATCACAAAAGCGTCTTGCAACACATCGTTCAAAATTCCCGCAATTTCACACGGTCCCGCGAGTCGTCTTAAGTCGGCGACATACTTCGCCACATCCTGGCTCCCCGGGCAGCTATGTGTTTCGAAGACTGTGCAAGAAGATGCTCTCCGTTGGTTTGAGGTGTTCCCAAATCATGCCGCTCTGTGTATGACTTCTTTGTTGGTTTCACTGGTGCAAGCAGATCCCTGATGAGTCCGTAGACCTTGAGACCATGGTTCGTCAGTCATTGAAAGTTGGCATGCAGGTACAGCAGGCGGTGAAGAAGGCAAATGGTATGTTGGCCTTCATAGCTAGGGGATTTGAGTATAGGAGCAGGGAGATCTTACTGCAGTTGTACAGAGCCTTGGTGAGGCCTCACCTGGAATATTGTGTTCAGTTTTGGTCTCCTAATCTGAGGAAGGACGTTCTTACTATTGAGGGAGTGCAGCGAAGGTTCACCAGACAGATTCCCGGGATGGCGGGACTGACATATGAGGAGAAACTGGATCAACTGGGCCTTTATACACTGGAGTTTAGAAGGATAAGAGGGGATCTCGTAGAAACTTACAAGATTCTGACGGGACTGGATAGGTGAGATGCGGGAAGAATGTTCCCGATGTTGGGGAAGTCCAGAACCAGGGGACACAGTCTTAGGATAAGAGGTTGGTCATTTAGGGCTGAGATGAGGAGAAACTCCTTCACTCAGAGAGTTGTGAACCTGTGGAATTCCCTGCCGCAGAGGGCTGTTGATGCCAGTTCATTGGATATATTCAAGAGGGAGTTAGATATGGCCCTTACGGCTAAAGGGATCAAGGGGTATGGAGAGAAAGCAGGAAAGGGGTACTGAGGTGAACGATCAGCCATGATCTTATTGAATGGTGGTGCAGGCTCGAAGGGCCGAATGGCCTACTCCTGCACCTATGTTTCTATTTTTCTATATTTCTAAACGCAGCTGGTCAAGATAATCGCCCTGCGTTTTCCTTCCAGTGCCTCGCCGCCAGGTCATTGACCACGAAGTGCTGGTTAGGCCGCTCAATAAAGGCTTCCCAATCTTCACCCTCTGCAAACTTTTCGAAAACACCAGCGGCCGCCATGTCTGCAAAAAAGTTCATGATCTGTAATTCGTCGGCAGTTGTTATGTCTGCAATTTCCATCGAATAACTCCATGAGGCCTTGTACTGTGAGTCAGAGCTGTCTGACTTCACTACATTTAATACGACTGTAAAGTGAGGGGCAGCATGGCTGACCGCCTTTTATGTGCCCCTGCACACCTGGGCAGGTAACCCCTGGGGCCTCCAACAGCAGCGCCCTCAGGTGGCACATTGTACATAGTTACATAGTGAATACAAAGAGTTTGCATACATGACATGCAGAGAGAATGTTGCCACTGATCGGGGAGACTAGAACTAGGGGCATAATCTTAGAATAAGGAGCCGTCCATTTGAAACTGAGATGCAGAGGAATGTTTTCTTTCAGAGGGTTGTAAATCTGTGGAAGTCACAGCTTCAGTGCTCTGGAAGCTGGGAGATTGAATGGATTTAAGACAGAGATAGACAGTTTCTTAACTGATAAGGAATTAAGGGGTTATGGGGAGTGGGCAGGGACGTGGACCTGAGTCCATGATTGGATCAGCAATGATCGTATTAAATGGCGGAGTAGGCTTGAGTGGCCGTATGGCCTATTCCTGCTTCTATTTCTTATGTGCTTATGTTCTATTGACTGCTGCACCACCATTGATTTGAGCGTATAGTACTCCAAACCCAAGAAACACAAACGCTGTTTCAGAAGGACATTGGATTGCTAGAATCATCCTCCACCCAGAGATGTGGGCACGGAGAAGGCAAACAAGCTTATCATTGCACATCGCCCGAGCACATTCTTCTCTGGGTCATAACCAAGTGTAATGCTGTTATTGTATTCTAGTGCATCTAGTCATTGTGATCTAAAGCCAAACACATTTACATCAAAGGTTTTTGGCCAAACACAGTTACATCAAGGTGAGGCCCTTTCACTGGACGGTTCAAACCGTGACATCACAGAGTAAGCCTGACCCTACCCTGTGCATCACAGTGAGATCAGGCATTGGCCCTGAAATTCCGATGTCCCACGACTGTACAGAGTTCCTACGGACCCGGGAAGGCATCGGAAAATCCGGGTTTCAGTGCACAACGCGCATGCGCTGAAAGCCAGCTTTTCTGATCTGTCAAGTTTCTGACTTGGCAGATCTCGTGCATATCGGGAGCGAGGACACTTGCAGGGCAAGATTTCCGATATTTACGCATATCTTGCCCTGCAAATGTCCTGTAAAATCTTGCACCTGAAAAATCTGGCATATAGCCTACTGTGCAGGCGCAAGTGTTTAAAAATACATAAAAACATTAAAATCAAATTAAATAAACATATATGAAAACATACTTTATTGTTGAAAACCCTCCCCATTATGGTAAGTTTATTTTAAGGCATCTTTAAAAAAATGTCAGGAAAATATTATTTTTTATAAGAACTTTAATTTAAATGATTCTCATATATGTCGTGTATTTTTCTATTTTTTATTGATTTTTTTGTGTATTTGTGGGAGGTTTCTCATTCATAATAATGGGGTCTCCAACATACGGAGTTCCCATTATTATGAATGAGATAATACTGTACCTTGATTGGCTGCCCAGAGCCATGTGACTCCAGCTCCAGCCCGGCGCACATCCTGATGTGCACGCGCTGCAATGTGTAGGAGTGAAGGCCTGAGGCTCGGAAGTTCGAGCGGGCGCAACAGCAACAGGTAAGTGTGCAGTTTTTTAAAATTTTTTCTTTAGTTTGCCCACGAGAAGACCTCTAGCGGAATTTCAGGCCCAATAGGTTTGCAACTTGGGGCAAACTGAGACACAACCAGTTACAGTGAAGGAGAGCACTGACTGTGACTAACTGGCTGATCTCTCCAGGAGAGAATGTGGCCAGATACAATATCTCACCATCTTTGCTTTATGAAGAGAACACGATGAAAACATCATCAACCAGCAGATTAGAGAGAGGTTGTGAGCTTTGAAAGGTTGGTATTAACCTATTGATCTTGTATCATCATTTGTGAAAGTCAGAATGAGCAATAAAGAGGTTAATAGATACAGTAATACTGATGCACAGTAGGTTGTTGGAACAGTTCATTTTGTTGTTATTAAATCTTCTTTGGGATTGTTAATAGGTAGTGTGGAGCCTGCAGCCTGCTCACAGATGTTTACTGAGTCCCACTCTCAGCTCCCTAACTGACCAGCCCCTCCCAGCCTTTAAGTTTGGTGCTCACTCCGTGTTCTGTAAATGTAGACAACTAATTATCATTGGTAGACCTCCAGGGGCATTGCTCGGGACAGTCTGCAGGGTGAGCAACAGTCACAAATGTAACTGGGCCCCACTAAGAGAAGGGGGCACGGAGAAAGCAAACAATCCCATCACTGCCCATTGCCCGCACACCCAACTCTCTGGTTCATAACCAAGTGCAAAGCTGTTATTGCATTCTCGCACATCCCACCTGAGGCCCAAGGCTTTTTGGCCAAGCACAGTTGCATCAAGGTGAGGCCATTTAACTGGACTGATCAAACCGTGACATCACAAGGCAAGCCTGACGCTACCCTGTGCATCACGTGATCACTGACATCACTATAGGTTTGAAAACAGGGACAACATGAGGCAGAAGAGGCTGCACAAGCAGTTTAAGTGAAGGAAAGGGAGCTGTACTGACTGTGACTAACTGGCTTATCTCTCTAGGAATGAATGTGGCCGTTAGAAGACCTGGTGAAGGGAGCGTGAACAATGGAAACATCACTAACCAGCTGACAGTCGGAAGGGTGTTGCTCTCGAATGTTTGTTTCTTCCACCTAGACTTGGAGGCGTAATCTTAGACTAAGGGCCCGCCCATTTAAAACTGAGATGAGGAGGAATTTCTTCTCTCAGACAGTTGTATAGCTGTAGAATCGCTGCCTCAGAGAGCTGTGGAAGCCGGGACATTGATTACATTTAAGACAGAGATGGACAGTTTCTTAACTGATAAGGGATTAAGGGGTTATGGCGTGTGGGCAGGGAAGTGGACCTGAGTCCATGATCGGATCAGCAATGATCGTATTAAATGGTGGATCAGGTTCGAGGGGGCGTATGGCCTACTCCTGTTCCTATTTCGTCTGTTCTTATGTTCTTATGACTGCTGCACCACCGTTAATCTGAGCGTCCAGCACTCCAACCCAAGAAACACAAACGCTGTTTCAGAAGGACATTGGAGTGCTAGAATCATGCTCCACCCAGAGATGGGGGCACGGAGAAGGCAAACAAGCTTATCATTGCCCATCGCCCGAGCACCCGCTTCTCTGGGTCATAACCAAGTGTAAAGCTGTTATTGCATTCTAGTGCACCGAGTCATTGTAATCTAAAGCCCAGGGATCTTTGGCCAAACACAGTTACATCAAGATGAAGCCCTTTCACTGGACAGGTCAAATCGTGACATCACAGGGCAAGCCTGACCCTACCCTGTACATCACAGTGAGAACAGGCATCTTATTGGCCCTGAAATTCCGATGTCCTGGGTCCGTACGGAGTTCATACGGACCTGGGAAGGCATCGGAAAAGCCAGGTTTCAGCGCACTACGTGCATGCACTGAAAACCGGCTATTTCCGAACTGTCAAATTTCTGGCTTGACAGATCTCATGCATATCAGGAGCGAGGACACTTGCAGGGAAAGATTTCCGATATTTACGCATATCTTGCAAATGTCCTGTAAAATCTAGCACCTGAAAAAGCAGGCCTATAGCCTACTGTTACAGGCGCAAGTGTTTAAAAATACATAAAAACATTTAAATTAAATTTAATAAACATATATGAAAACATACTTTATTGTTAAAAACCCTCCCCACTAAGGTAAGTTTATTTTAAGGCATCTTTAAAAAAAGTCAGGAAAATATTATTTTTTATAAGAACTTTAATTTAAATGGTTCTTAAATATGTCGTGTATTTTTCTATTTTTGATAGATTTTTTGTGTTTACAAGTTCCCATTATTATGAATGAGAAAATACTGTGCCTTGATTGGCTGCCCAGAGCCATGTGACTCCAGCTCCAGTCCTGCACATGTCCTGACGTGCACGCGCTCCGATGCGTTGGATTGAAGGCCTGAGGCTCGGAAGTTCGAGCGGGCACAGCAGCAACAGGTAAGGACTCAGTTTTTTTTTACCTTTTTTCTTTAGTTTGCTCACAGGAAGACCTCTAGCGGAATTTCAGGCCCAATAGGTTGTAACCTGGGGCAACCTGAGACACAACCAGTTTCAGTGAAGGAAAGCACTGGCTGTGACTAACTGGCTGATCTCTCCAGGAGTGAATGTGGCCGGACACAATATCTTACCATCTTTGCTTTATGAAGAGAACATGATGAAAACATCATCAAGCAGCAGATTAGAGAAAAGGTTGTGAGCTTTGAAAGGTTGATATCACAGATAGATAGATTTTTAACCAATACGGGAATTAAGGGTTACGGGGAGCGGGCGGGTAAGTGGAGCTGAGTCCACGGCCAGATCAGCCATGATCTTATTGAATGGCAGAGCAGGCTCGAGGGGCTAGATGGCCTACTCCTGTTCCTAATTCTTATGTTCTTATGTTCTTATTAACCTACTGATCTTGTATCATCATTTGTGAAAGTCAGAATGAGCAACAAAGAGTTTAATAGATACAGTAATACTGATGCACAGTAGGTTGTTGGAACAGTTCAATTAGTTGCTACTCGATCTTCTTTGGTGTTGTTAATAGGTAGTCTGGAGCCTGCAGCCTGCTCACAGATGGTTACTGAGCCCCACTCTCAGCTCCCTCACTGACCAGCCCCTCCTAGCCCTTGAGTTTGGTGCTCACTCCGTGTTCTGTAAATGTAGACAGCTACTTATCATTGGTAGATCTCCCGGGACATTGCTCGGGATAGTCTGCAGGGTGAGCAACAGTCACAAATATAACTGGGCTCCACTAGGAGAAGGGGGCACGGAGAAGGCAAACAATCCCATCACTACCTATTGCCCGCAAACCCGACCCTCTGGTTCCGTACTAAGTGCAAAGCTGTTATTGCATTCCAGCACATCCAACCTAAGGCCCAAGGCTTTTTGGCCAAGCACAGTTGCATCAAGGTGAGGCCCTTTAACTGGACGGATCAAAGCGTGACTTCACAGGGCAAGCCTGAACCTCCCCTGTGCATCACGTGATCACTGATATCACGATAGGTTTGTAAACAGGGACAACATGAGGCAGAAGAGGCTGCACAAGCAGTTTAAGTGGAAAAAAAATCGAGCTGTACTGACTGTGACTAACTGGCTGATCTCTCTAGGAGTGAATGTGGCCGGCTGGAAGATCTGATGAAGGGAGTGTGAACAATGGAATCATCGCTAACCATCTGACAGTCGGAAGGGTGTTGCTGTAGAAGGTTTGTATACTCCAGCTTGTATAATTCCCTGTGAAAGTCAGAGTGCGTAACATCATAATCCACTGCAGTGACCATGCAGACATCAATGCTCAAACCCTGAAAACTGAAACCAGATCAGTACTCGCTCGTTGTTCTCATCAACTGGGATAATCCGTGGGACAAAGAGTTGATGGGAAACTCTTGTCCCAGCTGTTACTGGTGCCCTCTGACCTTGCCAATCCCTGGGTCCTTGTCAAGGACCAGCTCCCAGGTCAGCTGGCTCAGGTACTGCCACCAATAGCCCTCGGATTGTGTCAGAGAAGTTTCTTGTCCCAGTCATCCTGGTTCACCTGATGGCATTGCCGCCATTCTGGACCATCTCTCGAATTCTGAAGAAGGTGTACATTCCCCAACTCCACAACCTTTAATACTCAGGTGGCATCAGAATCTGTGGCCAGTAACATTACATGAAAAGAAACAAGTTGATAGTTTTGCCCCCAGAATCTGCATTGAGCATTTACAGCTTCAATGGTTTACTATACAAGGGTAGCTCTAAAGTTCCTGTAGTTGTCTTGTTGCGATCCAGTGATTTAAAAACAAATCTGTCATTTCTTCTTCTGCTGGAGCTACATGGTTGGCGTCAGAATGAGAGAGAGTAATTGGACGGTTTCATCAAAGTGCCTAGAGACGAAAGTTGTGAGTAACAAAACCACAAAGACAAGTGGATCAGACACACAAGAGAGAGCACATCGTGACAGAAATCAAATCAATGCCAGGAGAGAAACACAGAAGGAGGGGAGCGGTGTAACTGAAATTCTCCTGATGCACTCCCTCTGTGTCTCATCCATTTCTCAGTGCCAATTCCACACCTTTCAATTTTTGTTTAATTTGACAGCCAGTAACCGCCACCCCCCGCCCCCACCACAGAACCATCTAGCCCTCATGTCCCTGCATCGGCATCAAGCACCAACCCTGCTCCAACTCCAGGCTCAGTTCCGCACTGCTTGGGGTGAACTGCACTGGCACTGGGTAAAGCCCAGTCTGTGCAGTCATCTCCAACCAGTGCAGGCCAGAAGTCCACCTCGGGACTGAACAGGAAAGTCTCAAGAAGGGATGCTCCGGTTGTTGACCCGAGACTTCCTAGAATTAAGAGGGAGTCCTCCCCTGGCACTAGCTGGCTCGGAGGAGTCCGTGACTGCTGGTGACAGGATCTCTCCCAATTCCTATGGGACATCCAGGTTCCAAGGGCTCTCACTCCAAGGGAGGATTTGTGTGACTCAATGGCACCACCCCCCCCGAGGCGGGGGCTCATGTCTGGAGGGTCTAACTCAATCGGCCTTTGTATTCATGAGCCTGTAGCTAATCGCTTCCCAAGGCAGGAAGTCTCCAGGTAGCTTCCTCGGGCTGAACCGGCAGGGAAGGCTGACGGTGAGGCCCTCATCTCTGTTCCCAGAGCCTCACTATCAACCTTCCCTGTCTCTTCAGCCCGAGGCAGCTTCCCAGAGCCATCCCATCTTCGGAAGCCAAGCTGGGAGCCTGAGTCGGATCACAATCTCCAGTCGTTTAGGCTTTTTCATGTATTTAATACGAGGGTGACCGAGTCTGAAACTGTGGGTTCCGGAGGCCCCTTCACTTGGGGGAGGGGGCGGGGGGCGCAGAGGCTTTGCCTTTAACTTGGGCTCTTGCAAAGGTCTCAGGCTTTTGCTGTATTCATTCTACCAATTTCCTGGACAGTTTGGGTGGACTCCAGTTAAGGCCAAGGTGGACAGCATCCATAGTGCCTCCGCCACCCTGCTTTCACACCTTGCAGTTTATTGGCATCTGGTGAACTTCAGTCGTGAAGGAAGGTTATTGCCCAGTGAAACTAGTCCTGGTCCACCCACATTTGGGGTCTGGCGGACGTTCCTGCAGGGTATAGCGCATGTCCCCAATTCCCTGCCACCAGATACATTGGGGCTGGCTTTACTGACCAGCGGCCTAATGTCTCGCAGGTGAGTGAGGGAGCAATCCTAGTCACAGAGTGAGGACCACCTTCAGAGAGCATCTAATGCAGCAACAAGCTGTGTGGGTGCCCTCAATATCGGAGCAGGGCCCAACATCCAGTGGGTCTTGCCTTGCCAATGAGCTTGGCCATACAACTTGGGGATCTTTCAGATACTGCACGTGTCCTTTAGTGTTTGGTGCTGAGGGCTTTTTTGGCGAGCAAGTGGAGGGGCTGCTGCAGCAGAACGTTCAGCCAAGCCCAGAATTGATGGAACGAATCCCAGAGCCGCTCATCCTCCAGCACCCCACCAGCCGTATGGAAGCCATGAGAATGCGGGAGACGTACGCCCGGGAAATGTAAAGGCGGATGTGTCTGGACCTTCCTCCTCCAGATAATGTAGCACCACCACCAATCCATTCCTGTAGTTAAGGGATATAGAACATGTCCAGGGAACTAGCGATCAGTCGATAAGGTACCACAAAATAAATCAAGCATTGGGTTTATTTCGAGAGGGTTAGAATTGAAAGGTAGGGAAGTTATGCAGCAGCTCCTCCACTTGCTCACCAAAGAAGCCCTCAGCACCAATGGGCACCTGCAGTACCTGAAAATCTTTACCCAGAGCGTGGTGAGAATGTGGAGCTCGCTACCACAGAGAGTGTTGAAGTGAATAGTATCAATGTATATAAGGGGTGGCTAGACAAGCATATGAGGGAGAAACGAATCGAGGGTTCTGCTGATAGTTAGATGAGTGGGTGGAGCATAAGCACCAGCATTGACTGACTGGGCCGAATGGACTGTTTCTGTGACATATGTCCGACGTAATCCTATGTAATCATTTACCTCCATAAACATTTGCAAGGCTTTAGCCGGACCGCAATATCATTTGTACCATGCTAGCCCATCATTCCAGAATAGGACCTGGAATGCAGAGAGCTCGCAACAAGTAACCTTCAATACCCTGTCCAGCTCCACCTCCCCAAGCAATGACCGCCTTATAGCCCACCACAGAGTTGGGTGGGTAGGTCACTTCCAGTGATTCCCTATGGAAGTGAATTACTTTGGTCGCTTGGGTTCAGAAGACCAGAAGTGGTGAGTGTTCTCTGCATTAGCAGCTTGTTTTTCACAATGTGGCTTCATTTCTAATGTAACTGGAAGAATGTTTCCAGTGGGGTTCCGCAGGGCTCAGTACTGTGTCCCTTGCTTTTTATGGTAGATATCAACGATTTAGATTTGAATATAGGGAGTATGATTAAGAAGGTTTCAGACAACACTAAAATTGGCTGTGTGGTTGACAATGAAGAGGAAAGTCATGGGCTGCAGGAGGATATGAATCTACTGGTCAGGTGGTCAGAGCCGTGGTGAATGGAATTTAATTCAGTGAAGTGTGAGGTGATGCGCTTTGGGAGGGCTAATAAGGCAAGGGTATACACATTAAGCAGCAGGCCACTTAATAGTGTAGATGAACAAAGGCACCTTGGATGCTTGTCCACAGAACTCTTTTTGGGAGGAAGCTAAAACATTAAATCGTGTCCCCCCCCCCGATCTGGGGGACACACCAAACATTTTCAAAGGCCTTTTTTGTGTTTTTTTTTTGTTTTGTTTTGTGTTTTTGTTTCTTTTTACTTTTTTTGGGGGGCATTAAAATCATATTTTTTTTTCTCCAAGTGCACCCTATAAAAGGGGAGGGGGACACTAAAAAAAACACTGGCAATTAAAATAAATTAAACTTTAAAACATAAAATCAAATTAAAATTTGGTTGCCGGGCGTGATGATGCACTCCAGTCCCTCCGGTGCCCACCTCTCGCGGAAGGCCGCGAGCGTACCGGTGGACACCGCGTGCTCCATCTCCAAGGACACCCGGGCGCGGATGTACGCGCAGAAGAGAGGCAGGCAATCTGGCTGAACGACCCCCTCGACCGCCCGCTGCCTGGACCGGCTGATGGCACCCTTGGCCGTGCCCAGGAGCAGTCCTACGAGGAGGCCCTCGGAACTACCCGCTCCCCTCCGCACAGGGTGCCCAAAGATCAGGAGTGTGGGACTGAAGTGCAGCCAGTATTTCAGGAGCAAACCCTTTAAATAATAAAACAGGGGCTGCAACCTCGTGCATTCGATAAAAACATGGAACACGGACTCTTCCAGACCGCAGAAATTGCAGGCGGCCTGGGAGCCCATGAACTGGCTTAAAAATTTATTGCACGGCACTGCTCCGTGCACCACCCTCCAGGCCAAGTCCCCGATAAATATTGGGAGGACTCCCGCGTAGACTGCCCTCCATCGGGGACCCCCGCCTCCTCTGGACGGCAAGATGGTACGCCATGGCGTGTCCGGAAGGCCGGCGAGGATGGAAAAGTTGAGAGTGTGCAGGAGCAGCCCGTACAGGAAACCCCTCCGCGCGGAACTGAAAGGCATGGAGGGGATTTCCCCGAGGCGGCTCAAGTTGTGAGGCGCCGGCCCCCGAGGGAGGTTCCGGGGTTTGGCGCCGATGAAGAATTCCGTCCGGGCGGGGGTCAGTTCGGACGGGATCTCCCCACGTGCTTGAGCCTCCTCGATACACCTAACGGAGTCAGGGCCCAGAGCTGTTTTTAGCGACTCGATGGCATCGGCCGCGCGGCGGACATTTGCGGAATTTAGGCACCGCGCCAACGTGTCTGCTGCCATCCAGCCCGCTCCTCTGCCATCGAGCAGGTCCCTGACCCTGGTCACCTCACCAGCCACAGCCCTCTCGTCCGAATGGCACCTAAAACCTCGGTCGTGGAGGTACGGATTCCCGAGCAGCGGCTCCTGCAGTACGGCCGCCACTCCAGCCGGTGGAGAGCTGCGCTTGGTGGAAACTTTGTTCCAGACCCCAGTGAGTTCCTTGTAAAAGACAGGCAGCTCCTGGACGGCGGTCTTGACGCCCCTTATGCTCACAAACAGGAGCTGCATGTCATGCTGCTGGGGGAAGAAATACGTCGCCAGAGCACGCCACCTAGGAGGGGGCTCGACGTAAAGGTATCTCTGCAGGGTCTGAAGACGGAAAGTCGCGAGCTGGGTGCTGACGCACACCAACGACTGACCGCCCTCCCTAAGCGGGAGACTCAAGACCGCGGCAGAGACCCAGTGCTTCCTGTTGTTCCAGAAGAAGTCCACCAGCTTCTTCTGTATCTTGGTGACAAATGCATGGGGAGGGGTCAAAGTGACCAGCCGGTACCACAGCATGGCGGCCACCAGCTGGTTTATGACGAGCGCTCGACCCCTGTAGGACAGCACTCGGAGCAGTCCTGTCCAGCGCCCTAGGCGAGCCGCGACCTTGGCCTCCAGCTCTTGCCAGTTCGCCGGCCAGGCTTCCTCGTCGGGGCTAAGGTAGACTCCCAGATAGAGGAGATGGGTCGTGCTCCAGGCAAAAGGCCTGAGCTCCTCCAGCAGGGAGTCCACCCGCCACTGACCCACCAGGAGTCCGGAACATTTCTCCCAGTTGATCCTGGCGGAGGACGCGGCCGAGTATATCTCCTGGCACTCACGCATCCTTCACAGGTCAGCGGGATCCTCTACCGCGAGGAGCACGTCATCGGCGTAAGCCGAGAGGACGACCTCCACGCCCGGCCCTTGCAGAGCCAGTCCTGTCAACCTCGTCCGCAGGAGGCGCAGGAAAGGCTCCACGCAGACGGCATATAACTGGCCGGACATGGGGCATCCCTGGCGCACCCCTCTCCCAAAGCGAAGTGGCGCTGTCAAGGACCCGTTAACCTTAATCAGACACTCCGCGGCGGCGTACAAAAGTCGGATCCGGGCGACGAAATGCGTCCCGAACCCGAAATCGCGCAGAGTTCCGAACAGATAGTCGTGATCCACCCTGTCGAACGCCTTCTCTTGGTCGAGGGATAGGAAGGCGACCGACAGACCAGCCTCCTGGGAATGATGGATGAGGTACCGGACCAGATGGATGTTATCGTGGATTGTCCGGCCCGGGACCGTGTAGGACTGGTCGGGTGGATCATGTGGTCCAGCACGGCGCCAAGGCGAGCAGACATCGCCCTGGCGAAGATTTTGTAGTCCGTGCTGAGGAGGGAGACCGGGCGCCAGTTCTTAAGGAGGCGGAGATCGCCCTTCTTAGGCAGCAGGACGATGACTGCCCTGCGCCAAGAGAGGGGCATCTCCCCGGTCGCCAGACTTTCCCCCAGGACCCGCGCGTAGTCGCTCCCCAGGACGTCCCAGAACGCCCTGTGGAACTCCACGGTCAGCCCGTCCAGCCCCGGGGATTTTCCCCTCGAGAGCCGGGCGAGGGCGCCGGTCAGCTCCGCCAGGCTTAGCGGAGCTTCCAGATTTTCGGCGCCCTCCGGGCCGACCTTCGGCAAGTCCTCCCACAAAACTCTACGCGCTTCCTCGCTGGACGGCTCCGGAGAGAACAGAGCCCCGTAATATTCACGGGCCCTGTTGTTGACGCCCTCCGGATCCGAGACGAGAGAGCCGTCGTCGGCCAGCAGCGTCAAGAGCTGCTTACGGACACTCTGTCTTTTTTCCAGCGAGTAGAAGAAGGGGGAGCCGCGGTCCAGATCCCGCAGGAACCGGATCCGTGACCTCACGAACGCGCCTCAGGACCCGACGAGCTGCAGGTCCTTCAGCGCGGCCTTCTTCGCTTCGTACACCATCCGCAGGGCCGGGTCTTCAATGACTTGACCGAGACGGGTCTCCAGGTCGAGCACCTCTTTTTCTCTGCGCCCGACCCTGGCCGCCCGCCTCTTGGTCGACCCCCTCACGTACTCTTGACAGAAGACGCGGACGTGAGCCTTGCCCATGTCCCACCATAGCCTCAAGGAGGGGAAGCCCCCCTGCTTCCTTCTCCAGTCGGCCCAGAATCGACGGAACGAGTCCTGGAACCGCACGTCCTCCAGCAGCCGGTTGTTAAAATGCCAGTACGCGGACCCCGTCCTCACGCGGAGCGAAGCGAGCTCCGCCCACACCAGGTGGTGGTCCGAACACGGCACCGGCCGCATGGAGGCCGCCGGGACGCAGGAAACGTACGCCCGAGACACGTAAAGGCGGTCGACTCTGGACCATCCTACTCCAGGCCTCACCCAAGTAAAGGCGCTGGAGTCGGGATGGAGATTTCGCCAGACGTCCACCAAGTCGAAGGACCCGACCAGGTCCCTCAACTTCTCCATCGCCGTCATGCTCTGCGGGGCACCGGAGCGGTCCCTCGCCTCGAGGGTGCAGTTAAAATCTCCCCCGAGGACAATGCAGTCGCCAACGTCGACGGAGCCAAGAAGAGCGGACACCTCTTCAAAGAAGCGCGTTTGCTGCGGGCCGGGCTGAGGGGCGTACACGTTCACGAGATGGAGCGGCACGTCCCCCAGGCGAACCGTGACGTGCAGCAAGCGGCCTGGCACGGGCTCCTCGACCCCCAAGATCTCCGGCTAAAAATGCGGGGCCAGCAAGCTTGCCACCCCACAAGAAGTGGCGGTGAGGTGGCTCATGCGGACCTCTCCTTGCCATTCCAGGAGCCACGTGGCTTTGTCTCCCGGAACGGTGTGGGTTTCTTGCAGGAAGCACACCGCATATTTCCCCTCCCGCAGGAGCGAAAATTTGTCAAATCTACGGCGTGCCTCTCTGTGCAACCTCTACCTAACCTATTGTGGTGGGGGTAGTGGAGTCGTTTTTTGACCTCCACTCCCTCAGCAGCCCAGCGAGGAACCTTTTGAGCCGGCGCAGCTCAAGGCCTTGAGCCTTTGATAAGGGCCCGCCCGCGGCCATGGTTTTAGCGGCGGCGCGGACGGACGCGACGAGCAGCCCCGGCTCGGACCATCTTTCCCGGGCCAGATGGGTTCGGTTGCGGCGACCCTGGCTCTGGGCCAAAAAGTCCCGGAGTTCCTTTGCAGGAATGAGGGGGGACTCAGCGGAGGGCACGAGGAGATCCACCGCCTCACTGGCGATGGACTCGAGATCTTCTCCCTCGTCCCCCACCGAGTCCCCGTCCCCCTCCGGGAGGTCGCCACCAGCAGCCGGCCCGTCGACCGCACGAGGTACGGCAAACGGCCCGGCCGCTCCATCCGACCCTGGCTCTGCCCCGATCCCACCCCCAGGATCGTCGGCAGAGGAGTCCCCACTGGGCTCTTTTAAAAGTGGTGCTGGGTCAGGAAGTGACAGCGGAAGGGGTTCCTCCTCCGCCCCAGGAACCGGGGAACACGGAGAGACCCGACCAAAGTAATTCTCCAGGTCCTCCAAGTACCCCAGCTCCAAAGTAGGGGGCGAGGGTTGGTGTTCTTCCCCCTCCCCGCCTCCACCCCCCGGCCCAGCGTGTACAGAATCATTAAAATTGTTAACACTTTGTATTTCTTCCGGGTCGAGCGACTCCCGGGGGAAGTTGGTTAATAGCTGGGCGGGCTCAGGTTCGGCCTTTTCGGCCCCGCCCGCCTCAGTCCCCGGGATGCTCGACCCGGCAGCTACGCATTCCTCCGCTGGCCCCACGCCCCCCACGACAGGCAGATCTTCCACGCCATCCCCGGGAGGCAGAGGCTGGGCAGCCTCGACTGTCTCACCCTCCCCGGGGACAGACTCCTCTTGCCTCCGGCGCAGTTTGGGGGCGCTGGTTGGGGACGTGGGACACGCGGTGGGCACCGACTCCTTCACGGAGGGATGTTGTTCCCCCTCCGCCTCATTGGAGCGGCGCCTCCTTTTGTTCCTGGGGGGGCGCGGAGGCAGGGAGACCTCCATGTCTGCCGAGACCTCCCGCTCCGCCCCCCCCTTTTTCTTATCTTGCCCGTGCCCGAGCCCCTCTGCTGTATTGGTCAAGGGCTCGGGCACGGGCTCAGGGCACCCCGTGCTCGCCGGTGACAGAGTTGGGCTGAGCGCGGTGATCAAACTGCCTGGCGCACTGAGGGAACCCACCTCGAGATGTTTCGCCTTCCTCCGCGCCTTATTTCCGATCGGACGCTCTCCCTCCCCTCCGCCGGAGGCCGTGAAAACAAAGGCCCCCGACGATGCCTGCGCACCCATGGCTCCCGGCACGCGGACGCGACTAGGGGGAGGGGTGGCGGCGGCGCCAGCCTTGGCCGCCTTCGGTGGTTTGGCGGCCTTGGAGGCGGGGCAGTTCTTGCGAACGTGCCCCACCTCCCTACAGGCATGGCACCGCACGCCGTCCGACGTCCAGAAGACGCGGTAGGCAGTCCTCTCGTGCACCACATTAAAATTACCCTCTGTCGTCTCCTCCCGTGCCAGCCGGACAAAGAGCTGGCGGCGGAAGGAGAACACATGGCGCAGGCTGCTCTCCCTGAGGCCGAGCGGTATGGGGTTGATCCCCGACCTTACCTCCCCCAGTTGGTGTAGGTGAGGGAGGAGGAGCCCAGCGGGAACAAAGGGCGGGACGTTTGATATGATGACACTCTGCGCGGCGGCCTCGAGAGGGTCCACCGGCAGGAACGTCCCGCCCACCATGAGCCCCTTTTCAAGGGCCAGGGACACCGCCCGCTCCGACCCCAGGAAGAATACAGCCTTCCCAGACATCTTGGAGGCTGCAACAATGGCCGAGGGGCCGACTACCCCAGCCATCGCCCGCACGCACTCCTCAATGCTCATTGTGGGGTGAGTGTAGCTCTTGACCCCGTGTTTCTTCGTAATTAGTTTAAATGGTGGCAGGGCAGCAGGAGGCGCAGGAGGCACCGTGGATGTGGACGCCGCCTGCGCGTACGTCTTAGCTGGCCCTGCCACCGGCGTGGATGGGGTCGCCATCACGGGGTCCCTTTAAGGGCTGCACCCACCCCAAAGTCACAGGCCTTAATGGTCTTTAATTGGCCTCGTTGGTATTTTGAGCAGAGGGAGCTCTTAATGGGGCACACCTCTCCCCTAGTTAACGAATGGGGAGGTGCCTTGCTCCCTCTGCTCAGTTGTCTTAATTTAACCTTAATTTAAGGAGGAAAGGGGCTCTCAGAGAGAGAGGGGAGGGACAGACAGAGTGACAGAGAGAGAGAGAGGGGGTGGGAAAGAGGGAATCTGTGAGGGCAGGTCTCCCCTCACTGCGATGGGTGGGCGTTTTTCTGGGGTGCACTCCCCAGATGATGGAAAAAAAACAAGACACAGTCTTATAGGATGGTCTTCGGGTGGGGGGAGAAGATGTCTTCACCTGGGGCAGCTGGAGCCACCCAGGCACACACTCCCAACGATGTTAAACAGGGTGATTAATGATTCTTCAGCCAGGTAACTCCAGCTGTCCCCAGCTATCCCAAGCTAGGCAATGGGGGAGGGGTGCTTCAGTGGTGTGTGGGGCCTAGTTGTGGGCAAGACCCCCACACACACTTCCACACACACATACCCCTCCCCCCCCTGCGATGTTCCGGCCCTCGAAATGGTCTCCTTTCCTCCCCCCACCGATACAACAAAGTCTTTAGGGGAATGCACCAAAATACACCCACCTTTGGATGATGAAGTCTTTCCCTCCTTCCACACTGGATAGTTGTTGTTCTTTTCCCCCTCTCTCCAACTCTTTGTAAAAGTAAAAATTATGTTGAATTTTCTGCTCTCCTCCTCTCCCTCTGGATGAATTGGAATTGTAGTAAGCCCCTTCCTCCTCTTCCTGGGCTGTTTCACAGGGCTCACAAAGGCCTTCCAGGCAGGAGCAACAGCAGGGAGCTCCTTCTCTCACTACAGCACAGCTCCAAGTGAATAGGCCACGCCTCCAACAGTTCCACCATTGGTCCACAGATTCCCTGAAAGTAGCAGGCCAGGTGGATAAGGTGGTTAAGAAGGCATACGGAATGCTTGCCTTTATTGGCCTCGGCATAGAATATAAGAGCAGGGAGGTTATGCTTAAGTTGTATAATACTTTGGTTACGCCACAGCTGGAGTACTGCATGCAGTTCTGGTTGCCTTATTATAGGAAGGATGTGATTGCACTAGAGAGGGTGCAGAGGAGATTTACTAGGATGCTGCCTGGAATGGAGAATCTTAGTTATGAGGACAGATTGGAGAGGCTGGATTTGTTCTCATTGGAACAGAGGAGGTTGAGGGGAGACCTCATTGAGGTTTACAAAATATTGAGGGGCTTGGACATAATGTATAGTAAGGGCCTAATTCCATTGGAAGAGGGTTCTATTGCGAGGGGGCACAGTTTTCAGGTAGTTGGTGGACGGTTTAGTGTGGATTTGATGGGGGGGGGCTTCTTTACACAGAGGGTTGTGGGGATCTGGAACTTGCTGCCTGGAAGAGTGGTGGATGCAGAAATCCTCAGCACTTTTAAGAGATGGTTGGATGGGCACTTAAAGTACAGTAACCTGCAGCGTAATGGACCTAGAGCTCGTAATTGGGATTAGACTGCATGAACTTTTGTTGGACGGTGCAGATATAATGGTAAGTACTGCAGTGAATAGAATACGGTCAGGGTGATCTCCTGGACTGCTGACGATCGCCTGGATGGGTCGGAGAGGAATTTTCCCAGCTTTTTTCTCCCTAAACTGGCCTGGGTTTTTATCTGGTTTTGCTTCTCCCAGGAGGTCGTATGGCTCCGGTTGGGGTGGAGTATAGATGTTTTCCGTATAAGGGATGTCGCAGTTGTGTGAGGCGCACTGGTTGGGCTGCGTGCTCTTTGCCTTTCCGTCATTGCTCATAGGTTTATATGTAAACTTTAAGGCTGCTGACCAAGGGCCATGCGGCTGTTTGTCGGCCGGTTCTGACACGATGAGCCAAAATGGTCTCCTTCTGTGCTGTAAATTTCTATGTTTCTATGCTTGACTTTCAGAGGAATTATCTAGTAGTGGGCATACTGATCACCATCCGCACTGAGGGTGAGAGATAGTCATCCAGAAGGCTCAACTGATGAAGATATGTCTGTAGTTGAGCATTCTTGATGTCTATCACTCGGCCAGTAATGTTTCCACAGTTCTCCTTTGTCTCAGCTTCCGAACGCGAGATGGTGGTCTTGGGATATAGTGTGCACCAGGCATTTGGGCTACAGCCATGAAGCTCTCCAGGTAATGCTGCAACATTCAGTCGGAATGGGCTTCAAGCTTGGAGTGTGAACGGTATAATAGGACATAGTATAATTTCAGACTCCGTGCGGGATAAGTCAGCATGTCTATCGTTGATAATGAAGAGGAAAGTCGTGGGCTGCAGGAGAATATCAAGCTACTAGTGGTCAGAGCAGTGGCAAATGGAATTTAAATCAGAGAAGTGTGAGGTGCTGCACTTTGGGAGGGCTTATAATTAAAGGTTATACACATTAAACGGTCGGCCACTTAATAGCATAGATGAAGAAAGGGACCTTGGAGTGCTTGTCCGCAGAAAGTAGCAGGTCAGGTGGATAAGGTGGTTAAGAAGGCATACGGAATGCTTGCCTTTATTGGTCAAGGTATAGAATATAAGAGCAGGGTGGTTATGCTTAAATTGTATAATACATTAGTTAAGCCACAGCTGGAGTAAAGCCTGCAGTTCTGGTCGCCGTATGATAGGAAGAATGTGATTGGACTAGAGAGGGTGCAGAGGAGATTTACTAGGATGCTGCCTGGAATGGAGAATCTTAGTCATGAGGATAGATTGGAGAGGCTGGGGGTTTGTTCCCATTGGAATAGCGGAGGTTGAGAGGAGACCTCATCGATGTATACAAAATATTGAGGGTCCCGTACATAGTGGATAGTAAGGGCCTATTGCCATTGGTGGAGGGGTCTATTACGAGGGGGCATAGCTTTACGGTGGTTGGTGGAAGGTTTAGAGGGGATTTGAGAGGAGGGTCTTCTTTATGCAGAGGGTTGTGGAGATCTGGAATTCGCTGACTGGAAGAGTGGTCGTTGCAGACACCCTCACCACTTTCAAGAGGTGGTTGGATGGGCACTTAAAGTGCAGTAACCTGCAGGGTTATGGACCTAGAGCTGGTAATTGGGATTGGACTGGATGACCTTTTGATGAATGGCGCAAATATAATGGTAAGTACTGTAGTGAATAGAATACGGCAGGGTGATCTCCTGGACTAGTGTCGATCGCCTGGATCGGTCGGAGAGGAATTTTCCAGATTTTTCCTCCCTAAATTGCTTGGGTTTTTATCTGGTTTTTGCCTCTCCCGGGAGATCATATGGCTTTGGTTGGGATGGAGTGTAGAATGTTTCAGTATAAGGGGTGTCACAGTTATGTGAGGTGGACTGGTTGTGCTGGGTGCTCTTTGGCTTTCCGTCAATGTTCATAGGTTTATATCTAACCTTTAGGGCTGCTGACAAAGGAGGACTGTGGAAACGTTACTGGCCGAGTGATAGACATCAAGAATGCTCAACTGGAGACATATCTTCATCGGTTGAGCCTTCTAGATGACTATCTCTCATTCTCAGTGCAGATGGTGACCAGTATGTCCACTAGTAGATAGTTCCTCTGATATCACACATAGAAACAAAGAAACATACTAAATTTATATTGCAGAAAGAGGCCATTTTCGCCCAGCGTGTCCGTGCCGGCTGACAAAAAGACGCACAGCTCTTGGTCAGCAGCCCTAAAAGTTACATATAAACCTATGAAGAATGACGGAAAGACAAAGAGCACAAAACGCAACCAGTCCGTCTCACACAACTGCGAAACCCCTTATACTCAAATACATCTACACTACACCCCATCCGAAGCCATGTGATCTCCTGGGAGGGCAAAAAAAAGAGGTAAAAACCCAGGACAATTTAGGGAGAATAAATCTGGGAAAATTCCTCTCCAACCCATCCAGGCGATCGACACTAGTCCAGGAGATCTCCTTGGCCGTATTCTATTCCCTGCAGTACATACCATTATATCTGCGCCGTCCAACAAAAGGTCATCCAGTCTAATCCCAATTACCAGCTCTAGGTCCATAACCCTGCAGGTTACTGCACTTTAAGTGCCCATCCAACCATCTCTTAAAAGCGGTGAGGTGTTCTGCATCCACCACTCTTCCAGGCAGTGAGTTCCAGATCCCCACAACCCTCTGCATAAAGAACCCCCCCCTCAAATCCCCTCTAAACCTTCCACAACCCACCTTAAATCTATGCCCCCTCGAAATAGACCCTCTACCAATAGAAATAGACCCTTGTTATGCACTATGTTCAGTCCCCTCAATATTTTGTACTCCTCAATGAGGTCTCCTCTAAACCTCCTCTGTTCCAATGAGAACAAACCCAGCCTATCCAATCTGTCCTCATAACTAAGATTCTCCATTCCAGGCAGCATCCTTATAAAGCTCCTCTGCATCCTTGCTAGTGCAATCACATGCTTCCTATAATATGCCAACCAGAACTGCACGCAGTACTCCAGCCGTGGCCTAACCAATGTTTTATACAATTTAAGCGTAATCTCCCTGCTCTTATATTTTATGCCTCGGCCAATAAAAGCAAACATTCCGTATGCCGTCTGAACCACCTTATCCACCTGGCCTGCTACTTTCAGGGACCGGTGGACAGGCACTCCAACGTCCCTTTGTTCACCTACTCTTTTAAGTGGCCTACTGCTTAATGTGTATATCCTTTCCTTATTAGCCCTCCCAAAGTGCATCACTGCACACTTCTCTGAATTAAATTCCATTTGCCACTGCTCTGCCCACCTGACCAGTAGATTGATATCATCCTGCAGCCCATGACCTTCCTCTTCATTATCACCCATAGACATACTGACTTACCCCACACCGAGTCTGAAAATGTAAATGTCCTATTATACCGTTCACACCACGAATGTGCTGAAATGACAAGTGAACTCATCCGTGTCCACTGGCCTTGAAGTCCATTCCTCCTGAAAGTCGTAGAATTACCTTAAGAGCCTGATGGCTGCAGCCCAAATGCTTGGAGGACACTGTGCCCCAAGACCACCATCTCTTGTTCAGATACTGCGTCAAAGGAGAACTGTGGAAACATTACTGGCCGAGTGATAGATATCAAGAATGCTTAACTAGATACATATCTTCATCAGTTGAGCCTTCTGGATGACTATCTCTCACTCTCAGTGTGGATGGTGACCAGTATGCCCACTAGTAGATAATTCCCCTGCTGGTCAAACATAGAAACATAGAAATTTATAGCGCAGAAGGAGGTCATTTCGGCCCATCATATCCGCGTCGGCCGACAAACAGCCGCACGGCCTCTGACCACCATGACCCTGTTTCCTTCTTTGCCGATTACAGTGCCCTCAAGCCATTTGGGTCCCAAAGCATGGTTAAGAACAAATACCGAGTCATCTATTTCTATACACCTCCCCCTTGAGCCTCGATCATGGAGCTCGGTTTGGGACTGGCACTTGCCCTCAACAATGTCTGCCAATCTGGGTGAATGAGCGTCTTGAGCGTGCGTTTCATGAGGAGTTCCGCTGGCGGGACTGCCGTGAGCGAGTGTGGCCGGGACCTGTAGGCCAGCAGGAGGCGCGATAGGCAGTACTGAAGGGAGGGTGCTTGGATGCATAGCATGCCCTGCTTTATGACTTGGACCGCCCATTCTGTCTGGCCATTGGAAGCAGGCTTGAACGGCGCTGTCCGAACGTGCTAGATCCCATTGCCTGATATAAACTCCTGGAATTCATGGCTGGTAAAAAACGAGCCATTGTCACTGACCAGGATGTCCAGCAAGCCGGATCGCGAAAACCATACACATACTCTCCACAGTGATGGATGTCGTGCACGAGTTCAATATGATGCACTCGATCCACTTCAAGTATGCATCGACAATGATCAGGAACATTTTTGCCATGAACGGTCCCGCATAATCTATGTGAATGCGTGACCCTGGCCTTGTGGGCCAGGGCCACGGGCTGAGTGGGGCCTCCCTGGGGGCATTGCCCAGCTGGGGACACGTCATGCACCTGCGAACCCAGTGTTCCTGGTCTGAGTCAATCCCCGGCCACCATACATGGGACCGGGCAATGGTTGTCATTAACACGATGCCAGGGTGCTCGCTGTGGAGTTCCCTGAGGAATGCTTCCCTTCCTTTCTGGGGCATGACTACCCGGCTGCCCCATAACAGGCAGTCGGCTTGGATGGAGAGTTCATCCATCCGTCTCTGAAACAGCCTGACGTCCTCGGGGCACGCCCTGTGTGCGGGCGCCCAATCCCCAGTCAGGACACATTTCTTCATCATGGATAGGAGGGGATCCCTGTTGGTCCAGAGTTTGATCTGTTGGGCTGTGATGGGGGAGCCCGCAGTGTCAAAAGCCTCAACGGCCATGACCATCTCGGCGCTCTGCTCCGACGCCCCCTCGGTGGTGGCCAGTGGGAGCCTGCTGAGTGTGTCAGTGCAATATTCGGTGCCTGGCCGCTGCTGGCCCATCGCTGTATGTGAGCTGATGCGTTAGCGTTGACAGCCTTGCTGTCGGACAACAGGGATGTTAATGGCTTGTGGTCCTCCTCTAGCTTGACCTGTCGACCAAAAAGGTACTGGTGCATCTTTTTCACACAATACACACACGCATGTGGCTCCTTCTTGACCATGCCGTATCCACGCTCTGCCTGGGAGAGCAACCTGGAGGCGTAAGCCACCAGTTGGAGTCGGCCATCATCGTTACCCTGCTGCAACACACACCCAACCACGTAGGATGACACATCGCATGTTAACAACAATTTTTTACAGGGGTCATACAAAGTCAACAGTTTGTAGGAACATAGCAGGTTCCTCGCCTTATTGAAAGCCCGTTCTTGACAATCCCCCCAAAACCATTCACACCCGTTACGGAGGAGCATGTGTAACGGCTCCAACAATGTGCTTAAGTTCGGCAGAAAGTTCCCAAAATAGTTCAAAAGTCCCAGGAATGATCACAACTCTGACCTGTTGACGTGCCTGGGCGCCTGGTGAATCGCCTCAGTTTTTGATTCAGTGGACTGGATCCCGTCTGCGGCAATCCTCCGGCCCAGGAACTCGATCTCTGGGGCCAAAAACACGCACTTGGCCTTTTTCAGCCGCAAGACTACACGATCCAATCGGCATAGCAACTCCTCCAGGTTGCGGAGGTGTTCCTCGGTGTCTCGACCCGTTATAAGGATGTCGTCTTGGAATACGACCGTTCCAGGGATGGACTTGAGCAAGCTTTCCATGTTTTGCTGAAAGATAGCCACTGCGGAACGAATGCCAAACGGGCACCTGTTGTAGACAAATAATCCTTTGTGCGTAGCGATGGTGATCAGAAGCTTGGAGTCTCCCGCCAGTTCCTGAGTCGGCCGAAGTGAGGTCCAACTTCGTGAACAGCTTTCAACCTGCCAGCGTGGCAAAGAAGTGCTCTGCTCTCGGAAGCGGGTATTGGTCCTGCAGCGACACTCGGTTGATGGTGGCTTTGTAGTCACCACAAATCCTGACCGAACTATCTGCTTTAAGGACAGGAACGATGGGACTTACCCAGTCGCTGAATTCAACGGGTGAAATTATGCCATCTCTGAGCAGCCTGTCCAGTTCACTTTCAATTTTTTCACGCATCACGTACGGCACCGCTCTGGCTTTGTGGAGCACTGGTCTGGTGTCCGGAGTGATGTATATCACAACTTTAGTGCCCTTGAACGTTCCGACACCAGGTTGAAAGAGTGGCTCGAATTTTTGCAATACCTGCGAGCATGAACTTCACTCTGCAGATGAAATGACGTACACATCCCCCCATTTCCAATTCATCTCAGCTATCCAACTCCTCCCCAAAAGCGCAGGGCCATTTCTCGGAACAATCCAGAGCGGCAGCCGGTTCTGTAATCCATTATGCGTTACCACCAAGTTTGCACTGCCCAGCACTGGGATGATCTCTTTGGTGTATGTACGTAGCTGCGTCTCAATGCGTTCCAGTTTCGGCCTGCTAGCTCTGTGTGGACGCTCATGAGTGACTGGCTAGCTCCCGTATTCAGCTCCATGTGCACCGGGATGCATTTCAGTAAGACTTTCATCATCATGGGTGGCGTTTTAGTATATGAGCTGTGGATGTTAGCCACGTGAACTCTCTGAACTTCAGCATCCATGGTTGTTCCCCAGGCCTCATCCTGCATTGCAGACCCCTCGTCTGGTTCCTCTGTCTCGCAGACTAGCCTCGCTACTGCCTTTTTGCATATCCTGGCCAAGTGTCCACTGACATTACAAATCCTACAGGTATAAAGCTGGAACCTGCAGCTTTTGGCAGTGTGTCTACCCCCACACCTCCAGGATGAGCTGAGATTGCTGTTAACAAAAGGACTATTCCCAGGCATTCCTTTCTGATGGCCCGTTTGGCTGTTTCTAAGCACTCTGATGGGGCGTGTAAATGGTCCCATCACGGGATGCATTGTTCCTCGTGATGGAATGAAATGCCGATCCCATTTCCATTGTCTCTGTTGCGGGCCCACCCTGGAGCTTGTAGTTGCCTGGACGGTGTCGAATTGCCCTTGCCTGCCTGCCTGGGTTGTGTCGAATTGCCCTTGCCTGCCTGCGGGGTTCTGTATCACTTTTACAGCATTAACTCCCTGGTTCATCGCAACGCTAAAACCAGGGCTGCATGCATAAATTAGCTTGGTCTCCTCTTCCCCTGCAATAAAGGTCTGAGCTATCAATGCCATCCCTTCTAAAGTCATGTCCTTAGTCTTTATGAGCTTCCTGAAAATGCCGACATGATTAATGCCCTCGATGAAAAAGTTCCTTAATATCTCCCCTCTGCAGGCATCGGAGAACTTACAGGGACTGGCCAAACGTCACAGTTCTGCCATGAGCTCCGAGTCATTTTGACCCTGACGACGCTGGATAGAGTAGAACCGGTGCCAGGCCATGTGTACACTACTTGCCGGCTTGAGATGCTCACTGATCAGCTGGCTGAGCTCTTCGAAGGACTTGTCCGCTGGCATTTAGGGTGCGAGCAGGACTTTCATCAGCGTATTCGTCTGTGGACCGCAGCTGGTCAGTAGATGCGCCCTCCGCTTGTCAGCCGCTGTCTCTTCCAGCCAGTCCTTTGTGACAAAGTTCTGCTGGAGTCTTTCCACAAAGTCGTCGCAGTCGTCAGCCACAAAGTAGCGTTCCTCTGTGCCACCGGTGGCCATCCTCGTGCTTCAGTGATTCCCGTTTCTCGTCGCCAAATGTAATGCCTCTGCACCTTGTTACAAACTCACACGAGGCATGTATAGATCAGACACGGTCACTCTGTGACCTTCACTTTATTCCCAGGACCAAGGAATGCTGACCATGGGTGGGACCTCCCCTTTTATACCTGGAAAACCAGGTGAGGAGTGTCTCCCGAAAGCTCACCCCCTGTGGTCAGGGTGTATATTTCAAGGGTACAGGTCGAGTGTGCATGAGTTACAGTTACATAACTGTTGTCATTGCAAGATGGTGAAATACATGACACAAATAATATTCTGTCTTCGCATTTTTGCCCCCGAAGTGGATAACCTCACATAATACATTGGTTAGGCCACAACTGGAGTACTGCGTGCAGTTCTGTTTGCCATATTATAGCAAGGATGTGATTGCACTAGAGAGGGTGCAGACGAGATTTACAAGGATGCTGCCTGGAATGGAGAATCTTAGTTATGAGGGCAGCTTGGATAGGCTGTGTTTGTTCTCATTGGAACAGAGGAGATTTAGAGGAGACCTCATCGAGGTGTACAAAATATTGAGGGGCCTGGGCATAGTGGATAGCAAGGGTCTATTTCCATTGGTGGAGGGGTCTGTTACGAGGGGGTGTAGTGTTAAGGTTGTTAGTGGATGGTTTAGAGGAGATTTGAGGGAGGGCTTCCTCATGCAGAGGGGTTGTGGGCAGCCTAAACTCGCTGCCTGGAAGAGTGGTGGATGCAGACACCCTCACCACTTTTAAGAGATGATTTGATGGACACTTAAAGTGCGGTAACCTGCAGGGTTATGGACTTATAGCTGGTAATTGGGATCAGACTAGATTACCTTTTGTTAGACGGCACAGATATAATGGTATATACTGCAGATAATAGAATACGACCGGGGTGATCTCCTGGACTTGTGTCGATAGCCTGGATGGGTCGGAGAGGAAAGTTCCCAGATTTTTTCTCCCTAAATTGGCCTGGGTTTTTAACTGGTTTTTGCCTCTCCTAGGAGATCACATGGCTCCGGATGGGGTGGAGTGTAGATGTTTTCAGTATAACGGATGTCACAGTTGTGTGAGACGGACTGGTTGGGCTGGGTGTTCTTTGCCTTTCCGTCATTGTTCACAGGTTTATATGTATCTTTGGGTTGCTGACCAAGGGCCGTGCAGCTGTTTGTCCATCGGCACGTAAACGATGAGCCTGACTGGCCTCCTTCTGCGGTGTAAATGTCTATGTTCCGATGTTTGACAATCAGAGGAACTATCTACTAGTGGGCACACTGGTCACCATCCGCTGTGAGAGTGAGAGATAGTCATCCAGAAGGCTCAAATGATGAAGATATGTCTCCGGTTGTGCATTCTTGATGTCTATCACTCGGCCGGTAATGTTTCCACAGTTCTTCTTGGTAGCAGCATCTGAACAAGAAATGGTGGTCTTGGGCACAGTGTCCTCCTGGCATTTGAGCTACAGCCATCAGGCTCTTCAGGTAATGCTGCGACATTCAGGAGGACTGGGCGTCAAGTCCACTGGACATGGATGAGTTCACTGTCATTTCAGCACATTCGGTGTGTGAACGGTATAATAGGACATTGTACAATTTCATACTCGCTGAGGGGTAAGTCAGCATGTCTATGGTTGATAATGAAGAGGAAAGTCATGGGCTGCAGGAGGATATCAATCTACTGGTCATGTGATCAGAGCAGTGGCAAATGGAATTTAATTCAGAGAAGTGTGACATGATGCACTTTGGGAGAGCCAATACGGAAAGCGTATACACATTGAGTGGTAGGTCACTTAATAGTGTAGATGAATAAAGGCACCTCGGAGTGCTTGTCCACAGAACTCTTTTTGTGAGGAAACTATAACATTAAATCGTGTCCCCCCCATCACCAAACATTTTCAAGGCCATTTTTCTTGTGTTTTTTTTGTTTTTGTTTTTTTTTTATAGTTTTTTTTTGGGGCACTAAAATCATATTTTTTTTCCTACAAGTGCCCCCTATAAAAGGGGAGGGGGACACTAAAAACACCGGCAATTAAAACAAATTAAACTTTAAAACATAAAATCAAATTAAAATTTGGTTGCCGGGCATGATGATGCACTCCAGTCCCTCCGGTGCCCACCTCTCGCGGAAGGCCGCGAGCGTACCGGTGGACACCGCATGCTCCATCTCCAAGGACACCCTGGCTCGGATGTACACGCGGAAGAGAGGCAGGCAGTCAGTCATTGGAGCGGCGCCTCCTTTTGTTCCTGGGGGGGCGCGGAGGCAGGGAGACCTCCATGTCTGCCGAGACCTCCCGCTCCACTCGCCCCTTTTTCTTATCTTGCCCGCGCCCGAGCCCCTCTGCGGTAATGGTCAAGGGCTCGGGTACGGGCGCAGGGCACCCCGCGCTCGCCGGTGACAGGGTTGGGCTGAGCGCGGTGATCAGACTGTCTGGCGCACTGAGGGGACCCGCCTCGAGATGTTTCGCCTTCCTCCGCGCCTTGCCGTGAAAACAAAGGCCTCCGATGATTCCCGCGCACCCACAGCTCCCGGCACGCGGACGCAACTAGGGGGAGGGGTGGCGGCGGCGCCAGCCTTGGCCACCTTTGGTGGTTTGGCGGCCTTGGAGGCAGGGCAGTTCTTGCGAACTTGCCCCACCTCCCTACAGGCATGGCACTGCACGCCGTCCGACGTCCAGAAGACGCGGTAGGCAGTCCCCTCGTGCACCACATTAAAACTACCCTCCGTCGTCTCCTCCCGTGCCAGCCGGACAAAGAGCTGGCGGCGGAAGGAGAACACGTGGCGCAGGCTGTTCTCCCTGAAGCCGAGCGGTATGGGGTTGATCCCTGACCTTGCCTCCCCAGTTGGTGTAGGTGAGGGAGGAGGAACTCAGCGGGAACAAAGGGCGGGAAAGGATGACCCTCTGCGCGGTGGCCTTGAGAGGGTGCACCGGCAGGAACGTCCCGCCCACCGTGAGCCCCTTTTCAAGGGCCAGGGACACCGCCCGCTCCGACCCCAGGAAGAACACCGCCTTCCCAGACATTTTGGAAGCCGCGACAATGGCCGAGGGGCCGACTACCCCAGCCATCGCCCGCACGCACTCCTCAATGCTCATTGTGGGGTGAGTGTAGCTCTTGACCCGTGTTTTTTTGTAATTAGTTTAAACGGTGGCAGGGCAGCAGGAGGCGCAGGAGGCGCTGTGGATGTGGACGCTGCCTGCGCGTACGTCTTAGCTGGCCCTGCCACCGGCGTGGATGGAGTCGCCATGATGGTGTCCCTTTAATGGCTACACCCACCCCAAAGTCACAAGCCTTAATGGTCTTAAATTGGCCTCTTTGGTGTTTGAGCAGAGGGAGCTCTTAGTGGGGCACACCGCTCCCCTCGTTAACGATTGGGGAGGGCCTTGCACCCTCTGCTCAGTTGTCTTAATTTAATTTTGATTAAGGAGGAAAGGGGCTCTCAGAGAGAGAGGGGAGAGACAGAGGGAGTGACAGAGAGAGAGAGGCGGGGGTGGGAAAGAGGGAAGCTGTGAGGGCAGGTCTCCCCTCACAGTGATGGGTGAGCGCTTTTTGGGGTGCACTCCCCAGATGATAGAACAAAAACAAGACACAGTCTTATAGGATGGTCTTCGGGTGGGGGGGAGAAGATGTCTTCACCTGGGGCAGCTGGAGCCACCCAGGCACACATTCCCAACGATGTTAAATAGGGTGATTACTCAGTCTTCAGCCAGGTCGCTCCAGCTATCCCAGGCTAGGCAATGGGGGAGGGGTGCTTCAGTGGTGTGTGGGGCCTAGCTGTAAGCAAGACCCCCACACACACTTCCACACACACACAACCCCCGCGATGTTCCGGGCCTCGAAGAAATCTTCTTTTCTCCCCCCACCAATAAAACAAAGTCTTTAGGGGAATGCACCAGTACACCCACCTGTAGAAGATTGTAGAAATGGCTCTCCCTCCTTCCACACTGGATGGTGTTTTCTCAGGTTGTTGTTCTTTTCCCCCTCTCTCCAACTCTCTGTAGCAGTAATAAAGTTGATTAATTTTCTGCTCTCCTCCTCTCCCTCTGGATGGATTGTAAGGATGTAAGCCCCTTCCTCCTCTTCCTGGGCTGGTCTCAAGGATCACAAAGGCCTGCACGCAGGAGCTACAGCAGGGAGCTCCTTCCATCACTGCTCCAGGCTCCAAATGATCAGGCCACACATCCAACAGCTCCACCCTTGTCCACAGAACTCTTTTTGATTGGATAACGAAATAAACATTAAATCAAATGCACCCCAATCTGGGGGACACTCCAAACATTTTTCAAACTGCCCTCTTTTTTTTTTTGTTTTTTTTTTTTAATTTAAAAAAAAATAATTTTGGGCCATAAAATCATTAATTCCACAAGTGCCCCCAATAAAAAAGGGGAGTGGGACACTAAAACCGGCAATTAAAACAAATCAAACCGTAAAATAAATAAAATCAAATTAAAATTTGGTTGCCGGGGGTGATGATGCACTCCAGTCCCTCCGGTGCCCACCTCTCGCGGAAGGCCGCGAGCGTACCGGTGGACACCGCGTGCTCCATCTCCAAGGACACCCTGGCACGGATCTACGCGCGGAAGAGAGGCAGGCAGTCAGGCTGAGCGACCCCCTCGACTGCCCGCTGCCTGGACCGGCTGATGGCACCCTTGGCCGTGCCCAGGAGCAGTCCCAAGAGGAGGCCCTCGGACCTACCCGCTCCCCTCCGCACAAGGTGCCCAAAGATCAGGAGTGTGGGACTGAAGTGCAGCCAGAATTTAAGGAGCAGCCCCTTTAAATAATAAAACACGGGCTGCAACCTCGTGCATTCAATAAAAACATGGAACACGGACTCTTCCAGACCGCAGAAATTGCAGGCAGCTTGGGAGCCCGTGAAGCGGCTTAAAAATTTATTGCACGGCACTGCTCCAGGCCAAGTCCCCGATATATATTGGGAGGACTCCCGCGTAGTGTGCCCTCCATCGGGGACCCCCGCCTCCCCCGGACGGCAAGATGGTATGCCATGGCGTGTCCGGACGGCAGGCGAGGATGGCAAAGTTGAGAGTGTGCAGGAGCAGCCCGTACAGGAAACCCCTCCGCGCGGAACTGAAAGGCACGGAGGGGATTTCCCCGAGGCGGCTCAAGTTGTGAGGCGCCGGCTCCCGAGGGAGATTCCGGGGTTTGCCGCCGATGAGGAATTCTTTCCGGATGGGGGTCAGTTCGGACGGGATTTCCCCACGTACTTGAGCCTCCTCGATGCACCTAACGTAGTTTTTAGCGACTCGATGGCATCGGCCACGCGGCGGACGTCGGCCGAATTTAGGCGCCGCGCCAGTGTGTCTGGCGCCATCCAGCCCGCTCCTCCGCCATCGAGCAGGTCCCTGACCCTGGTCACCTCACCAGCCACAGCCCTCTCGTCCGGCTGCCACCTAAAACCTCGGTCGTGGAGGTACGGATTCCCGAGCAGCGGCTCCTGCAGGACAGCCGCCACTCCAGCCGGTGGAGAGCTGCGCTTGGTGGAGACTTTGTTCCAGACCCTGGTGAGTTCCTTGTAAAAGACAGGCAGCTCCTGGACGGCGGTCCTGACGCCCCCCATGCTCACAAACAGGAGCTGCGTGTCTTAGTTGAGGCCGTGCTGCTGGCGGAAGAAATACGTCGCCAGAGCACGCCACCTCGGAGGGGGCTCGATGTAAAGGTATCTCTGCAGGGTCTGAAGATGGAAAGTCGCGAGCTGGGCGCTGATGCACTGAAAATGCGGGGCCAGCAAGATGGCTACCCCACAAGAAGTGGCGGTGAGGTGGCTCATGCGGACCTCTCCTTGCCATTCCAGGAGCCATGTGGCTTCGTCTCCTGGAACGGTGTGGGTTTCTTGCAGGAAGCACACCGCATATTTCCCCTCCTGCAGGAGCGAAAATTTGTTAAATCTACAGCGTACCTCTCTGCCGCCGTTGATGTTGAGGCTGGCTATGGTTATCTTCATGACAAAAGCAGAGTGCAACCTCTACATAACCTATTGTGGGGGTGGAGTGGAGTCGTTTTTTGACCTCCACTCCCTCAGCAGCCCAGCGAGGAACCTTTTGAGCCGGCGCAGCTCAAGGCTTTGCGCCTTTGGTAAGGGCCCGCCCGCGGCCATGGTTTTAGCGGCGGCGCGGACGGACACGATGAGCAGTCCCGGCTCGGACCATTTTTCCAGGGCCAGATGGGCTCTGGGCCAAAAAGTCCCGGAGTTTAAAAGAGGGGGCAGGCAAAAGGCAGGTAACTATAGGCCGGTTAATTTAACATCTGTAGTGGGGAAAATGCTTGAAACTATCATTTAGGAAGAAATAGCGGGACATCTGGATAGGAATAGTGCAATCAAGCAGACGCAGCATGGATTAATGAAAGGGAAATCATGTTTAACTAACTTACTGGAATTCTTTGAGGATATAACGAGCATGGTGGATAGAGGTGTACCGATGGATGTGGTGTATTTAGATTTCCAAAAGGCATTCGATAAGGTGCCACACAAAAGTTTACTGCAGAAGATAAAGGTACGCGGAGTCAGAGGAAATGTATTAGCATGGATAGAGAATTGGCTGGCGAACAGAAAGCAGAGAGTCGGGATAAATGGGTCCTTTTCCGGTTGGAAATCAGTGGTTAGTGGTGTGCCACAGGGATCAGTACTGGGACCACAACTGTTTACAATATACATAGATGACCTAGAAGAGGGGACAGAGTGTAGCGCAACAGAATTTGCAGATGACACTAAGATTAGTGGGAAAGCGGGTTGTGTAGAGGACTCAGAGAGGCTGCAAAGAGATTTGGAGAGGTTAAGCGAATGGGCTAAGGTTTGGCAGATGTAATACAATGTCGGAAAGTGTGAGGTCATCCACCTTGGGAAAAAAAACAGTAAAAGGGCATATTATTTGAATGGGGAGAAATTACAACATGCTGTGGTGCAGAGGGACCTGGGGGTCCTTGTACATGAAGTTTTTTTTTGGCACTAAAATCATATATATGTATTTTTTTCTCCAAGTGCCCGCTACAAGAGGGGAGTGGGATACTAAAAACACCGGCAATTAAAATAAATTAAACTTTAAAACATAAAATCAAATTAAAATTTGGTTGCCGGGCGTGATGATGCACTCCAGTCCCTTCGGTGCCCACCTCTCGCGGAAGGCCGCGAGCGTACCGGTGGACACCGCGTGCTCCATCTCCAAGGACACCCTGGACCGGATGTACGCGCGGAAGAGAGGCAGCCAGTCAGGTTGAACGACCCCCTCGACCGCCCGCTGCCTGGACTGGCTGTTGGGCATGGCCAAGGGTGCCAGGAGCAGCCCTACGAGGAGGCCCTCGGACCTACAAGCTCCCCTCCGCACAGGGTGCCCAAAGATCAGGAGTGTGGGACTGAAGTGCAGCCAGAATTTCAGGAGCAGCCCCTTTAAATAATAAAACAGGGGCTGCAACCTCGTGCATTCAATAAAAACATGGAACACGGATTCTTCCAGACCGCAGAAATTGCAGTCGTTCTGAGAGCCCGTGAACCGGCTTAAAAATTTATTGCACGGCACTGCTCCATGCACTACCCTCCAGGCCAAGTCCCCGATAAATACTGGGAGAACTCCCGCGTAGAGTGCCCTCCATCGGGGACCCCCGCCTCCTCCAGATGGCAAGATGGTACGCCATGGCGTGTCCGGATGGCAGGCGAGGATGGCAAAGTTGAGAGTGTGCAGGAGCAGCCCGTACAGGAAACTCCTCCGCGCGGAACTGAAAGGCACGGAGGGGATTTCCTCGAGGCGGCTCAAGTTGTGAGGCGCCTGCTCCCGAGGGAGGGTCCGGGGTTTGGTGCCGATGAGGAATTCCGTCCGGACGGGGGTCAGTTCGGACGGGATTTCCCCATGTGCTTGAGCCTCCTCGATGCACCTAATGGAGTCAGGGCCCAGAGCTGTTTTTAGCGACTCGATGGCATCGGCCGCGCGGCGGATGTTGGCAGAAATTAGGCGCCGCGCCAGTGTGTCTGGCGCTATCCAGCCCGGTCCTCCGCCATCGAGCAGGTCCCTGACCCTGGTCACCTCACCAGCCACAGCCCTCTCGTCCGACCGCCACCTAAAACCTCGGTCATGGAGGTACGGATTCCCGAGCAGCGGCTCCTGCAGGACAGCCACCACTCCAGCCGGCGGAGAGCTGCGCTTGGTGGAGACTTTGTTCCAGACCCTGATGAGTTCCTTGTAAAAGACAGGCAGCTCCTGGAAGGCGGTCCTGACGCCCCACAAGCTCACAAACAGGAGCTGCGTGTCATAGTTGAGGCCGTGCTGCTGGCGGAAGAAGTACGTCGCCAGAGCACGCCACCGAGGAGGGGGCTCGACGTAAAGGTATCTCTGCAGGATCTGAAGACGGAAAGTCGCGAGCTGGGCGCTGACGCACACCAACGACTGACCGCCCTCCCCAAGCGGGAGACTCAAGACCGCGGCAGAGGCCCAGTGCTTCCTGTTGTTCCAGAAGAAGTCCACCAGCTTCTTCTGTATCTTGGTGACAAACGCAGGGGGAGGAGTCAAAGTGACCAGCCGGTACCACAACATGGCGGCCACCAGCTGGTTTATGACTAGCGCTCGACCCCTGTAGGACAGCACTCGGAGCAGTCCTGTCCAGCGCCCTAGGCGAGCGGCGACCTTGGCCTCCAGCTCCTGCCAGTTCGCCAGCCAGGCTTCCTCGTCGGGGCTGAGGTAGACTCCCAGATAGAGGAGATGGGTCGTGCTCCAGGCAAAAGGCCTGAGCTCCTCCGGCAGGGAGTCCACCCGCCACTGACCCACCAGGAGTCCGGAACATTTCTCCCAGTTGATCCTGGCGGAGGATGCGGCCGAGTAAATCTCCTGGCACTCACGCATCCTCAGCAGGTCAGCGGGATCCTCTACCGCGAGGAGCACGTCATCGCCGTAAGCCGAGAGGACGACCTCCATGCCCGGCCCTTGCAGAGCCAGTCCCATCAACCTCATCCGCAGGAGGCGCAGGAAAGGCTCCACGCAGATGGTATATAACTGGCTGGAAATGGGGCATCCCTGGCGCAACCCTCTCCCAAAGCGAAGGGGCGCCGTCAAGGACCCGTTAACCTTTATCAGACACTCCGTGGCGGCGTACAAAAGTCGGATCCGGGCAACAAAATGCGTCCCGAACCCGAAAGCACGCTGATTTCCGAACAGATAGTCGTGATCCACCTTGTCGAACGCCTTCTCTTGGTCAAGAGATAGGAAGGCGACCGACAGACCAGCCTCCTGGGAATGATGGATGAGGTCCCGGAGCAGATCGATGTTATCGTGGACTGTCCGGCCCGGGACCGTGTAGGACTGGTCGGGGTGGATCATGTGGTCCAGCACGGCGCCAAGGCGAGCAGACATCGCCCTGGTGAAGATTTTGTAGTCCATGCTGAGGAGGGAGACCGGGCGCCAGTTCTTAAGGAGGCGGAGATCGCCCTTCTTAGGCAGCAGGACGATGACTGCCCTGCACCAAGAGAGGGGCATCTCCCCGGTCGCCAGACTTTCCCCCAGGACCCGCGCGTAGTCGCCCCCCAGGACGTCCCAGAACGCCCTGTGGAACTCCACGGTCAGCCCGTCCAGCCCCGGGGCTTTTCCCCTCGAGAGCCGGGCGAGGGCGCCGGTCAGCTCCGCCAGGCTTAGCGGAGCTTCCAGATTTTCGGCGCCCTCCGGGCCGACCTTCGGCAGGTCCTCCCACAAAACTCTAAGCGCTTCCTCGCTGGATGGCTCCGGAGAGAACAGAGCCCCGTAATATTCACGGGCCCCGTTGCTGACGCCCTCCGGATCCGAGACGAGAGAGCCGTCGTCGGCCAGCAGCGTCAAGAGCTGCTTACGGACACTCTGTCTTTTTTCCAGCGAGTAGAAGAAGGGGGAGCTGCGGTCCAGATCCCGCAGGAACCGGATCCGCGACCTCACGAACGCGCCTCGGGACCCGACGAGCTGCAGGTCCTTCAGCGCGGCCTTCTTCGCTTCGTACACCGTCCGCAGGGCCGGGTCCTCGACGACTTGACCGAGACGGGACTCCAGGTCGAGCACCTCTTTTTCCAGGCGCCCGACCCTGGCCGCCCTCCTCTTGGTCGACCCCCTCGCGTACTCTTGACAGAAGACGCGGACGTGAGTCTTGCCCACGTCCCACCATAGCCTCAAGGAGGGGAAGCCCCCCTGCTTCCTTCTCCAGTCGGCCCAGAAACGACGGAACGAGTCCTGGAACCGCACGTCCTCCAGCAGCTGGTTGTTAAAATGCCAGTACGCGGACCCTGTCCTCGCGCGGAGCGAAGCGAGCTCCGCCCACACCAGGTGGTGGTCCGAACACGGCACCGGTCGCATGGAGGCCGCCGGACGCAGGAAACGTATGCCCGAGACACGTAAAGGCGGTCGACTCTGGACCATCCTACTCCAGGCCTCACCCAAGTAAAGGCGCTGAAGTCGGGATGGAGATTTTGCCAGACGTCCACCAAGTCAAAGGACCCGACCAGGTCCCTCAACTTCTCCATCGCCGTCATGCTCTGCGGGGCATCGGAGCGGTCCCTCGCCTCGAGGGTGCAGTTAAAATCCCCCCCGAGGACAATGCAGTCGCCGACATCGACGGAGCCAAGAAGAGCGGACACCTCTTCGAAGAAGCGTGTTTGCTGCGGGCCGGGCTGAGGGGCGTACACGTTCACGAGATGGAGCGGCACGTCCCCCAGGCGAACCGTGACGTGCAGCAAGCGGCCTGGCACGGGCTCCTCGACCCCCAAGATCTCCGGCTGAAAATGAGGGGCCAGCAAGATGGCCACCCCACAAGAAGTGGTAGTGAGGTGGCTCATGCGAACCTCTCCTTGCCATTCCAGGAGCCACGTGGCTTCGTCTCCCGGAACGGTGTGGGTTTCTTGCAGGAAGCACACCAAATATTTCGCCTCCCGCAGGAGCGGAAAATTGTTAAATCTACGGTGTGCCTCTCTGCCGCCGTTGATGTTGAGGCTGGCTATGGTTATCTTCATGACAAAAGCATAGTGCAACCTCTACCTAACCTATTGTGGGGGTGGAGTGGAGTCATTGTTGACCTCCACTCCTTCAGCAGCCCAGCGAGGAACCTTTTGAGCCGGTACAGCTCAAGGCCTTGCGCCTTTGATAAGGGCCCGCCCGCGGCCATGGTTTTAGTGGCGGCGCGGACGGACGCGATGAGCAGCCCCGGCTCGGACCATCTTTCCAGGGCCAGATGGGCTCGGTTGTGGCGACCCCGGCTCTGGACCAAAAAGTCCCGGAGTTCATTTACAGGAATGAGGGGGGACTCAGCGGCGGGCACGAGGAGATCCACCGCCTCACTGGCGATGGACTCGAGATCTTCACCCGCGTCCTCCATTGAGTCGCCGCCAGCAGCCGGCCCGTCGACCGCACGAGGTACGGCAAACGGCCCGGCCACTCCATCCGACCCTGGCTCTGCCCCGATCCCACCCCCAGGATCGTCGGCAGAGGAGTCCCCACTGGGCTCTTTTAAAAGTGGTGCTGGGTCAGGAAGCGACAGCGGAAGGGGTTCCTCCTCCGCCCCAGGAGCCGGGGAACATGGAGAGTCCTGGTCAAAGAAATGTTCCAGGTCCTCCAAGTACCCCAGCTCCAAAGTAGGGGGCGAGGGTTGTTGTTCTTCCCCCTCCCCGCCGCCACCCCCCGGCCCAGCGTGTACAGAATCATTAAAATTGTTCATATTTTGTTTCTTCCGGGCCGAGCGACTCCCGGGGGAAGTTGGTTAATAGCTGGGCGGGCTCAGGTTCGGCCTTTTCGGCCCCGCCGGCCTCAGTCCCCGGGACGCTCGACCCGGCGGCAACGCATTCCTCCGCTGGCCCCACGCCCCCCATGACAGGCAGATCTTCCACGCCATCCCCGGGAGGCAGAGGCTGGGCAGCCTCGACTGCCCCTCCCTCCCCGGGGGACAGATTACTCTCGCCTATGGTGCAGTTTGGGGGCGCTGGTGGGGGACGCGGGACACGCGGTGGGCACCGACTCCTCCGCGGAGGGATGTTGTTCCCCCTCCGGCTCATTGGAGCGGCGCCTCCTTTTGTTCCTGGGGGGGCGCGGAGGCAGGGAGACCTCCATGTCTGCCGAGGCCTCCCGCTCCACTCCCTCCTTTTTCTTTTCTTGCCCGCGCCCGTGCCCCTCTGTGATATTGGTCAAGGGCTCGGGCACGGGCTCAGGGCACCCCGCGCTCGCCGGTGACAGGGTTGGGCTGAGCGCGGTGATCAGACTGTCCGGCGCACTGAGGGGACTCACCTCGAGATGTTTCGCCTTCCTCCGCGCCTTCTTTCCGATCGGACGCTCTCCCTCCCCCCCGCCGGAGGCCGTGAAAACAAAGGCCCCTGACGATCCCGCGCACCTACGGCTCCCGGCACGCGGATGCTACTAGGGGGAGGGGTGGCGGCGGCGCCAGCCTTGGCCGCCTTCGGTGGTTTGGCGGCCTTGGAGGCGGGGCAGTTCTTGCGAACGTGCCCCACCTCCCTACAGGCATGGCACCGCACGCCGTCCGACGTCCAGAAGACGCGGTAGGCAGTCCCCTCATGCACCACATTAAAATTACCCTCTGTCATCTCCTCCCACGCCAGCCGGACAAAGAGCTGGCGGCGGAAGGAGAACACGTGGCGCAGGCTGTTCTCCCTGAGGCCGAGCGGTATGGGGTTGATCCCCGACCTTACCTCCCCCAGTTGGTGTCGGTGAGGGAGGAGGAGCCCAGTGGGAACAAAGGGCGGGATGTTGGAAAGGATGACCCTCTGCGCGGTGGCCTCGAGAGGGTCCACCGGCAGGAACGTCCCGCCCACCGTGAGCCCCTTTTCAAGGGCCAGGGACACCGCCCGCTCCGACCCCAGGAAGAATACTGCCTTCCCAGACATCTTGGAGGCTGCGACAATGGCCGAGGGGCCGACTACCCCAGCCATTGCCCGCACGCACTCCTCAATGCTCATTGTGGGGTGAGTGTAGCTCTTGACCCCGTGTTTTTTCATAATTCGTTTAAATGGTGGCAGGGCAGCAGGAGGCGCAGGAGGCGCTGTGGATGTGGACGCCGCCTGCGCGTACGTCTTTGCTGGCCCTGCCACCGGCAGGGATGGGGTCGCCATGACGGTATCCCTTTAAGGGCTACACCCACCCCAAAGTCACAGGCCTTAATGGTCTTAAATTGGCCTCGTTGGTGTTTTGAGCAGAGGGAGCTCTTAGTGGGGCACACCTCACCCCTAGTTAACGATTGGGGAGGGGCCTTGCTCCCTCTGCTCAGTTGTCTTAATTTAATTTTGATTAAGGAGGAAAGGGGCTCTCAGAGAGAGAGAGGGGAGAGACAGAGAGAGTGACAGAGAGAGAGAGAGGTGGGTGGTAAAGAGGGAAGATGTGAGGGCAGGTCTCCCCTCACAGTGATGGGTGGGCACTTTCTGAGGTGCACTCCCCAGATGATGGAAAAAACCAGACACAGTCTTATAGGATGGTCTTCGGGTGGGGGGAGAAGATGTCTTCACCTGGGGCACTGGAGCCACCCAGGCACACACTCCCAACGATGTTAAATAGGGTGATTAATAATTAATCAGCCAGGTAGCTCGACCTCTCCCAGGCTAGGCAATGGGGGTGGGGTGCTTCAGTGGTGTGTGGGGCCTAGCTGCAAGCAAGACCCCCACACACACTTCCACATACACACACCCCCCGCGATGTTCCGGGCCTCAAAGAAATCTTCTTTTCTCCCCCCACCAATAAAACAATGTCTTTAGGGGAATGCACCAGTACACCCACCTGTAGAATGTTGTAGAGTCTCCCTCCTTCCACACAGGTTGTTGTTCTTTCCCCCTCTCTCCAACTCTCTGCAGAAGTAATAAAGTTGTTGAATTTTCTGCTCTCCTCCTCTCCCTCTGGATGGATTGTAAGGATGTAAGCCCCTTCCTCCTCTTCCTGGGCTGGTCTCAAGGATCACAAAGGCCTTCAGGCAGGAGCTACAGCAGGGAGCTCCTTCCCTCACTGCTCCAGGCTCCAAATGATCAGGCCACGCCTCCAACAGCTCCACCTTTGTCCACAGAACTCTTTTTGGTTGGATAACGAAATAAACATTAAATCAAATGCACCCCAATCTGGGGGACACTCCAAACATTTTTCAAACTGCCCTTTTTTTCTTTTTATTTGATTGTTTTTTTTTGACTTTTTAAAAAAATATATTTTTGGGCCATAAAATCATTAATTCTACAAGTGCCCCCTATAAAAGATGAGGGAGGACACTAAAACCGGCAATTAAAACAAATCAAACTGTAAAATAAATAAAATCAAATTAAAATTTGGTTGCCGGGCGTGATGATGCACTCCAGTCCCTCCGGTGCCCACCTCTCGCGGAAGGCCGCGAGCGTACCGGTGGACACCGCGTGCTCCATCTCCAAGGACACCCTGGACCGGATGTAAGAGCGGAAGAGAGGCAGGCAGTCAGGCTGAACGACCCCCTCGACCGCCCGCTGCCTGGACCGGCTGATGGCACCCTTGGCCGTGCCCAGGAGCAGTCCTACGAGGAGGCCTTCGGACCTACCCGCTCCCCTCCGCACAGGGTGCCCAAAGATCAGGAGAGTGGGACTGAAGTGCAGCCAGAATTTCAGGAGCAGCCCCTTTAAATAATAAAACAGGGGCTGCAACCTCGTGCATTCAATAAAAACATGGAACACGGACTCTTCCAGACCGCAGAAATTGCAGGCGGCCTGGAAGCCCGTGAACCGGCTTAAAAATATATTGCACGGCACTGCTCCGTGCACCACCCTCCAGGCCAAGTCCCCGATGAATAGTGGGAGGACTCCCGCGTAGAGTGCCCTCCATCGGGGACCCCCGCCTCCTCCGGACCACAAGATGGTACGCCATAGCATGTCCGGACGGCAGGCGAGGATGGCAAAGTTGAGAGTGTGCAGGAGCAGCCCGTACAGGAAACCCCTCCGCACGGAACTGAAAGGCACGGAGGGGATTTCCCCGAGGCGGCTCAAGTTGTGAGGTGCTGGCTCCCGAGGGAGGGTCCGGGGTTTGGCACCAATGAGGAATTCCGTCCGGACGGGGGTCAGTTCGGACGGGATCTCCCCACGTGCTTGAGCCTCCTCGATGCACCTAACGGAGTCAGGGCCCAGAGCTGTTTTTAACGACTCGATGGCATCGGCCGAATTTAGGCGCCGCACCAGTGTGTCTGGCGCCATCCAGCCCGCTCCTCCGCCATCGAGCAGGTCCCTGACCCTGATCACCTCACCAGCCACAGCCCTCTCGTCCGACTGCCACCTAAAACCTCGGTCGTGGAGGTACGGATTCCCGAGCAGCGGCTCCTGCAGGACAGCCGCCACTCCAGCCGGTGGAGAGCTGCGCTTGGTGGAGACTTTGTTCCAGACTCTGGTGAGTTCCTTGTAAAATACAGGCAGCTCCTAGACGGCGGTCCTGACGCCCCCCACACTCACAAACAGGAGCTGCGTGTCGTACTTGAGGCCGTGCTGCTGGAGGAAGAAATACGTCGCCAGAGCACACCACCTAGGAGGGGGCTCGACGTAAAGGTATCTCTGCAGGGTCTGAAGATGGAAAGTCGCGAGCTGGGCGCTGACGCATTCCAACGACTGACCGCCATCCCTAAGCGGGAGAGTAAAGACCGCGGCAGAGGCCCAGTGCTTCCTGTTGTTCCAGAAGACGTCCAAGAGCTTCTTCTGTATCTTGGTGACAAACGCAGGGGGAGGGGTCAAAGTGACCAGCCGGTACCACAACATGGCGGCCACCAGCTGGTTTATGACTAGCGCTCGACCCCTGTAGGACAGCACTCGGAGCAGTCCAGTCCAGCGCCCGAGGCGAGCGGCGACCTTGGCCTCCAGCTCTTGCCAGTTCGCCGGCCAGGCTTCCTCGTCGGGGCTAAGGTAGACTCCCAGATAGAGGAGATGGGTCGTGCTCCAGGCAAAAGGCCTCAGCTCCTCCGGCAGGGAGTCCACCCACCACTGACCCACCAGGAGTCCGGAACATTTCTCCCAGTTGATCCTGGCGGAGGACGCGGCTGACTAAATCTCCTGGCACTCACGCATCCTCCGCAGGTCAGCGGGATCCTCTACCGCGAGAAGCACGTCATCGGCGTAAGCCAAGAGGACGACCTCCACGCCCGGCCCTTGCAGAGCCAGTCCCGTCAACCTCATCCGCAAGAGGCGCAGGAAAGGCTCCACGCAAACGGCGTATAACTGGCCGGACATGGGGCATCCCTGGGGCGCACCCCTCTCCCAAAGCGAAGGGGCGCCATCAAGGACCCGTTAACCTTAATCAGACACTCCGCGGCGGCGTACAAAAGTCGGATCCGGGCGACAAAATCCGTCCCGAACTCGAAAGCGCGCAGAATCCCGAACAGATTGTCGTGATCCACCCTGTCGAACGCCTTCTCTTGGTCAAGAGATAGGAAGGCGACCGACAGACCAGCCTCCAGCGAATGATGGATGAGGTCCCGGACCAGATGGATGTTATCGTGGATTGTCCAGCCCGGCACCGTGTAGGACTGGTCGGGGTGGATCATGTGGACCAGCACGGCGCCAAGGCGAGCAGCCATTGCCCTGGCGAAGATTTTGTAGTCCGTGCTGAGGAGGGAGACCGGGCGACAGTTCTTAAGGAGGCGGAGATCGCCCTTCTTAGGCAGCAGGACGATGACTGCCCTGCGCCAAGAGAGGGGCATCTCCCCGGTCGCCAGACTTTCCCCCAGGACCCGCGCGTAGTCGCTCCCCAGGACGTCCCAGAACGCCCTGTGGAACTCCACGGTCAGCCCGTCCAGCCCCGGGGCTTTCCCCCTCGAGAGCCGGTCGAGGGCACCGGTCAGCTCCGCCAGGCTTAGCGGAGCTTCCAGATTTTCGGCGCCCTCCGGGCTGACCTTCGGCAGGTCCTCCCACAAAACTCGACGCACTTCCTCGCTGGACGGCTCCGGAGAGAACAGAGCCCCGTAATATTCACGGGCTCTGTTGTTGACGCCCTCCGGATCCGAGACGAGAGAGCCGTCGTCGGCCAGCAGCGTCAAGAGCTGCTTACGGACACTCTGTCTTTTTTCCAGCGAGTAGAAGTAGGGGGAGCCGCGGTCCAGATCCCGCAGGAACCGGATCCGCGACCTCACGAACGCGCCTCGGGACCCGACGAGCTTCAGGTCCTTCAGCGCGGCCTTCTTCGCTTCGTACACCGTCCGCAGGGCCGGGTCCTCGACGACTTGACCGAGACGGGACTCCAGCTCGAGCACCTATTTTTCTAGGCGCCCGACCCTGGCCGCCCGCCTCTTGGTCGACCCCCTCGCGTACTCTTGACAGAAGACGCAGACGTGAGCCTTGCCCACGTCCCACCATAGCCTCAAGGAGGGGAAGCCCCCCTGCTTCCTTCTCCTGTCGGCCCAGAAACGACGGAACGAATCCTGGAACCGCTCGTACTCCAGCAGCTGGTTGTTAAAATGCCAGTACGCGGACCCCGTCCTCGCGCGAAGCGAAGCGAGCTCCGCCCACACCAGGTGGTGGTCCGAACACGGCACCGGCCGCATGGAGGCCGCCGGGACGCAGGAAACGTACTCCCGAGACACGTAAAGGCGGTCGATTCTGGACCATCCTACTCCAGGCCTCACCCAAGTAAAGGCGCTGGAGTCGGGATGGAGATTTTGGCAGACGTCCACCAAGTCGAAGGACCCGACCAGGTCCCTCAACTTCTCCATCACCGTCATGCTCTGCGGGGCACCGGAGCGGTCCTTCGCCTCGAGGGTGCAGTTAAAATCCCCCCCGAGGACAATGCAGTCGCCGACGTCGACGGAGCCAAGAAGAGCGGACACTTCTTCGAAGAAGTGCGTTTGCTGCGGGCCGGGCTGAGGGGCGTACACGTTCACGAGATGGAGCGGCACGTCCCCCAGGCGAACCGTGACGTGCAGCAAGCGGCCTAGCACGGGCTCCTCGACCCCCAAGATCTCCGGCTGAAAATGCGGGCCCAGCAAGATGGCCACCCCACAAGAAGTGGCAGTGAGGTGGCTCATGCGGACCTCTCCTTGCCATTCCAGGAGCCACGTGGCTTCGTCTCCTGGAACGGTGTGGGTTTCTTGCAGGAAGCACACCGCATATTTCCCCTCCCGCAGGAGCGAAAAATTGTTAAATCTACGACGTGCCTCTCTGCCGCCGTTGATGTTGAGGCTGGCTATGGTTATCTTCATGACAAAAGCAGAGTGCAACCTCTACCTAACCTATTGTGGGGGGGGGGAGTGGAGTCGTTTGTTGACCTCCACTCCCTCAGCAGCCCAGCGAGGAACCTTTTGAGCCGGCGCAGCTCAAGGCCTTGCGTCTTTGATAAGGGCCCGCCCGCGGCCATGTTTTTAGCGGCGGTGCGGACGGACACGATGAGCAGCCCCGGCTCGGACCATCTTTCCCGGGCCAGATGGGCTCGGTTGCGGCGACCCTGGCTCTGGGCCAAAAAGTCCCGGAGTTCCTTTGCAGGAATGAGGGGGGACTCAGCGGCGGGCACGAGGAGATCCACCGCCTCACTGGCGATGGACTCGAGATCTTCTCCCACGTCCCCCCACCGAGTCCCCGTCCCCCTCCGGGAGGTCGCCACCAGCAGCCGGTCCATCGACCGCACGAGGTACGGCAAACGGCCCGGCCGCTCCATCCGGCCCTGGCTCTGCCCCGATCCCACCCCCAGGATCGTCGGCAGAGGAGTCCCCACTGGGCTCTTTTAAAAGTGGTGCTGGGTCGGGGAGCGACAGCGGAAGGGGTTCCTCCACCGCCCCAGGAGCCGGGGAACACGGACAGACCTGGTCAAAGAAATGTTCCAGGTCCTCCAAGTACCCCAGCTCCAAACTAGGGGGCGAGGGTTGTTGTTCTTCCCCCTCCCCGCCGCCACCCCCCGGCCCAGCGTGTACAGAATCATTAAAATTGTTAACACTTTGTATTTCTTCCGGGTCGAGCGACTCCCGGGGGAAGTTGGTTAATAGCTGGACGGGCTCAGGTTCGGCCTTTTCGGCCCCGCCCGCCTCAGTCCCCGGGACGCTCAACCCGGCGGCAACGCATTCCTCCGCTGGCCCCACGCCCCCCACGACAGGCAGATCTTCCACGCCATCCCCGGGAGGCAGAGGCTGGGCAGCCTCGACTGTCTCACCTTCCCAGGGGACAGACTCCTCCTGCCTACGGCGCAGTTTGGGGGCGCTGGTGGGGGACGCGGGACACGCGGCGGGCACCGACTCCTCCGCGGAGGGATGTTGTTCCCCCTCCGCCTCATTGGAGTGGCGCCGCCTTTTGTTCCTGGGGGGGCGCGGAGGCAGGGAGACCTCCATGTCTGCCGAGGCCTCCCGCTCCACTCCCCCCTTTTTCTTTTCTTGCCCGCGCCCAACCCCTCTGTGATATTGGTCAAGGGCTCAGGGCACCCCGCGCTCGCCGGTGACAGGGTTGGGCTGAGCGCGGTGATCAGACTGTCTGGCGCACTGAGGGGACCCGCCTCGAAATGTTTCACCTTCCTCCGCGCCTTCCTTCCGATCGGACGCTCTCCCTCCCCCCCCACCGGAGGCCGTGAAAACAAAGGCCCCCGACGATGCCCGCGCACCCACAGCTCCCGGCACGCGGTCGCAACTAGGGGGAGGGGTGGCGGCGGCGCCAGCCTTGGCCGCCCTCGGTGGTTTGGCGGCCTTGGAGGCGGGGCAGTTCTTACGAACATGCCCCACCTCCCTACAGGCATGGCACCGCACGCCGTCCGACGTCCTGAAGACGCGGTAGGCAGTCCCCTCGTGCACCACATTAAATGATCCCTCCGTCGTCTCCTCCCGTGCCAGCCGGACAAAGAGCTGGCGGCGGAAGGAGAACACGTGGCGCAGGCTGTTCTCCCTGAGGCCGAGCGGTATGGGGTTAATCCCCGACCTTACCTCCCCCAGTTGGTGTCGGTGAGGGAGGAGGAGCCCAGCGGGAACAAAGGGCGGGACGTTAGAAAGGATGACACTCTGCGCGGTGGCCTCGAGAAGGTCCACCGGCAGGAACGTCCCGCCCACCGTGAGCCCCTTTTCAAGGGCCAGGGACACCGCCCGCTCCGACCCCAGGAAGAATACAGCCTTCCCAGACATCTTGGAGGCTGCGACAATGGCCGAGGGGCCGACTACCCCAGCCATCGCCCGCACGCACTCCTCAATGCTCATTGTGGGGCGAGTGTAGCTCTTGACCCCGTGTTTTATTGTTATCAGTCTGAACGGTGGCAGGGCAGCAGGAGGCACAGGAGGCGCCGTGGATGTGGACGCCGCCTGCGCATATGTCTTTGCTGGCCCTGCCACCGGCGTGGATGGGGTCACCATCACGGGGTCCCTTTAAGGGCTACACCCACCCCAAAGTCACAGGCCTTAATGTTCTTAATTGGCCTCGGTTAAGTGTGTGAGCAGAGGAGCTCTCAATGAGGCACACCTCTCCCCTCGTTGACAATTGGGGAGGGGCCTTGCTCCCTCTGCTCAGTTGTCTTAATTGTTTTTTCAATTAGGAGAAAGGGGCTCTCAGAGAGAGAGGGGAGAGACAGAGATTATGACAGAGAAAGAGAGTGGGGAGTGGGAAAGAGGGAAGCTGTGAGGGCAGGTCTCCCCTCACAGCGATGGGTGGGTGTTTCTTGGGGTGCACTCCCCAGATGGCAAAAAACAGTCTTTGTAGATGGTCTTCGGGTTGGGGGAGAAGATGTCTTCACCTGGGGTAGCTGGAGCCACCCAGGCACACACTCCCAACGATGTTAAATAGGGTAATTAATCAGTCTTCAGCCAGGTAACTCCAGCTATCCCAGGCTAGGCAATGGGGGAGGGGGGCTTCAGTGGTGTGTGGGGCCTAGTTATTTAGCAAGACCCCCACACACACACACACACCCCCCCGCGATGTTCCAGCCCTCTAGCAAGTCTTCTTTCCTCCCCCCACCGATACAATAAAGTCTTTAGGGGAATGCACCAAAACACACCCACCTTTGGTTGATGAAGTTTCTCCCTCCTTCCACACTGGATAGTTGTTCTATTTTCCCCCTCTCTCCAACTCTCTGCAGCAGTATTAAAGGTTGTTGAATTTTCTGCTCTCCTCTTCTCCCTCTGGATGAATTGGAATTGTAGAAAGCCCCTTCCTCCTCTTCCTGGGCTGTTTCACAGGGCTCACAACAGGCCTCCCAGGCAGGAGCAACAACAGCAAGCTCCTTCTCTCACTGCTCCAGGCTCCAAGTGAATAGGCCACGCCTCCAACAGCTCCACCATTGGTCCACAGATTCCCTGAAAGTAGCAGGCCAGGTGGATAAGGTGGTTAAGAAAACATACGGAATGCTTGCCTTTATTGGCCTTGGTATAGAATACAAGAGCAGGGAGGTTATGCTTAAATTGTATAATACTCTGGTTCGACCACAGCTGTAGTTCTGGTTGCTGTATTATAGGAAGGGTGTGATTGCACTAGAGATGGTGCAGAGGAGATTTACTTGGATGCTGCCTGGAATGGAGAATCTTAGCTATGAGGACAGATTGGATAGGCTGGGTTTGTTCTCATTGGAACAGAGGAGGCTGAGAGACCTCATTGAGGTGACAACATTTTGAGGGGGCTGGATATAGTGGATAGCAAGGGCCTATTTCCCTTTGTGGAGGGGTCAATTACTAGGGGGCATAATTTTAAGGTGGTTGGTGGAAGGTTCAGATAGGATTTGAGGGGAGGCTTATTCACACAGAGGGTTGTGGGGGTCTGGAACTCACTGCCTGGAAGGGTGGTGGATGCAGAAACCCTCACCACATTTAAAAGGTGCTTGGATGGGCACTTGAAGTGCCAGAACCTGCAGGAATTTCGACCCAGAGCTGGTAAGTGGGATTGGACTGAATAACCTCATGTTGGCTGGCGCAGATACAACGGTAAGTACTGCAGGGAATCGAATATGGCCAGGGTGATCTCCTGGATGGGTCAGAGAGGAATTTTCCCAGATTTTATTTTCCCCAATTGGCCTGGGACTTTAATCTGGTTTTTACCTCTCCCAGGAGTTCACATGGCTCCGGTTGGGGTGTAGAATGTTTCGGTGCAAGGGGTGTCGCAGTTGTGTGGGGTGGACTGGTTGGCCCGGGTGCTCTTTACCTTTCCGCCATTGTTCATAGGTTTATATGTAACCTTCAGGGCTGCTGACCGAGGGCCATGTGGCTCTTTGTCGGTCGGTGCGGATACAATGGGCCGAAATGGCCTCCTTCTGCGCTCTGGATATCTATGTTTCTACCCATTACTTTAAATCTATGCCCCTAGTTATTGACCCATCTACTAAGGGGAATAGGTCCCTCCTATCCACTCTATCCAGGCCCCTCATAATTTTATAAACCTTAATAAGGTCTCCCCTCAGCCTCCTCTGTTCCAAAGAAAACAACCGCAGCCTATCCAATCTTTCCTCATAGCTAAAATTCTCCAGTCCAGGCAACATCCTCGTAAATCTCTTCTGTACCCTCCCTTTCCTGTAACGTGGTGACCAGAATTGCACGCAGTATTCTAGCTGTGGCCTAACTAGTGTTTTATACAGTTCAAGCATAACCTCCCTGCTTTTGTATTCTATGCCTCGGCTAATAAAGTCGAGTATCCCGTATGCCTTCTTAACCTCTTTATCTACCTGTCCTGCTACCTTCAGGGATTTGTGGACATGTACTCCAAGGTCCCTCTGTTCCTCTACACTTCTCAGTGTCCTACCATCTATTGTGTATTCCCTTTCCTTGTTGGCCCTCACCAGATGCATTACCTCACACTTCTGTGGATTGAATTCCATTTGCCCCTGTTCTGTCACCTGATAGGTCCATTGATACCTTCCTGCAGTCTACAGCTTCCTTTTACAGTATCAACCACACGGCCAATTTTCGTATCATCTGCAAACTTCGTAGTCATACCCCTACATTCAAGTCTACATCACTGATGTATACCAGAAAAAGCAAGGGATCTAGTGCTGACCCCTGTGGAACCCCACTGGAAACAGCCTTCCAGTCACAAACACCCATTGACCATGAACCTTTTCTTCCTACCTCAGCCAATTTTGGATCCAACTTGCCACTTTGCCCTGGATCCCGTGGGCTGTTACTTTCATGACCAGTCTGCCATGTGGGACCTTATCAAAAGCCTCGCTAAGATCCATAAACACGACATCAAACACAACACCGTCATCGAGCCTCCGTGTGACCTCCTCAAAACATTCAATCAGGTTAGTCAGACACGACCTTCCATTGACCAATCCGTGCTGACTGTCCCTGATTAATCCCGGTCTTCCTGAATGAAGATTTATCCTGTCCCGCAGAATTTTTTCAAATAATTCTAAGTCCAAATTGGGGGAACTGAATTTAATTTTGTCATCCCATCGAGATTGGGGCCAGAGGGACAATAAATAATATTAATAAATTATTTTAAAATGGGTGATCAGACCTGCAGTATGTACAATATACAAGCTGACCAAAATCAGGCCGTTTGGATTGGATTTGGAGACTAAAACCGAACAAACCCTCAGTGGAGACTCGCCCCCCATTTAGTAAACTCCGGAAGATATTTTATCCGGTGATTTCTTTTAATTTCAATGAATTGAACGTTGTAATTGACGGATTCAATTAATGTTTATTTTCCAAATGCAGCTCTGGACCCTCAGACTGAGCATTAATCCGGCCCGGGTGATTGACGGCAGCTCCGGGCCAATAGGAAGAGCGGGGGCGGGGCTGGAGGACCGAGCGGGCGGTTGGTCCTCCAACCAATCAGAGTGAGAGAGGGCAGGGCTTGCGGCAGCCAGTGGGCGGGACTGAGCCCAGATCTCCCTCATTGGCTGAAACTCTGCCCCATTGTTAAAGCTGATTTCTCTCAAACTCCAGGAGGAAACTGGACCTTTGTGTTGTGGCTTTAAACAGATGGAATCCTGTGGGCTGGAGCAAATATTGCAACGTTTGGTAGTGAAATGGATTCATTCAGGACACACAGCAGGGATTATTTCAGGAACTAACACAGTGCAGTGAGAAAGGAAATGCAGGGGATGTTGTGTAGATGGATTGTCAGAAGGTTTTTGATAAGGTGCCGGACAGGAGGCTTGTTGATCAAATTAAGGCTCACGGTGTTAAAGGGAGTGGGACAGCGTGGAGAGGAAGTTGGGTAAAGGGCAGAAAACAGAGAGTAGCGGTTAATGGAGGTTCTTCAGACTGGAGGGATGTAAACAGTGGTGTCCCCAGGGTCAGTGTTGGGAGCATTGCTCTGCTCAATGTAGAGAAATGATCTGGACTTGGGTATATGGGGCACACGATCAAAATCTCCAGGGAACGCCAAAAATGGGGAGCGTGGGGAACTGTGAAGAGTACTGTAAGTGAGTTCAGTCTGAATGCACAGGTTTGTAAATGAGACAGGTAGATGTCAGATGAAATTTAGTGCAGAGAAATCTGATGTGATCATTTTGGGAGGAAATGTACATTAAATGGTAAAATTTTACAAGAAGTGGAGAGGTAGAGAGATTTTGGATGTAAGATTCTAGCTAATGTCTTGTCTTATTAATTAGCAAGTTCGAGAGTCCAGTGTCAGCAACTTTAATACCTTAATAAGAAATATAAGATGAGCAGTTTCTCAGTCGACTGCCGTATCTTATACTGATCCAATCAGAGTAAAGATGCAAGTCCCACGTGTCCACAGTAACTGACACCAGGTCAGCCCGCTGGATGGAACCTCGGGGGCCCTGAGCTTGATCTCCGGTGTCTCCAGTCCCCACTGCCCCCTTACATCAGTCTCCCCTCACTTTTATACCCTGCACTGATCCACCTCTGGCACCGGACTCTTCTTTGTCTCCTCTGCTGGGTTTGGGCAGGAAGTGAGGAAAAGACAGCTGGAACTTCTCTAATCCGTGATTTACAAGGTCACTTTCCCTGGTTTCCAGTCGTTACTTTTCTTCAGTAATTTTCTCATTATCCCTAAACTCCCCTGCCTGCTGTTAATTCTTACAGTTTCACAATTATAGGTATAAACATCTCACATTATAATCTAATCTATTCTATTAATCACACTGGTTTAAGCTTGGAAGAAGCACTGAGGGTAGCAAGGGCACAGAATGTACTCTGGGTGGGGAACTTCAATGTCCATAGAAACATAGAAACATAGAAAATAGGTGCAGGAGTAGGCCATTCGGCCCTTCTAGCCTGCACCGCCATTCAATGAGTTCATGGCTGAACATTCAACTTCAGTACCCCATTCCTGCTTTCTCGCCATACCCCTTGATCCCCCTCGTAGTCAGGACCTCATCTAACTCCTTTTTGATTATATTTAGTGAATTGGCCTCAACAACTTTCTGTGGTAGAGAATTCCACAGGTTCACCACTCTCTGGGTGAAGAAGTTCCTCCGCATCTCGGTCCTAAATGGCTTACCCCTTATCCTTAGACTGTGACCTCTGGTTCTGGACTTCCCCAACATTGGGAACATTCTTCCTGCATCTAACCTGTCTAACCCCGTCAGAATTTTAAATGTTTCTATGAGGTCCCCTCTCATTCTTCTCAACTCCAGTGAATACAAGCCCAGTTGATCCAGTCTTTCTTGATAGGTCAGTCCCGCCATCCCAGGAATCAGTCTGGTGAACCTTCGCTGCACTCCCTCAATAGCAAGAATGTCCTTCCTCAGGTTAGGAGACCAAAACTGTACACAATACTCCAGGTGTGGCCTCACCAATGCCCTGTACAACTGTAGCAATACCTCCCTGCCCCTGTACTCAAATCCCCTCGCTATGAAGGCCAACATGCCATTTGCTTTCTTAACCGCCTGCTGCACCTGCATGCCAACCTTCAATGACTGATGTACCATGACACCCAGGTCTCGTTGCACCTTCCCTTTTCCTAATCTGTCACCATTCAGATAATAGTCTGTCTCTCTGTTTTTACCACCAAAGTGGATAACCTCACATTTATCCACATTATACTTCATCTGCCACGCATTTGCCCACTCACCTAACCTATCCAAGTCACTCTGTAGCCTCATAGCATCCTCCTCGCAGCTCACACTGCCACCCAACTTAGTGTCATCCGCAAATTTGGAGATACTACATTTAATCCCCTCGTCTAAATCATTAATGTACAATGTAAACAGCTGGGGCCCCAGCACAGAACCCTGCGGTACCCCACTAGTCACTGCCTGCCATTCCGAAAAGTACCCATTTACTCCTACTCTTTGCTTCCTATCTGACAACCAGTTCTCAATCCACGTCAGCACACTACCCCCAATCCCATGTGCTTTAACTTTGCACATTAATCTCCTGTGTGGGACCTTGTCGAAAGCCTTCTGAAAGTCCAAATATACCACATCAACTGGTACTCCTTTGTCCACTTTATTGGAAACATCCTCAAAAAATTCCAGAAGATTTGTCAAGCATGATCTCCCTTTCACAAATCCATGCTGACTTGGACCTATCATGTCACCATTTTCCAAATGCGCTGCTATGACATCCTTAATAATTGATTCCATCATTTTACCCACTACTGAGGTCAGGCTGACCGGTCTATAATTCCCTGCTTTCTCTCTCCCTCCTTTTTTAAAAAGTGGGGTTACATTGGCTACCCTCCACTCCATAGGAACTGATCCAGAGTCAATGGAATGTTGGAAAATGACTGTCAATGCATCCGCTATTTCCAAGGCCACCTCCTTAAGTACTCTGGTATGCAGTCCATCAGGCCCTGGGGATTTATCGGCCTTCAATCCCATCAATTTCCCCAACACAATTTCCCGACTAATAAAGATTTCCAAGGACACCCTGGCGCGGATGTACGTGCGGAAGAGAGGCAGGCAGTCAAGTTGAACGACCCCCTCGACCGCCCGCTGCCTGGACCGGCTGATGGCACCCTTGGCCGTGCCCAGGAGCAGTCCTACGAGGAGGCCCTCGGACCTACCCTCTCCCCTCCGCACAGGGTGCCCAAAGATCAGGAGTGTGGGACTGAAGTGCAGCCAGAATTTCAGGAGCAGCCCCTTTAAATAATAAAACAGGGGCTGCAACCTCGTGCATTCAATAAAAACATGGAACACGGACTCCTCCAGACCGCAGAAATTGCAGGCGGCCTGGGAGCCCGTGAACCGGCTTAAAAATTTGTTGCACGGGACTGCTCCGTGCACCACTCTCCAGGCCAAGTCCCCGATAAATAGTGGGAGGACTCCCGCGTAGAGTGCCCTCCATCAGGGACCCCCGCCTCCTCCGGACGGCAAGATGGTACGCCATGGCGTGTCCGGACGGCAGGCGAGGATGGCAAAGTTGAGAGTGTGCAGGAGCAGCCCGTACAGGAAACCCCTCCGCGCGGAACTGAAAGGCACGGAGGGGATTTCCCCGAGGCGGCTCAAGTTGTGAGGCGCCGGCTCCCGAGGGAGGTTCCGGGGTTTGGCGCCGATGAGGAATTCCGTCCGGACAGGGGTCAGTTCGGACGGGATCTCCCCACGTGCTTGAGCCTCCTCGATGCACCTAACGGAGTCAGGGCCCAGAGCTGTTTATAGCGACTCGATGGCATCGGCCGCGCGGCGGATGTTGGCAGAATGTAGGCGCCGCGCCAGCGTGTCTGGCGCCATCCAGCCCGCTCCTCCGCCATCGAGCAGGTCCCTGACCCTGGTCACCTCACCAGCCACAGCCCTCTCGTCCGACCGCCACCTAAAACCTCGGTCGTGGAGGTACGGATTCCCGAGCAGCGGCTCCTTCAGGACGGCCGCCACTCCAGCCGGCGGAGAGCTGCGCTTGGTGGAGACTTTGTTCCAGACCCTGGTGAGTTCCTTGTAAAAGACAGGCAGCTCCCGGAGGGCGGTCCTGACGCCCCCCAAGCTCACAAACAGGAGCTGCATCCCGGCCTACAATCGACACCACAACCAGCTGTGTGGGTGATTATAAGTTTCAGTCAAATCGTCGGGGAATTTGTCCGAGTAGTTTTGTAATCGCAGTCGAATCGCGGAAGGGTTTCAAACTGTGATATTTCCCATTAGGTTTCAAGTAACTTCGTGTAGCGGTTTTGTATTATGGGTTCTCTGTTATTACGGTCGAATCTCAAGGAGGTTGTGTACTGGGGAATAACGCAAGTTCAATAAACGTACAAGTTTAAGGTTCATCCAAAACCCTGTGCTGAGTCTATTATGGCCTACTCCTGCTCCTATTTCTTATGTTGACATCCAGGGAGCTCTAGGTTTATTAGTCCCATCCTTTTTCTTTAAGGTAACATACTTCCTCTGAACCCTCATTATCGCCTCCTTGAATACCTCCCACTGCTCTGAGACTGATTTACCTTCAACATAAGAACATAAGAATTAGGAGCAGGAGTATGCCATTCGGCCCCTCGAGCCTGCTCCGCCATTCAGTGAGATCATGGCTGATCTTCTACCTCAACTCCACTTTCCTGCACTATTCCCATAACCCTTGATTCCCTTTATATACAAAAATCTAGCGATCTCTACCTTGAATATACTCAACGACTGACCTTCCACAACTCTCTGGGGTAGAGAATTCCAAAGATTCACCACCCTCTAAGTGAAGAGGTTTTTCCTCATCTCAGTCCTAAATGGCCAACCCGTTATTTTGAGACTGTGACCCCTGGTTCTGGACTCCTCAGCCAGAGGAAACATCCTCCCTGCATCTACCCTGTCAAGCCCTGTAAGAATTTTGTATGTTTCAATGGGATCACCTCTCATTCTTCTAAACTCTAGAGAATATAGGCCTAGTCTACTCAATCTCTCCTCATTGGACAATCCCCCCAATCCAGGAATTCAGTCTGGTGAACCTTCGTTGCCATCCTCAAAGGCAAGTACATAGAAACATAGAAAATAGGTGCAGGAGTAGGCCATTCGGCCCTTCGAGCTTGCACCACCATTCAATAAGATCATGGCTGATCATTCACCTCAGTACCCCTTTCCTGCTTTCTCTCCATACCCCTTGATCCCTTTAGCTGTAAGGGCCATATCTAACTCCCTCTTGAATATATCCAATGAACTGGCATCCAACAACTCTCGGCGGTCAGGAATTCCACAGGTTAACAACTTTGAGTGAAGAAGTTTCTCCTCATCTCAGTCCTAAATGGCCTACCCCTTATCCCAAGACTGTGTCCCCTGGTTCTGGACTTCCCCAACATCGGGAACATTCTTCCCGCATCTAACCTGTCCAGTCCCGTCAGAATTTTATATGTTTCTGTGAGATCCCCTCTAATTCTTCTAAACTCCAGTGAAGATAGGATGAGAGGGGATCTCATAGAAACATATATAAAGTGTATCCTTCCTTAGGTAAGCAGCCAAAACTGTACCCAATACTCAGCTGCAGTCTCACCAGGGCCCTGTATAATTGCAGTAAGACGCCTTTACTCTTATCCTCCAATCCTCTTGTAATAAAGGCCGACATACTATTTGCTTTCTTAATTGCTTGTTGTACCTGCATACTAATTTTGTGATTCGTGTACAAGGACACCAAGGTCCCTCTGAACACCAACATTTCCCAATCTTTCACCATTTCAAGTAGCTGTTTCCAGTCCACTTTGGCTAAATCACATCTCAGCTTAGTAAAATTGGCTTTTCCCCAATTGAGAACTTTTATTCCTGGTCGATCGTTGTCCTTTTCCATAACTACCCTAAATCTTACTGAATTATGATCACTAGCACCAACATGCTGTCCCACTGATACCCCTCCTACCTGCCCAGCTTCAGTCCCTAATACTAAGTCCAGAACTTCCCCCTCTCTTGTTGGGCTTGTAATGTACTGGCTAAAAAGTTCTGCTGGTTGCTGACCCCTCTGCGAAGGAAAATAGGTCCTTCCTATCCACTCTATCTAGGCCCCTCATAATTTTATACACCTCATTAAAGCTCCCCTCCAGCCTCCTCTGTTCCAAAGAAAACAAACTATTAAGAGGGTTGTTGGGCTGGAGGAGGTTACAGAGATAGGGATGGGTGAGGCCCTGGAGAGATTTGAACAAGAAGATTGAGTATTTTAAAGGCTGATGCCACCAGCCATCTCACCCAGCACAGAATGTAACTCACTACCAACAGGAAGGATGTTACTTTAACTACTATGAATGCATAATGAGAGGGAATCAATCTGTGTACCTTTAACTAACAGTGACATAGAAAGAGGGAAATGAATGACCTTTAAACACCTGACACACTTGGCACTGAAGTGTCTGGAACTCATAATAGGAACTCCAAGGAAATAAAATACTGACAGATGTTAAACTGTTTTGTTGACAAAAGAAATCTCGATTTAACTTTAAAAAAATTAATTGTTTAACGGGTTCACACAAACTCACCTGACAGGCCGACTCAGGATCCACCCCTCAAGCACCGTGATTGGTTGCAGAACATGCTGCTCCCTGGGCCCTCCGGCCTCTGAGCTCTCTTCCTGTTGGTTCCCAGGGCAATCAATCACCACTCGCCAACATTACGCTGACAGATGAAGTTGAGAGGCTCAGAGGAAGAAATAAATTGAGGCCGTGAATCAGAATTAAGAAATAAAATTAGAGAAGCATGATTAAAGGAATGACGAGAGGCAATATAAACTAAAGGGTACAATCCTAAAGCAGGTGCATGAACAGTGAGACCTGCGGGTATAGGGGCACAAATCACTGAACGTGGCAGGACAGGTTGAGAAAGCAGTTCAAAAAGCTTACAGGATCCTGGGCATCACAGAGTACAAAGGCAATGAGATTATGATGAACCTTTGTAAAACACTGGTTCAGCCTCAACTGGAGCAATGTGTCCAATTCTGGGCACCGCTCATTAGGATGTGAAGGCCTTAGAGAGGGTGCAGAAAGATTTACAAGAATGATTCACGAGATGAGGGGCTTCAGTTACGTGGATTAACTGGAGAAGCCGGGGTTGTTCTCCTTGGAGCAGAGAAGGTTGAGAGGAGAATTGATAGAGGTGTTCAAAATCATGAGGGGTCCGGACAGAGTCGATAGAGAGATACTGTTGCCATTGGCAGAAGGGTTGAGAACCAGAGGAGACGGAGTTAAGGTGATTCGCAAAAGAACCAAAAGCAAAGCAAGAAAAATCTATTTTACGCAGCGAGTGGTTAGGATCCGGAATGCACGGCCTGAAAGGGTGGTGGAGGCAGACTCAATCACAGCTTTCAAAAGGGAATTGGATAAGTATCTGAAAGAAAACATTTGCAGGGCCGGGGGAAAGGGCGGGGCAGTGGGGCTCGCTGGGAGCCGGCAAGGGCTCGAGGGGCCGAATGGCCTTCCGTGCTGTAACCATTCTCTGATTGTGTGAGCAGAACCACTCTGTTCCCTGACTCAATCTAAAGCCTTCCTGACTGTGAGCACCTGTTAAACCTGCCCTGCACCTTCACTGCTCCAAGGAGAACCACCCCAGATGCTGCAGCCATCATCTTATTGAATGGCGGCAGGCCCGAGGGGCCAAATGGCCGACTCCTCTCCTATTTCTGATGTTCTCATGTGTTCATGTCACTGGTCCCCATCCTGCACCTGATGGCCTCCCTGCAGTAAGATGGCCGCCGCGCATGCTCCCTCCACTGGAGCGAGACAATGACGTCAAGGAAGCCCCGCCCCTCTTGCTCCCTGCTCTCTGCGGCGGGCGAACCTGTGCTTCCTAAAGATGGCGGCCGAACTCCCCGCAACGCCCGACAGTAACCAAGACTCGTCCCCGCCCGCAGCCGACTCGGCGGCCTTATTTCGGCGCCCGGGCGTGTCTGTGAGTCCGCAGGGAGACTGGGCGCGCTGCCCGGGCCGTCCGCCCGCCGGCAATCTCCCGCAATCGGCTGGCCCCGCGCCGGCGCACAACTCCGCCCCGCCTCACCCGGGCCCGCGCGCCGCCGGACTGTGGGACATGGGACCCGGATGGACGGGCTGTCCCTTTATTCTCTCCCCTCCCGCTCTCCATCCGAGAAACTACCGGACACCGGTCTCGGGCCAGACTGGGCACGCAGGGAAGCTTCCTCATCACCCGGTGAAGGCCTCAGGCCCCGTGTCTGCACCGCGGGGTCACTGGCCGCCATCTTGCTGATGGCTTCGTCCGTGCGGGCAGGCCCGGGTTACTGCGCCTGCGCGGCCATCTTGGTACAGGAACAGTGGGCGGGGCTTCAGGGTCCCAGTGACCAGGAAAGAAACAACAATTTGTATTTAGAAAGCGCCTTTCACGACCAATGTTTGGAGTGTAGTCACTGCTCCCACACAGCAATGTGATAATGGCCAGATAAACTTTTAGTTCCGTTGATTGATGGATAAATATTGATCAGGACACCAGGGATAACTCCCCTGTTCCTCTTCGAAATATTGCCCTGGGACCTTTTATGTCCACCTGAGCGAGCAGACAGGTTTCTCATCCGAAAGACAGCACCTCCGACAGTACAGCACTCCCTCAGTACTGCAGTGGAATATAAACCTAGATTTATGTGCTCAAGTTCCTGGAGTGGGACTTGAACCCACGACCTGCTGACCCAGAGGTAAGTGTGCCACCCACTGAGCCGCAGGATTATAAGACAAAAAAAACTTGACACCGAGTCAAATAAGGAGAAATTAGGGCAGATGACCAAAAGCTTGGTCAAAGAGGTCGGTTTTATGGAGTGTCTTGAAGGAAGAAAGACAGGAGAGGTTTAGGGAGGGTGTTCCAGAGCCGAGAGCCTTGGCAACAGAAAGCACAGTCACCAATGGTTGAGCAATTGTAAGAACATAAATAATAGCTGGAGTAGGCCATTTGGCCCTTTGAGCCTCGTCTACTCAATCTCTCCTCACAGGGCAATCCCCTCATCCTAGGAACCAGTCGAGTGAATCTTCATTGCATTCCTTCTATGGCAAGTATGTCTTTCCTTGGGTAAGGAGGCCAGAACTGTACACAGTACTCCAGGTGTGGCCCTGTATAATTGTAGTAAGACTTCTTTACTCTTATACTCTCATCCCTTTGTAACAAAAGCTAACATACCATTTGTTTTCATAATTGCTTGCTATACCTACATGTTAACTTTCTGTGATTCATGTACAAGGACATCCAGGTCCCTCTGAATGCAAACATTTAGCAGTCTTTCAACATTCAAAACATATTCTGTTTTTTGTTTTTCCAACCAAAGTGAATAACTTCACACTTCCCCACATTATAATTATAATGGGGCAGAAATTCCGAGGAGTATTTCCCACGGGCAAATCAATAAAGAATAGAAATAAACTGCGCACTTACCTGAAGCTGCTGCACCCGCTGGAACTCCCGACCCACAGGCCCCCTCTCCCTGCGACACACAGCGCGTGCACATTGGGACGTCCGCAGGAGTCACGTGTGCCTGGACACCCAATCACAGGTAAGTATTTTCTCAATCATCGTAAGAGGAGTAAGTTACGAAACTCCTATTACAATGAACGAGAAAAACCCCAACTCACAAAAAATACATAAAACATTTATAAAATACCTCACACAATAAACTAATAGAAATTAAAAATGTTACACAAGTTTTTTAAAAGAAAAGAAATTGCCTATTTTTTTTTAAAGTTAGGGTTAGGGTTTAAATAATATTATCTGAGTGGGCAGGGTTTTAACATAAATGTGTTTTTAACATTTTTATTTTAATCATGTTTTGAAACTCTTATGCCTGTAAAAGTGGGCTATGCGCCTGCTTTTTCAGGCGCAAGAGTTTTGAGGACATTTACCGTGCAAGATATGGGTAAACAGCCCAAACTTCCACGTACAAATGTCCTCGCTCCCGATCTGTGGATCATCTGACAAGCTTCAGCTTGATAGATCGGAAGAGCCGGTTTTCAGCAAATGTGCATTGTGCGCTGAAAAGTGACTTTTCCGATGCATTCCTGGATCCGTAGAAACTTCGTACGGGCCCGGGACATCGGAAATTCTGCCCCAATAACTTTTATTTATATAGCGCCTTTAATGTAGTAAAAGGTCCCAAGGCGTTTCACAACAGTGTTACAGACAAACAGATACATTTGACGCACAGCCACAGAGGAAATTAAGGCAGATGATCAAAAGCCTGTTTAAGGAGTTAGGTTTTAACGAGCGTCTTAAAGGAGGAAAGAGAGGTAGGGAGGCAGAGAGGTTTAGGGAGGGAGTTCCAGAGCTTGGGGCCCAGGCAGCCGAAGGCACGGCCACCAATGGTTGAGCAGTTACAATGAAGTATGTTCAATAGGCCAGAATTTGAGGAGCGCAGACATCTTGTGGGATTGTGAGGCTGAAAAAGATTACAGAGATAGTATTGTATTCCATTTGTCATGTTCTTGCCCACGCAGTCAACCTGTCTATATCTCTCTGCAGCTACTTTGCAATGCAAAAGGGTTAATTAATAACCTTGTAGTAAAGGAGCATTTTGGAGAAGAGTGACCATAATGATAGAATTTTATATTAAGTTTGAAAGTGATTTAAATTCATATCTGAAACTAGTGTCTTAAATCTAAACAAAGCAAACTACATAGGTATGAGGGGCGAGTTGGCTAAGGTAGATAGGGAAACTACATTAAAAGGTATGGTGGTAGACGAGTAATGGCGAACATTTAAAGAATGGATACATAATTTACAACATACATTCCATTAAGGCACAAAATCCCCACAGGGAAAGTGGTCCAACTATGGCTAACAAGAAAAATTAAAGATCGTCTTCGATCAAAGGAAGAGGCTTACTATGTTGCCAAAAAGAGCAGTAAGCCTGAGGATTGGGAGGATTTAAGAATTCAGCAAAGGACCAAGAAGCTGAAAGAAAAGGAAAATAAAATATGGGAGTAAACTAGCAAGAAGCATAAAAACAGACTGTAAAAGCTTCTATAGGTATATAAAAAGGAAAAGATTAGCAAAAGTAAATGTGGGTCCCCTACAGGCTGATACAGGAGAAATTATAATTAGAAATAAGGAAATGGCAGAGAAATTAAACAAATACTTTGTGTCTGTCTTCACGGAAGAAAACACAAAACATCCTGGAAATAGTGGAGAACCAAAGGTCTAGCGAGAATAAAGAACGGAAAGAAATTAGTAATAGTAAAAAAAAGTACTGAAAGCCAATAAATCCCCTGGATCTGATGGTCTACATCCTAAGTGGCTATAGAGATAGCGGGTGCATTGGTTGTCATCTTCCAAAATTCCAGATTCGAGAACGGTTCCCGCAGATTGGAAGGTAGCAAATGTAACACCGCTATTTAAGAAAGGAGGGAGAGAAAACGGGGAAGTACAGACCAGTTAGCCCTGACATCAGGAGGAGGTAAAATGCTAGAATTTATTATTAAGTACGTGGTAACAGGGCACGTAGAAAATAATAATAGGATTGGACAGAGTCAACACGGATTTATGAAAGGGAAATCATGTTTGTCAAATCTGTTGAGGTTTTTGAGGTTGTAACTAGTAGAATAGATAAGGGGGGCAATATTGTGGTGTATTTGGATTTTCAGAAGGCATTCGATAAGGTGCCACACATCAAGTTATTAAACAAAAGTAGGGCTCATGGGATTGGGGGTAAAATACTAGCATGGATTGAGGATTGGTTCATTGACAGAAAAGATAGAGTAGGAATAAACGCTTCATTTCCGGGCTGGCAGGCTGTAACTAGTGGAGTACCGCTGGGCCCCGGCTATTCACAATCTATATCAATGATTTGGATGAGGGGACCAAATGTAATATATCCAAGTTTGCTGAGGATACAAAGCTAGGTGTAAATGTAAGTTGTGAGGAGGATGCAAACAGGCTTCAAGGGGATATAGTCAGGCTAAGTGAGTGGGCAAGAACATGGCAAATGGAATATAATGTGGAGAAATGTGAAGTTGTCCACTTTGGTAGGAAAAATAGAAAAGCAGAGTATTTTTTAAATAGTGATTGGGAAGTGTTGGTATTCAGAGGGACCTGGGTGTCCTTGTACACAAATCACTGAAAGTTAACAAGCAGGTACAGCAAGACATTATGAAAGCAAATGGTATTTTGGCCTTTATTACAAGATGATTTGAGTATAAGAGTAAACACGTCTTATTGCAATTATATAGGGCCTTGGTGAGACCACACCCGAGTATTGTGTACAGTCATTGAGGGAGTACAACGAAGGTTCACCAGACTGATTCTTGGGATGGGGAGATTGTCCTATGAGGAGAGATTGAGTAGACTAGGCCTATATTCTCTCGTTTACAGAATTAGAGGTGATCTTAGTGAAATGTACAACATTTTTACAGGGCTTGACAGGGTAGATGCAGGGAGGATGTTTCCCCTAACTGGGGAGTCTAGAATTAGGGGTCACAGTCTCAGAATAAGGTGTCAGCCATTTAGGACTGAGATGAGGAGAGACTTCTTCACTCAGAGAGTGGTGAATCGTTAGAATTCTCTACACCAGAGAGCTGTGGAGGCTCAGTATCTGAGTATATTCAAGACAGAGATGGATAGATTTTTGAATATTAAGGAAATCAAGGCATATTGGGACAGTGTAGGAAAGTGGAGTTGAGGTAGAAGATCAGCCATGATCTTATTGAATGGCAGAGCAGGCTCGAATGGCTTACTCCTGCTCCTAATTCTTATGTAAACACTCACAGGTTAGATACAGAATAAAGCTCCCTCTACACTGTCAATCAAAGACAACCAGGGCAGGTGCACCATGGGTTAGATACAGAGTAAACCTCCCTCTACATTGTCTCATAAACACTCCCATGGCAGCTACACCACCGGTTAAATACAGAATAAAGCTCCCTCTTCTCTACCCATTAAAACTCTCTGAGGGCAGGTACTGTACAAGTTAGATGCAGAATAAAGCTCCCACTACACTGTCCCATCAAACACTCCCTGGAAAGGAACAGTACGGGTTAGATACAGAGCAAATCTCCTTCTACACTGTCCCGTCAAAGACATCCAGGGCCGGTACAGCACGGGTTAGACACAGATTAAAGCTTGCTCTGCACTGTCCCACAAAACACTCCCAGGGTATATACAGCACAAGTTAGATAGAGTGTAAAACCTTCCCTATGCTGTCCTGTCAAACACTCCTAGGGCAGATACAGCTTAGGTTAGATTCTGATTAAAGGTCACAATGCACTGTCACATCAAACACTCCCAGGGCAGCTGCAGCACTAGTTAGATACAGCGTAAAGCTCGCTCTACATTCTTCCACGGCAGGTACAGCACGGGTCAGATACAGAGTAAAGCTCGCTCTACACTGTCCCATCAAACACTCCCAGGGCAGGTACAGCACGGGTCAGATACAGAGTAAAGCTCGCTCTACACTGTCCCATCAAACACTCCCAGGGCAGGTACAGCACGGGTCAGATACAGAGTAAAGCTCGCTCTACACTGTCCCATCAAACACTCCCAGGGCAGGTATTGCACGGGGTTAGATACAGAGTAAAGCTCCCTCTACACTCCCAGGGCAGGTACACGGGCATGTTACCAATACCTTCCCTGGATCCCAAGATTAGGAGAGGCACTGTGGAAGGTATGGGGAGCTCGAACTTGTCCATGAGAGTAACCAAGGGTAAGAGAACTGAAATAATCCAGAGTAATGAGCTGTTAGTCGTGGCTCAGTGGGAGCACTCTAGTCTCTGAGTCAGTAGGTTGTGGGTTCAAGTCCACCTCCAGAGTCTGGAGCATAAAGTCGAGGCCGACATTCCAATGCAGTACAGAGGAAGTGCTGCATTGTCAGATGTGCTGGCTTTTACGTGTAACTTCCTCTACACTTTCCCATCAAACACTCTCAGGGCAGGTGCAACATGGTTAGAAACAGAGTAAACTCCCTCTACACTGTCCCATCAAACACTCCCAGGGCAGGTACAGCATGGGGTTAGATATAGAGTAAAGTTCCCTCTACACTCTCCCATCAAAAGGTAATTGATTGGCAGTAAAGCGCGTTTGGACATCCTGAGGTGGTGAAACTCTTCCTTTAACAAAGGAGAAAAGGCTCAAAAATGGAAGAGTCGGTAACTGGACAATTAGTCTCCTCTTGGAGAAATCAAGGAATCGACTCACTGTCTGCAGGCAACAAAGCTGATTTATTTGACAGTTGTTTGACAGAGGGTGCAGAAAAGATTTATCAAAATGATTCCAGGGATGAGGGACTTCAGTGACGTGGATTGACTGGAGAAGCCGGGGTTGTTCTCCTTGGAGCAGAGAAGGTTGAGAGATTTGATCGAGGTGTTCAAGGTCATGAGGGGTCTGCACAGAGTAGAGAGAGAGAAACTGCTCCCATTGGTGGAGGGGTTGAGAACCAGAGAACACAGATTTAAGGCGATTGGCAGAAGAACCAAAGACGACATGAAGAAAAACGTTTTTGCGCAGCGAGTGGTTAGGATCTGGAATGCACGGCTTGAGAGGGTGGTGGAGGCAGCTTCAATTGTGGCTTTCAAAAAGGAATTGGATAATACTCGAAGGTAAACATTTGCAGGTCTATGGGGAAAGGGAGGGGGAGTGGGACTGGCTGAAGTGCTCTTGCAGAGAGCCGGCACAGACTCGACGGGCTGAAAGATCTCCTTCTGTGCTGTAACCATTCTATGATTCGATGAAATCCAGAAAATTAAACACCAGCCCAGTTATAGAGATTCATTACATCAGTAACAACAAACCCCAACTGTCAGAGTGAACATGGTTCAGTTGGGATGTGATTAACAGAAAAATCCAACCACTGCAGTCACTTGTGAACTCGTTGGTGTGTCAGCAGGTTCGATGACCGAGTGAATCCCTTCCCACACTCAGAGCAGGTGAACGGCCTCTCTCCAGTGTGAACTCGTTGGTGTCTCAGCAGATGGGATGACCGAGTGAATCCCTTCCCACACACGGAGCAGATGAATGGACTATCACCAGTGTGAACTCGCTGGTGTGTCAGCATATCATTTCTGCTTTTAAAGCTCTTTTCGCAGAGAGAACATTTAAACGGTCTCTTATTGGTGTGAACAAGTTGGTGTACAGTGAGCTGGGATGAACGAGTGAATCCCATCCCACACACAGAACAGGTAAAAGGTCTCTCCCCGGTGTGAACTCGTTGGTGTTCAGTGAGGGTGAATGAACGAGTGAATCCCTTACCACACACAGAGCAGATGAACGGCCTCTCTCCTGTGTGAACTCGCTGGTGTCTCAGATGATGAGATGACTTAACAAACCGTATCCCACATACGGAGCAGACAAACGGCCTCTCCCCAGTGTGAACTCGCTTGTGTTCAGTGAGGGTGGATGAACAAGTGAATCCCTTCCCACACTCCGAGCAGGTGAATGGCCTCTCCCCAGTGTGAACTCGCTTGTGTTCAGTGAGGGCGGATGAAGAAATGAATCCCTTCCCGCACTCAGAGCAGGTGAACGGTCTGTCCCCGGTGTGAACTCGCTGATGTGACTGTAGGCTGGATGACTGAGTGAATCCCTTCCCACACATGGGGCAGGTGAACGGCCTCTCCCCGGTGTGACTGCGTCGATGAGTTTCCAACAGGGACGGGTAATTGAATCCCTTCCCACAGTCCCCACATTTCCACGGTTTCTCCATGGTGCGGGTGTCCTTGTGTCTCTCCAGGATGGATGATCAGTTGAAGCCTGGTCCACACACACAACACGTTTACGGTTTCTCCCCGCTGTGAATGGTGCGATGTTTTTTCAGGCTGTGTAACTGGTTAAAGCTCTTTCCACAGTCAGTGCACTGGAACACTCTCACTCGGGTGTGTGTGTCTCGGTGTTTTTCCAGTCTCACTGATGTTTGAAATCTTTTCCCACAGACAGAACAAACATCAGGTCCTGATGAATCGAGTGACTCTGTCAGATCTTGACATCAGGTTTGGTTCGAGTTTCCCATCTACAAATCCTCCCTTTATAATATCCTGTAAAAGGAATTTACAAAGGTCAGCACTGGAAGTGCAGGATAGAAATTGAGGACAGATAATTCTAGCTCTATGAAACATTCTTTCCTCTCGTTCCCCCAAATCTAAATCCCCGTCCCACACACTCTCCCTCCCTGAACTGAAATCCAAACCCATCGCACCATCTCCAACATTTCTTTCCTGCACTCCCAGTTTTCTCCCTCCCTCTGCTCTGGTTGGGTTCAGTTCTTCACTCGCTGTGCGCAGAGTGAGAATAAAATCAATGAGGCAATCATTTTCTCTCCTGGTCGCTGGGATCCTGAAGCCCCGCCCACTTTCTTCCTGCATCAAGAAGATCGCGCATGCGCCTTGATCCCGCCCTGTCTAAAATGGCGGCTACTGTCCCGGCTCCCCCGGGCCTGTCCCCGCGGTGCACACACGAGGCCCGGGGGCTTCTATGCAGGGCCTGAGGCCTTCACCGGGTGATTATAAAGATTCTCGGCCCACCCAGGGGTCCAATTCTTCCCCTGTGCCCACAATCTGGGGTGGAGCCAGTGAGTTTCTCAGATGGAGAGGAGGGGAGAGAATAAAGGGAACTCCCGCCCCGAGAGTCCGCCCATCGGGTTCCCGAGCCCAGTTTCCAAAGTTTGGCGGAGCGTGCTCGAGGGACACATGACCCGGGCCCACGGCCTGATTGACGGGAGCTTCCAACCAATGGGGAGCGAGCAGGGTGGTGTAGGGGGGAAATGGGAAGGCTTCTGCTCCCACGAGCAGGCCCCCTGATATAGAGGGTCGACACTCGCCCCAACCCGCGTAGCAATTGTCGAAGTTAGCAGACAGAGACGGATGGCAAGGTATAACGAACTTTAATTACGAACGTCCGGGAACACCTCTCATCACAGCCTTATCAATGTCTGTTTAGGTTCTCACATCGTATCCTGTCGGATATTTATCTAATGTCCTGGTACATATTGAATTAATAACTTCTGGAGCCTTGGTACTGGAATGTGCAAGGCCGAATAGAGTCCTTTTATCTCCTTATGGGTTGGTGCAGGAACCAGCACTTTAACCCTTGTCCCGCTGGTACCCCTAATGCCAAATTTCTCTTACAATTCCCCCCTTTTGGCCCTTGGCCAGACGCCAAGTGGGCCATATTCCCTGAAACAACCTCCCTGTGGGCAAGTCTCAGATGTGTCTGTTCGACTGGGTGGCCATCTCCCAAACTTCAGGACCTCCTGTGACTTCTCCCGCAGAGCTATATAAGGTAAGCACCTTTTTCAGGATTGTTTAAATTTTTGTCCCTCATTGTCTTAATCATAGTGCGTGCCCTGACGTATCGTTTAGCCTGTTTAATTCGTGCACAGGTTAGCCCTACCAGTACCATCAGGACCAGGCCTTGTATTACTACAAGTGCATGTGATATAATTCTTATCCATGGGTGGATCTGAATATCTGAGTACCAAGGCTGGTCGGCCAGCATCGCGTTAGTGTCTCTTTGTAGGTTTGTCTATTTCTTCCATCAGCTGGATGTAGTGTCATCTTTGGTTTTGGATTCATTGCACCAATCGTTCCTCACTTAATTCGGGTATCTGTTTTTCTTGCGGTTCCCATACCGCCACCTTGTACCCTTCTCGGAGGGTATCCGTGACCGTTCTGTGGATAATTTCCATTGTCTCGGGATGAATGATGTGGTATCCATTTATGTTTATTTTTCCCATAGGCCTGAAACAGATAGGGTTGGTGATGACACAGGGGGTGACTCCTCCCCTGGTCTTAATTGTCGGGTTGGCTGCTCCTGTGCTCACGCACCAATCTCCATTCCCCTGTGGAGCAGCGATTGTTTCGGAATCGTGTTGGAGAGGAGTGATACTCAGCATGCATCCGTTTGGTGGAATCTGCAATCATCATTTGTCATTCGACATAAAATCACGATTATTTTTACAGCAATCGGTTATGTCAATGCCTTTGGTACTAATTTAATCACCTGACTGGAGGGGTGATGGTAACGTAACTGTGTTCGGTTTCTTCACTGATACTGTCGGTTTGGTATAAGGGGTCTCCCTTTGTTACGTCATACTGTGGTATTGTGCCTGTAGGGCTTGGTTATCCATGTCCCTCCAGTAAACCCCTTAAAATTTGCGTTAAGTTGTTAACCCGGTCGTCTATTGCATACAGGTCTGTGGAATTCATCGTCGTAACCCCTGCCGCATAACCCGTGCCAAGTGTTTCCAGTATTCCCCTTTTTGTTCGACCATGTCCTGTTCCCTTTCTGACATTAAATCTCAGGGTAGTGTATTCCGGGCCTTCGAGGATCCGTTGTGTCAGGTTCTGGGAAAGACTTATAGTCTCATTCCCACAGAAGCTAGGAAGAAGGGAAGGGAAGGGTGGGGGAAGGGAAGGGAAGGGTGGGGGAAGGGAAGGGAAGGGTGGGGAAGGGTGGGGGAAGGGAAGGGAAGGGTGGGGGAAGGGAAGGGAAGGGTGGGGGAAGGGTGGGGGAAGGGAAGGGAAGGGTGGGGGAAGGGAAGGGAAGGGTGGGGGAAGGAGTGGGAGGGGAAGGAGTGGGAGGGGAAGAGGGTGGGTGGGGAGGGGAAGAGGGTGGGTGGGGAGGGGAAGGGGGTGGGTGGGGAGGGGAAGGGGGTGGGTGGGGAGGGGAAGGGGGTGGGTGGGGAGGGGAAGGGGGTGGGTGGGGAGGGGAAGGGGGTGGGTGGGGAGGGGAAGGGGGTGGGTGGGGAGGGGAAGGGGGTGGGTGGGGAGGGGAAGGGGGTGGGTGGGGAGGGGAAGGGGGTGGGTGGGGAGGGGAAGGGGGGTGGGTGGGGGAGGGGAAGGGGGTGGGTGGGGAGGGGAAGGGGGTGGGGTGGGGAGGGGAAGGGGGTGGTGGGGTGGGAAGGGGTGGGTGGGGAGGGGGGGGTGGGGGAGGGGGGGTGGGGTGGGGAAGGGGTGGGTGGGTGGGGTGGGGGTGGGTGGGGTGGGGAAGGGGGTGGGTGGGGAAGGGGGTGGGTGGGGTGGGGAAGGGGGTGGGTGGGGAAGGGGGTGGGTGGGGAGGGGGGTGGAGAGGGGAAGGGGGTGGGTGGGGAGGGGGGTGGAGAGGGGAAGGGGGGTGGGGTGGGGGTGGGGAAGGGGGTGGGTGGGGTGGGGAAGGGGGAAGGGGGTGGGTGGGGTGGGGAAGGGGGGGGGGTGGGTGGGGTGGGGAAGGGGGGGGGTGGGTGGGGGGGGGAAGGGGGGGGTGGGGTGGGGTGGGGGGGTGGGGGGGGGTGGGTGGGTGGGGGAGGGGGGTGGGTGGGGAGGGGAAGGGGGTGGGGGGGTGGGTGGGGTGGGGGGGGGGGGGTGGGTGGGGGGTGGGGGAGGGGAAGGGGGTGGGTGGGGAAGGGAAGGGGGTGGGTGGGGAGGGAAGGGGGTGGGTGGGGAGGGGAAGGGGGTGGGTGGGGGAAGGGGGGGTGGAGAGGGAAGGGGGTGGGTGGAGAGGGGAAGGGGGTGGGTGGGAGAGGGGAAGGGGGTGGGGAGGGGAGGGGGTGGGGAGGGGGAAAGGTGGTGGGTGGGGTGGGGAAGGGGGTGGGTGGGGGGAAGGGGGTGGGTGGGGTGGGGGGGGTGGGGTGGGGGGGTGGGGTGGGGGGGGTGGGGTGGGGGGGGAAGGGGGGGTGGGGGGGGTGTGGGGTGGGGGGGTGGGGGAGGGGGAAGGGGGGTGGGTGGGGAGGGGAGGGGGTGGGTGGG